>NC_092633.1:60543374-60916988 GCF_039555335.1 Amphiura filiformis
ACCCTTGTCTTGAATGTTTGACAGCTATAGATTTCAATAAATATATATTGACAGATTTTTTTTTCACAGCTGCCATTTATTCAACACAATTTGTATACTATTTTGTATAGATCTTTGTGAGCAAGTAAATTCTAGCAGATAAAAAGGCAATTTGTGGCACACATTTCTGGGCCATGATTAAAAGTAACACAATGTGAAAATAACACAATTTATAACAATAATGTATAACAGGTTGTATAAATTTACGATTTTGAGGTAACAATTCAATTACTGTAAGTGGTTATTTTCACGTGGTTATTTGTGCGATTTAACATATTTTCACAAAATTCATGCCTGATCAATTATTATGTGACAAGATTTTATATAATTTGCATGTTGTTAAATGTGCGATATAACCTCAATTTAGCGAAAATAAAACTCTCGCAAAAATTACCACTTATTCAGTAAGCAAATTCAACAAGTTTAAGAACATCCTTTTGAGTAACTCTCAAAATATTGCTTTAATTTGCGAGTAGAAGCGACGGTTTCTTTACACATAGTCGTACAGGCCTCTGATCTTTAAACATTTTTGCAAACAATCTATCTCTTCTGACATTAACAGAAATGAGGTTAATAAATGTGTCAGGCACCTTTAAAGTGACAGTACTTTGCTAGTGATCCATTCACCCAGCCAGGCATCCAGCCAGCCAGGCGTATATGCATGTATGTGTCTAGGGTTGCTATCAGCAAGATACACTGGCAGGCTAGGCACTCAAGGTCATAGCATTTTACATTAAGTTGTCAACATTAACAGGTAGTTAACATGCTACACATAACATGCTAACACTTGAGAGAAAGATAAAAATAGTTCATGACTGCTGTCGTAAAGGTTATGTTAGCTAGATTTAGGAGATGAGAAAGCTTTATGGGGAAAATAGCCTACCCTTGTCTTGAATGTTTGACAGCTATAGAATTCAATAAATATATATTGACAGATTTTTTTTTCACAGCTGCCATTTATTCAATACAATTTGTATTTTGTATCTTCGTGAGCAAGCAAATTCTAGCAGATAAAATCCAAAAAGGCAATTTGTGGCACACATTTCTGGGCCATGATTAAAAGTAACACAATGTGAAAATAGCACAACTACAACAATAATGTATAACAGGTTGTATAAATGTGTGATTTTGAGGTAAAATTTTGTCATGATGATGCACAAGATCCATCATTCTACAACAATTCAAATACTGTACATGTAAGTGGTTATTTTCGCATACAGATATTTTTGCAATTTAACATACCGTATTGGTGTGGTATTTTCCAAAAGGGGGGTTTTATTAGAGGCCATTTTTAGAATGATGATTCCTGTTAAAATCATTAGGTAAGCTTAAAACTCATGCTGAAGTGATGAACTATGAACTTGGGATCATTGACTTCCGCTTCACTTCTGGGTTTACAATCAGACTCTGATGGATACTCAGTCACGGCCATTGAAAAATTTAAGTATTATGAGATTTTGCGCACTGTTTTCATGGCGAAATTTGTAGTATTGCAATCAAAAACATGCAAAATAGGGCCCTTTGTTCAGAGGGGGTGTTAGTTTGAGGGTTATTCTCATCACAAAAACTGGGGCGTGTATTTGAAGGGGAGCGACTATTTGAGGAAATACAGTAAGACTTTTGTGCAAAATTCATGCCTGACCAATTATTATGTGACAAAATTTTATATAATTTGCTTGTTGTTAAATGTGGGATTTAACCTCAATTTAGCGAAAATAAAACCCTCGCAAAAGTTACCACTTATACAGTATTCAACAATTTTAAGAACATCCCTTTGAGTAACTTGCGAGTAGAAGGGACGGTTTCTTTACACATAGTCGTACAGGCCTCTGATCTTTAAACATTTTTGCAGACAATCTATCTCTTCTGACATTAACAGAAATGAGGTTAATAAATGTGTCAGGCACCTTTAAAGTGCAAGTACTTTGCTAATGATCCATTCACCCAGCCAGGCCTATATGCATGTATGTGTCTAGGGTTGCTATCACTATCAGCAAGATACACAGGCGGGCTAGGCACTCAGGTCATAGCCATTTTACATTAAGTTGTCAACATTAACAGGTAGTTAACATGCTACACATAACATGCTAACACTTGAAAGAAAGATAAAAATAGTTCATGACTGCTGTCCCAAAGGTTATGTTAGCTAGATTTAGGAGATGAGCATGATGAGAAAGCCAAGCAAACATAATACACTTGTCTTGAATGATTGACAGCTGGAATATAGAATTCAACAAATATATATTGACAGATTTTTTTCACATTTGGCATTTATACATCACAATTTGTATGTTGTATCTTTATGTGCAATTGCAGTAAATTAAAAGCCAAAACGTAATTTGTGGCACACTTTTCTAGGCCATTCTTAACATTAAAGTCATAATGTGTGACTTGCTCCACAGCGATGCCTTCAATTTTTCCTGAATTTCTTCTTATTGCATGATTGCAATGCCCAGTGGTGTACTAAAATGTGAAAGACTAAGCCTGAAGTGCTTTAATTACAGTAAAATTTAAATTTTACCTCATTTGTTTGGCTCAAAATTAAAAGGGGGACAATGTGATCAGTGAAGACTAACATTTAAATAGGAATCTATTCTTTAATAATAATAGTAATAATAAAAACCCGCTTTATATAGCGCTTTCAGTCCGAAGACCTCAAAGCACTTTACAAAACAAATATTAAAACATATCTACAGATCTCCTAGACTTCTCCTTATATAAACTTTTTCATAACCATTTTATACTAGTATTTTGATGTAATAAATATCAGTATAATTTCGAGTTCAACTGTTCATCATGAATAATAACATATTTTTATTTATCAAAAATCGACTATGGCATAGTCTACAGATCTCCAAACAGCAGCAGAAACAGAACAAAGCAACTGGAGAGCTGGTTGATGGGAGATCTGTAGACAACAACAAAATATCTGAAACTACAACAAAATATAAAGCACCAACCTATTCTTTATGCAAATCACACATTATTGCTTTAATCATGCAATAAAAAGTGTGAAAATACCACAATTATGTATACAACTTACAAGTAATATAGACTCAGTACACCGGTCGATCTTACCGTTTCCGATGTTGATTAAGATACTTCTTGCATCGATCCCGAGATGCGGAAAAAACCAATAGTCATTTTGTCCCACATAAATGAATAAATAACAAAAACCCCGATCCCCGGTGGACTCACCCAAAAGGTGACGCCACACCATATGATCGCCCTTATCCTCCTTGGTCTCCGACTGACACAGACGTGCCTATCGATTGTTCATAGCACTGTGTATCAATTTCTCGACCAAGGCGAGATATACGGTTGTAGTTTCACACCTTAGGTAAAACCAAACCGGTATTCTTCGGCTGAGGATAGTTTTGACGGCATTTTCTGACGAAAAAGTGGCAAAAAACGATCCAAAACTTAGCTACATATCGTGCCTCCGTTTGTATACGGGACACACGAGCAATTCAAAATGGCCGCTCGTTGACGCCATTCATTTTGTTTCCCACGTAAACAACCATTGCAGCCTGTAAGTTACAATAGATGTTTGTACATACACATTGTATTTCATGTACGGTAGGTTATTGTTGCTATGTTAGGGTGATTACTCTATCGTTATGTCTTCATTACCGTCCAATAAAGACGAGTTAATCAGATATTCATACGGTGGGGATTGGTAGGGACCCGTCTGACATTTTAGTTATAAAGTTAGCCAGTCCTTACTTTACCACTAACGTTAGCGACCAGCCTCCGTGCTCAGGTTTGCTTACTGGGCTTGAGCCGCGTGTTGGGGGGGGTAGTGCCACCCCGCCCTTTTCTCCTCGCTTCGCCTCGGCGCTCCCGGGCTTGCCCTTCCCTGGTGACGGAGCGGGACCCACACCCGCTCTGTTTCACCCACAGGAGTGCTCACGATCTTCTAGATGTCTTTCTTTTGCTTAGGACTCTCCGAAGTTCCAGCTTGACGATTTGGATAGGCTCCGCCATCGCCATAAGACGAAGAAGAAATCTACCAAGGGCACTGGTAAGGTCGACACGGTGGATTCTGCTGTGACAGCCCCTATGGGTCATGGCAGGTCTGCTTAAGGGGCTCCGGTCCCCGGACAAGCAGGCGGTTCCTTCGGGGACTGCTAAGCGGCGCCCAAAGGCTCAGCAGCCAGCGAAAGCACTGACTATACGCCGGAGCAAAGTAGCAGGCAGCAGAGCGGTAACCACCAGCTTTTTTTCTAGTGGGACGGCGACCAGCGGGATCTCCACTCATTCGCTACACGACGCTCTTCCGGTCTTGCCCGGTCAGGCAGGTCTGCTTAAGGGGGCTCCGGTCCCCGGACAAGCAGGCGGTTCCTTCGGGACTGCTAAGCGCGTCCAAAGGCTCAGCAGCCAGCGAAAGCACTGACTATACGTCGGAGCAAAGTAGCAGGCAGCAGAGCGGTCACCACCAGCGAAAACCCTAGCGGGTTTGTAGCAGGAGGATACCAGTCCTCTAGCGAAAATCCTCACGGGTTTTTAGCAGGAGGACACCCGTCTGTTGCAGGCATATCTACAGGCTCAAACAGCCACAGTAGTAGCCAGCGACGGGCAGCATGCAAGGGTACCCCGGGCTTGCCTGGGTTGAACCCTAGCATGCATGGGTTCAGCAGAGACGATACCGCGGCTAACGCTGTGGGTGTAGTCTTAGCAGAACCAACTGGGGTTGTCACTGCGGCAGCGTTCCATGGCGGGACCGCCGAAAGTGATACCCTGGGCCCTAGAATAGCTGCTGGCTGTCCACAGGGACTGGCTGGCGATTATTCAGGGGTTGGGCTCGCAGTCTCTCACGGGACAGCGACCCAGGTGCATTCGGTGGCAGCTACAAAGACGAGCTACGGCTTGACTTCAGTGGTAGCCGCTATGCACCCGCCCATAGCTGCCGTGAGTGGTCCGCCACACACAGCGACCTTTTGGGCGAAGCTCTAGAGGGTACAGTAAGTAGCTTGAACAGCCTAGCTGATCAACAACCCACTTATGTCCTCGAGAGCCAGCGGAGCGTGGGTGATCCATTACCGTCAATGGGTCAATTACCCTCTCTTGATCGATCACTGTCAAATCAACAGGGCATAGCTCCATTGATTGACGCTGCCTATTCAGGTGGCGAGGTGATTGATCGTGGGTATGCACGCTCAGCTACCCGTGGTACTAGGCAAGCTCCCTCTAGCCAAGGGACAGCCGGTATAGAAGGGTACCCATACACACGGCTTGATCCTTGCGGGGAACGCAGTGAGGCATGGGTACAGTGGTACACAGCCGGAGCCCTCACGGGCACCTACGCTAGTACCAGCGCCGGTACCACGCCAGCACACAGCTTGATCCCCAAACAGGGAACGCAGTGTGGCGAGGGTACAGCGGTCCACAGTTGGGAACCCTCACGGTACCCACGCTGATACCGCACCGGTACCGCAGCACCGCCTTAGTCGCCACAGTCTCTGTGGCAACAAGGGGGGGGGGAGGCGGTGCTGGTACTGCAGTACCATGGGGTTACCCTGGTGGCGGATCCTTTCAGGGTCAGCTGCCGGCTGGGTATGCCCCCTGGTACCCGCCGCAGGGTGTTTCTTCCACGGCCCAGCACCGTGGCAAGTGTCGCCAGCGATGGCCACGCAGTACCAACATCAGCTGTTGACCAGGCCAGCCGGCATGGAGCTAACCCAGATCTTGATCAGGGTAGGCCCCCGTGCTGCTAGCGCTAGGACGACGGCTGCGAGAGCATGCGGACCCAGTGGTGCCATGGCGGATACCTCAGGGTCTTGCGGGAGTACTCCCTCTTCTGCTGGCAGGTAGTCGGCGAGCCACACAGTGGTTATGCCTTCTTACCCGCTTTCAGATGCCCGTCCTCAGTTACCGTCATCATCGGAGCATGATACGGATACTGTGGGCGAGGGAAAGGAGTCGGAAGCTGAGTCCGGTAGTGACACCACTACAGTCTCCTTCCCCCGCTGCCCCGCGAGGGGAGCAACAGCACTGATCTTCCTCCGGACACCCCCTAAGGGGGAGTCCATGGAGGAGGACCAGGGGATCCTTGCAGTAGGATGCTCAGCTGCTGCTTCCTCACTGGGGACGCCTGCACTCTCATTCACGGCAAACCTCACGGGTAGATATCGTAGGGCTGTCGAGCTCAGTAGAGCTATGACGCCGCGTGCTTGCACGCGTCCTCTGCGTGTAACGCGGGAGGACCACGGGACCTACCTGAGGGGATCCGAGAGGGACCCAGATGTCGCTCAAGCGTATCACGCCAGACAACATCTGAGCTCTTCCATGAGGTGAGCCTATTAGCGGTGCTAACAGCTAGCCTCAACGAGAGCTCCATGGGCCTAGCCCATAGGGTGTCCACTCAGCGCCGGGGAGGGGCCTGCCACTCCAATCGCTCAACGCGATGGAAAGGCAGGGTCCTTTTTCTCTTTGGATGCTTCTGCGCCACGGTGGAGGACCGTGCAAATAAGCTACCAACGGGAGCACTCTGAAGAGGCCGGAAACTGCCCTTACCATGGGTAGGAGCTCCGACTTCAGCAGGCCGTGCACCACCAACAGTACCGAGCCCACTACCTCTGCAGCACCCATTTCTGGGAGGCGCAAGGGTAGCACAGGATCAGCTGGCAAGCCCGAAGAAGAGCAAGCGCTCTTCCAAGGGAAGCTAGGCAGAGCATTCCTGGGGGCTCAGCGGTTTTTCCACAGGGGATCTCCCAGTGGGCGACCGCTTATGGCTTTCACCCAGAGGTGGGAAACCATCTCTCTGAGCGCCTGGGTATGGTCAGTGGTGAGTGGAGGTTACAGACTGGCAACCCAGTCTCCCCACATTCGTCTGCACATTTCAGAGGACCACAACAGTGCCGCCAGACGGCACCCCGCGTCGGGCACTACTGACAGGGATCACACAGCGTCTCACGAAGCGGGCGATTGTCCCGGTCTCACCCCCGTTCTACGGGTGATCTTGGAGCCATTGGCTCCAAGGAAGACTGGCGACGGGAGCCCCATCCGGAACCGCAGGCTGTTGAACACGTTCTTCAGGCCCAAAAGGTTCAGAATGGGGACTCTCGCCTCGGTGCTAGCCTGCCCCATCAGGGGCATGGGAACAGCATCGCTAGATCTCTCGGACGCCTATCTGCATATGCCAATCGCCTCTCAAGATCGGAGGCATCTGCGCTTCTAGGTACAGGATCAAAATTACCAGTTTTGATACCGCCATCCGCCTGTCCATCTCTCCCAGGGTGTTTAACACTCTTGGTCAGAGCGGTGGCAGCGCACCTGAAGCACAGGGGTGTCAACATCAGTTGCTACCTGGACGTTTGGCTCATATCACGGACGCACTCCACTGAAGACTACGGGTCTCATGGGGTTGATAGTCCGTAGGGTGCGGGACCCTGGATTTTTGATCAGCTCAAAAAGTCCAGCGTGGTCCCGACGCAGACACCACTATTTGTAGGGGCCCGGATCACCCTCACGGAGGGGTTCGGGGCTCTCACCCAGCGGGTGGCGAACATGGTGCGGTGTGCCTGACTCTTGGCCGAGTCTCGGGCAAAACCCGCTGTGGCATGGATGAAGGTGGTAGGCCTAATGGCCAGTATGGTAGACCTCGTACTGTACTGCCGTTTCTCCGTTAGGCTTACCCAACTACACCTTCTAGCCTGCTTGCAGGCCCAGTCGTCACCCACTATCCCTCGCGGTTCCGTTGTCGGAGATCGCGCGAGAGGAACTCTGGTGGTGGACCCATCAGCCCAATTTGACCCAGGGTGTCAGGTTTCCTGCACCCCGGTATGTCACGTAGTGACAACCATAAGCGCCAAAAACGGGGCTGGGGGTCCACATCCACGGAGACTCCGTCTCGGGCCTATGGGGGCCATAGAGACAGAGTTTCACATCAACCTCCCTCGCTTACGAGGAGGTGATCGTGGAATCACATACCGTTGTCCTGACGGATAGCACAACCGTGGTAGCCTACCCCAACAGACAAGGGGACTCCGGGCCACCACGATTGAGCCTGCATGCACGACACCTCATAGGGTGGTGCAAGTTCAGGCAGATTACGATGAGAGCGATACACATCGCTGGCGTCACCAGCATCCTCGCGCACAATCTGTCACGAGGAAGGGTGTCGGGACCAGCAGAATGGTCCCTTGCTCGAGGTCGCTCAGGCGATCTTCAAGGGATGTACCACCCCTCGAAAGATCTGTTCGCATCTCATCGCAATCATCCACTGCCGGTGTACTGCTCAAGGGTCGCGGACCCCCAGGCATTCACCGTGGACGCTCTGTCCATAGACTGGGGAGGATGACAGCTTATGCAGTCCCTCCGATCTCACTACTCATGAGGGTGGTGGCCAAGATCGGGTGGGAAGACTGCATTGTCATTCTGCTAGCGGCAAGGCCGCTGGCACTCCCCGAGGTACCAGATCTACTCCGGATGCCCGGAGCGGAGGTACCCAGTCTATCACTAGAGCACCTGCAGTTAGCTGCATGGCCCTTACCAGGGAACACGCAGCGGAGGGATACTTTTCATCAGAAGCTGTTTTTCTCATCGCCCGGGCTAGACGGAAGTCTACCCGCCGTACGTATAGCCAGAGTCTGGCTCCATACTACGCTTGGTGCAATGAGACAAATAGCTCTCCGCTAGAGCCTCTGTGCTGCTAGTTCGGAGTTTCTGACAGAAAAGTTCCAAGCAAGACTTCAGCGGGCCACTGGGGCCAGCTATAAGTCAGCTGTCCTCTCCATTCACCGAGGTTTGAGACGGGTCGACTATCATAGCCGATGGTTACCTTATTAGTCTACGCCTCGGACGGTATGTTCAACGAGTGTCTACCTAAAAAGGAAAGTGATCCTCCTAAGGGATCCCAACACAGTCTTAGATTACCTTAAGGGTCACCCTTTTGACCTTCCGTCAAAAGCGACGCTTAAATACGTAACTCTCAAGATGGCTTTCCGGTTTGGCGTTGGCTTCGGGACGGCGGTGCTGAGTTGCACACGGTCTCGAGGTTAGCTTCCGTGTTCACAAACACTGGAGCGACACTGTTCGGCGCTCTGTTCTCGTGACTACGAACGGGCGCGGTGCATACCGACATTCGTCCCTCTCCAATCCCCAGGGTTGGGCAAGGTCGGCTGAAGCCAAAGATAGGCTGGGGTGTCCGATAAGGCGCTGCAGCACTATTTCTTCCGAACACAAGCCTTGCGAGGGACTCACGACCGCATTCATCACCCTTACAGAGCCTTTCGGTCCAGCCGCTGTCGCAATGGCTGGTCCAGGTGTTGGTGGCGCCCGGGGCATCGCGAAGGTTTCGCGCCCCACGACCCACTCGACACGAGCTATCTCATCATCTTGGGTATACCGTTCGGTTGTCCCTTGAGGAGATCTAGCAGGCGGTGTCCCGGAAGCCACCTTCGCCCTTCTCTACGATACTTCCGTTTACGTTAGTAATCAGAGACGGGGCGGAGGTTTACCGGGACATTGTTCGGGCGATCATAATACGGTGGTGTACGGGTACCAGGTTTTCAGACTATACAGAATACTCAGCATGGTAAGAACCAGTGTCGCTATTCTTAACCACCAAACTTATTAAGTAAGGAGGTTTATGTCTGTGATCGCGTGGTCTTTTTTGTTTCCCGACCGTTGGGGGCAAATCTTTTCTGACCTCGCGAAAACCATCGTTACCGCCCCGATCCCTGATCAGATGCTGACCAATCTTGTACCTCCATCCGTCGGTTACTTGCTAGATCGATCTTTCAGATGTTGATGCAAGAAGTATCTTAATCAACATCGGAAGCGGTAAGATCGACCGTGTACTGAGTCTAGTCCCAAACAAAAATGTTTGGTAGACTCATAACGGTGCGATCTTACCTTTCCGATGTTGATTATCCCGGACCCGCCACCCCTACAAGTTTGGTCCGAGTAGGGGATCCCAAGTCGGATAAGGGCGATCATATGGTGTGGCGTCACCTTTTGGGTGAGTCCACCGGGGGATCGGGGGGTTTTTGTTATTTATTCATTTATGTGGGACAAAATGACTATTGGTTTTTTCCGCATCTCGGGATCGATGCAAGAAGTATCTTAATCAACATCGGAAAGGTAAGATCGCACCGGTTATGAGTCTACCAAACATTTTTGTTTGGGACTAATTGTTATTATGTATAAGATAATGGGATACATTTGGGATTTTAGGTAACATTTTGTCATGATGAAGAAAATGTCCACTGATTCACAACAATTCAATGTTTTTAAAGAAAAAAAAAAAAGCAAATTAATAGTTTTTACATCAGTATTAAAACACACTAGATATTCATGTAGCAATTTAAATATTGCTAATGGAATTGTTTTACAGTACCCATGTAGAATATATGACACGGTACTCACTTGCTTTAATATATGAAACATTTCATTTTATGGTGCGAAATGATCACATATAAAATCTCAATAACAGCTTTCTTGTGCAGGAGAGACAGCAGGGAACTAAACCTGGTGCATTGTATGTTAAAAGTAATCCCATGTTTAGAGCAGGAGTGCATTGTCCTCTAGAAGCTTGATTCAGATAGTTTGTCAGATTTGGAACAATGACTTGAGAAAGGGATTGCTTGCATATTTATTTTGCTACAGTGTGTTTAGGAAAAATGAAAGTTATCTCATTTCTTCTCATCTCATGTCTGTATTTTCGTAAGTTTATAGTCTGAAGGGTCATTAGTCTAACGAAAACCCAAGACCTTAGTTGTAAACTTACTCTAACCCTAAACTTCACCCTAACCATAACCTAATAACCTAAGCCCTAATTCTAACCCTAAACATAGTGATAAATCTAACCCAAAACCTAACCATAACTGTAATCCTAATCCTTAACCTATAAACTCTAATCTAACCCTATCTCTAACACTGCTTAATTCTAATGCCAACTTTTACCATTACATCCGTAACCCTTAAGGGATGGGGTATGAACTTTTGGACAGTATTTATCGGTAGTGTTGCAAATTCGCACAAAAGGCTGAGGCTAAAGTAGCAAGTTTCGGTTTTCTAAAAAGGCAAATTTTGGGTTCTTCTGTGATGAAAATTGTCAACTTTCCATTTTCTTTCAAGGCTGTGAAACTGGTGAAATTTTGTACACTACATGTTATGAATCAACAACTTGTCTCCATCATGATAAAAAATCTTTACGAAATTTTCCTTATAAAACTTTTTTTTAAATTTCAGTTGTATTTTATTTATTTATATATATTTACTTATTTTTTTAGTAGCAAAAATACATTTTCCCGTGATTTTCTGTGTGTGTTCTACTCTTTTTCTGTGAATTTACTTACCACTTTAGCCTAGATAGGATGGGCTATATACATATATACATAAATACTATAAAAAGAAAGCGCAGTGATTTATAGTGCACTACGCACAGGCACAACGCCTAGACGTTGATCCACAAGCCTCAGCACACTTTACAGGTTGTTGCTGACCACTACGATCCCACATCATTCCATAAATCATTTAACCTTAACAAATACTACATTTAGGCTGTTTCTTGAAACCGTACATTTGTCCTAAATTTGAAAATGATGATCAGGAACCCTTAAACCATATTGGTAAATCTTTTTAGTACTAGATCAGGAGTTTATTTTTGTAGCCATCTTAGTTCTCCAGAATTAACATCATAACAAGTGTTCTACTGTAGTTATTTACTACATAATCTGTTGTCATATCACTAGTGAGCCCTCTCTTCAGATTATTGCAGTTTCTGAGCAGGGGGGGCCGGCCAAGATTGGCTGAATTTTGACGTTGTCATTGGTTTTACACGTAAACACAAAAATGTCTCAAATTATTCCAAAACTGTACGTATGTTATTAAGCACTATTTTATCAGTCTAAATCCGTTGAGGTTCGCCAGTGAACCTCATTGTAAGTACTGTTTTTTGAATGTTTTGTATGAATAACGCATGGTATGTTTATGATATATACCTAAAATTTCCCCCATTGTGTATCACGGTTCGCTTGGTCTAATGGTAACGGGTCTCGCCTGCGGTGCATAGGGTCCCGAGATCGAGTCCCGCTCACTCCCGGCTATAATTTTTTTTTTCTTCACATTTATTTTGAATCCAAAAATATTTATTTTTATGTGAAAATTTATACATTCACTGAGAAATATATTTTGTGCATTTTTTTTTTTTTCTTGTGCCAATAGAGCTAAAAACACAACTCAGCACGGGGCGTCCAATGTCCAGGCAGTGTTGCCGTCATATTGTCTGTTTTGTTTATGATATTGGCTGTTGCCACAGTGAATAATGTAGTCCACCATCGTCTGTTTCTGAGCTAGTTGATAATCAGTTTACTGCCCTCTGTTGTCATATACCAAGTGGTTCAAAAACCACCATCAACTGAAATAGAGGGCTCACTAGTGGTATTACAATCTGCACACACTGGGTGCATAGAAGAGCATGATTTGTTTATTCAGGAATGAATATGGTGATTAGACATGGTGATGGGAGGACTTCCAATCCCTGCATTTATGTGTCAAAGTAATGAAGACATGTCATTTTTAAATGGCAACATTTAAGTTAAAACTTCAAGAAGCTTTCTAAATATGAACTGTGTCATTTCCTGATATTATATACAGTCAATCAAAATGAATTCCTGTTGTTTCTCTTGCGTGTCCACTGAATAAACATGAAAATTCAACTTGCAACTTCCCTGAAATCAACTGCAATTGATTGATAACATAAACATGCACTGAGCTAATTTATAGTGATCCTCTGTCACAATTGAATTTGAGATTTGAGGCATGCAGACAATTGCCTTTGCCGTAGTGTCCCCAAAATGTGTAACTTTGGACACATATATAAAGAGCATGTGCTTTGGTGCCCTAGCAGGCTTCCATCTGATTTGTATGGCTGCCCTCAGATTTGTATGGCTGCCTTCAAAAAAGCCAACATTAATGTGTCCGGTTATGTTACATATGATTTATCTGTAAGTGTAAACTTGTTTCTACTGTAAAACAGTTCATTCAACCAAGTATAATAAAGATGAGGAGCGTCATCAGTTCATTGCACTTTGATATTTCAATACCATGCGTGTTTCTCATCAACTTTGCAAGCTATTCTTGGTTGAAGTGAATGTCAATTGCTGAGGTTTGATTATTAATGAGTTGGTTTGCAAGATAGTCAACATTCAGTGGGCTATTCCAGTTGAAATCCATACACCCCATATGGAAGACATGACCTTAATCTCCCACATAGGGAGTGTAGATTTCAAGTGGAGTCACTCATGGAGGTAACCCTATTTGAAATTCACACTCCCTGAGTGGAAGATAAAGGTCTTGTCTTCCATAAGGGTGTATGGTTTTCAACTAGAATAGCCCAATGCTTGTCTAGATGGATATATCAACTAAATTCAGCTTGGAAGAAAGAAAGTAAATGATGAAATAAACTATAAACATGTAAACAATTCAAATAGACAATTGAGATGAGTATGATTGAAAGTAACCGCAACAAAATTAGAGTTGGAAGAAAGAAGCTAACTGATGAAATAAACCCGAGTCAAAAAGAAATTTAAAAACAAGAAATATGATTGAGATAGTTTGGTTGAATGAAAGTAACTGCCACAACATTAGGCTTGAAAGATAGAATGTAAATGATGAAATAAAACCAAAGCCATAGAGAAATATATAAACAAGAAAGATGATTGAGATGAGTACGATTGAAAGTAACCGCCGCAAAATCAGGCTTGGGAGAAAGAAGCTAAATGATGAAATAAAACCAAAGCCATAGAGAAATATATAAACCAGAAAGTAGATAGATGAGATGAGAAGTAACCACAATCAAAAAGCGATTGTTTGTTTTGAGTAATATCTATTGAAGACAACATGGAGAAGACTGATTTGATGAGTGTTGTTGCTTGGAATGAATGTGGTGTCACTTTGGTAATTGTATCAATCCCTCTAGGCACTTAACGATATTAGAATTGTATGTAGCCTTGCTAATCTGAATCTAGAGCCGGATAGGAAGCTAGTTAGGTAGGTCCCTGGGAAGAATTTTGTGAGCAATATCATAGCGAGTATACAGAACGACTTGATTGAAGCTCAAGTTAAGAATTTGATTTGATTATCCCAATATTTAAATTGACTTGTCAGGTTTTGTTCCGATGATGTTTGAAAATGAAAGTTGTTGACAACAAACAAGGAATGAATGATTCCCAGGGAATAATTTTTCTTGACGAGGACGTTTTTGAGATAGTGTGAATTGATTCCTCATCAGCTAGTATTAAATTAAATGCTGTGAAATGCTTCAATTTTATTTTGGTTTTTGTGTGTTTCATTTTTGTGGCAGTAAGTGTTGCCAAAAGATTGTGATAAACCATTTGCAAACTGCATTACTGCATTACTGCAAGCAAACGTTTTCATTTAAAAAAAACCCATGAAAATCATGTGGGATGCCAAATATTAGGTTGAATATGTTGACAGGTTTTGTAGATTCTTTAAAATGCATATTTGCATGGACACCTTGGTGGTGAATAACCAGTTCCTCTCTTGTTTTGTTCCCGTGTCATTTTGTCCTCTTTCTCCTACAAACAGTATAAACTTGAAGCCAAACCATAAGGCTTGAAATTGACAAAAATACACCTTGGCAAGTAACCATTGTGCTACAACTTGCCCATCACATTTACAGTACCAATGGATAAGTGATACATTGAAGCTTTATATAGGTTGATTACAAATGAATTTTCTAAACATTGATTACAAATGTAAATTTTCTAATAATGATTTGTTTGTGTGTTTTCTTTCATGTGTGCCCTAATGCTGTGCTACTAATATACTGGTGAAATCACAGGTAAGTTAAAATTTAATATCAATCTCTTGTAATAGTCATTAGTTGTGAAACTGGATTATTTCTTCACTCCTAATTTCCAGTAATATCAACTTGAAGTACTTGATTATTTCTTCACTTCTAATTTCCAGTACCCCAATATGTGGATTCCAGAATAGAAACAACATTGTGCAAGTCCTAATGGTACTTGACTATGCAAATATTCATATGATTCTGGGTTAACGGTAATGATGAGTGGAGCATGGAGAGAAAGCCCCATCTTGCGAGGGAAAAGTTTTACTTAGTAATTTTAAGTTATTCTTTGACCTATTGATAATTTCCCTGTTGTTATATCTGAAGTCTATCGCGATTTGATGGCCTCCTGCTGCGTCTGAAACTCTTTGCTGATTTGGGTTTCAAGAAAGGGAATTATCATTGTTATATAATCACGATCCGGAATGGGCTATTCCAGTTGAAATCCATACACCCCTTATGGAAGACATGACCTTAATCTTTCATACAAGGAGTGTGAATCTCAAGTGGGGTTACCAGAATGGGTATGCCATTTGAAGTCTACACTCCCTGTGTTGAATACCAAGATTATTTCTTTTATAGGGGGGTGTATGGAATTCAACTGGAATAGCCATAAGCCCATTGGAATTGTCATTTTAAAATTATTTAGATAATGTGTTATTGTCTGAGTGAATATTGAGATGGGATTTTGTTTTCCAATGAGCAACTGATCATCGGTAGGCAGGGGAGAGTGGAAATTCAAATTTAATGCATTTAGAGTTCCCAGGTGAAGTATCTGGTTCCTTGGATTGCGTTGCTATCTTAACCCAGATCAGGTTTGGGTAATACTGATTTCATGCACGTTGAAGTGGCAACTTGAGTAGTTTTGTGTAATGCTGATAGTTCCCCCTTCTCACTTTGGCAGCAGTGCATGTTAAGCATAATAATCTGTATCTCTGGAGGAATTCTCTTACTTCACATATTACCTTGTTCAATGATGTAACTGTGTATTTCATTGGTCGCAGTATCAAATTACGTACATTATCCTAATTTGGCAGATTATATAAGCAAGCGTATAATGGCATTTTGTTGGCATGCTTTCGACGCAAATGCTTAGAGGCACTGACCAAACTTAAAGGTAAAATGAAGTAAAGAAGTTGTTTTATCCATGTCCCGTGTAATATGAATTTAGGGGAAACATAGAACTGGAAATAATTACTTGTGGCAATACCTATTTGAGACAAATTATTACTGTTACACACATCCAGTGCTCAGTGCAACAAAGCCTTATCCATTAGCTCCTCTTGGTAATGTTGTGTAAAAATGCAATTATGCTTATCAATAACATTACCAAGGCAAGCTGATGAGACAAATTCTTACTGTTACACACATCCAGTGTTCAGTGCAACAAAGCCGTATCTCCATTAGTTCCTCTTGGTAATGTTGTGTATAAATGCAATCATGGTTTAACACAATAACATTACCAAGGCAAGCTAATGGAGATACGGCTCTGTTGCACTGAGCCCTCCACATTCAAATGGAGCAAGATATCAGTCTGCAACACCAAGAATGCTGTACCTGATCGCAGTTGCAGGCTGCAATGCCATATTACAGAAGTGTCAGTAAAACAATAAATGACAAAAAACAACAGCTTGTTCTGGCTATACAATAATAAAGAACATTAATTATCAATCTATTTAAAGGTACCATGTGGGTATAAAAGAATAAGCTATCAAGCTTTCATTGGGATTACCTCCAACTTCTTCAGGACAACAAGTTAAGCCTGATGAAAGCTTTACAGCTTTATACATGTCCGATGGCAAAGCCGTTAAGACCCCCACTCTTGTTGTATGAAAACCCCTCATAAAAGTACTTTGAATTAATTTGAAGATTTTTTTTTTACCAAAAAGTATTTTGAGGACAATATCTTGGCAGACTAAGCATAACACAAAATTGGACTATTCCAGTTGGTATCCATACACCCCCATCAAAGACCCACTTTAATCTCCCACATGTGTGTGTGAGGGGGGTAAATTTCATATGAAGTCACCCATTTTGGTAGTCCCATTTGAAATTCGCACTCCCTGTGTTGAAGATTAAGTCCTGCCTTTCAAAGGGGGTGTATGGATTTCCTCTGGAATATCCCAGTGGACATATAATAACTCACTGAATTGGAGGTTTCCTAGCCTTCTATGGTATTTTAGTCTCAGGATTCCAGTCTAATCTTTTCTTTTCCAATGTATTTTAGTATGGATGAGGTCCTGTGTGTAATTGGCCTTTTGTTCCTTTCTTATCTCCATGTATTCTCTTCTTCCTGCAGTCATCTAATACTTTTATTATATCTATTCCAAATTTAAAACTACCCACTAAACCTCTTAGTTTCTGATGTGTAGCCACGTTGGCCATCATTAGATGGCTAAGTACGATATTGAGCCTTCTGCCTTACACAGGACTTGTTAAGTATTGATAGTCTAGACGTGGATAGAGTGGGGAATTCTCTCTCTCACAATAAAATTTGAAATATACAGATTCATCTGTTCAGTAAAATTGTAATCAAATTTAAACTTTATTTGCTTGCCATTGCAGTTATTGTTAAAATGGTTATCAGAGAATTTCTGTACAAAATATGCTGTCTATCGGCACTACAAAACAATGCACAATCAGACACTTTTGGTTAAATAATTCACTCTGTAAGTATGCAAGTTACTATCCTCAGTGTTGACTGCTAGCTTACATATAATGCGTCCATGGTTTACGAATTCACACAGTGTATTACAAAAGTACTTTTATCCTACCTTCGTTTTGCTATTGAATGTTATCCTATTCAGATTACCGATTACAGATTTTGATTTAATTAGCACCTGAGTCATTTTTACAGGGCATGTATCAATAATAATAAAGAAGCGATAAATTAGCAATTTACATGCATAGATTCAAAATACAGCATATCTGAAGTTAAAATCAATAAATCATCATAACTCTAAGTCACTTAAAATTTTCAGGCGAAGGGTGCTAATTAAATAAAATACCGTACCTTTGTTTGGCATTTGTCTGCTTCAGTAGCACAATAATGATGTATGTTTCAAAAATGCAAAAATTAGGATTAATTTGAGGCTGTGGCATGGCAAATCGTTGAAATACCTTTAAATTGTGAAAGTTACATAAGTTGGTACTTAGGGAACTATGGACCCATACATGATGCATTGATGAACTGCCTTAATTGATATTCATTGCACTAATCCTTAATGGCACTTTGTATGTGAGGTTCCGCTAGGGGTTAGTTATGAAAATTGAAATAAAGACTGCATACCATGTAACTACCAACTTACATAAACAAAATATTAACCAAATACTAGCGGTGGGTGATGAGTGCTAACTAAATAAAGAATTTCATGCTTTTCATGTTGAAGAAACATGATGGAACTGTACTGATGTGTGGGTGAGAGCAAAAATCTGGGGGAAATTTTCTTTTCTTTTTTGAATAATATAGACCTGTATTCTGAGTAGATACCATGTTAGGGATTTTTGTCAAAATACATAACTTCATATCATCCACATGAGCATTTGAATCATGAGGAGGTCATAGGAACATGGTATATTTTGGATGAGTAGTTTCAAAAGTAGACAAATGGAAAATTCTCAATCCTCAGAAAATGCATAATCTATACGATAAAAATTCTAGATGAGATTGATTTATAGAACAATTTTCATTTCGTAGTCAGAACATAGTACAACAGTCACCATTTTGATTGTGAAATATGGATGGTTGTAATTCGCTGCGTGATGATGCACTCACTGGCAGCTTGAATCCCAGGTCAGAATGGCCATTAGGTCTGTGGACCGCATAGGGACGGGTGTGATGAGAAGTTTTTGGATCCTGGCTAAAATCGTGTCCAGGCAAGTCTAAATAAAATGAAGATAATCGATGTGCTCAAGTGCTTTCAGATAGCATCAAGTATGTACATCCATCTCTTCTTAACATTTGAGAAAAGTGATAGAATTACTTGGGTAGGTATGGGGGTACCACCAAGGAACTGTGTAGAGAAATGTAAACGAGAGGCAAATTTGAAATAATTAGGCCTACAGTGTACCAGTTGTACTGCATGATGTGTAAGACCAAGCAATGGTGATTCTGAATTTCCTGTCATTCGCCCTCATTTGAAATTCATGCCTGCTTTTAAATTCATTATTGCGATTTTGTGCAAATTAAAATTAAAACATGGGCCTGTGTGTTGGGAGCATATGACACATGTGACATGTCCCTACGTGGACTGCGCCCAATAACATTGAAAGAGCAGGATCAGAATTTCGGCGTGAATCAGATAATCGATTCTCGCAAAGGTTCGCAAAGATTTGCGTGAATCATGATTCCCGTAAATGTTTGTAGTTTACACAGAAGTTGATTTGCGAGAATCAAATGATTCCCGGAAATTTATTCTGCAAGAATCAAGATTGATTCTCGCACTGTGAAACGAAATTCTGACCCTGAAAGAGGTGAACAGGAACAGTGCCCATGGACAAATATTAAATGAACAAGAGGTCTACTGTTCGAGGCCAGAGAATCAGCAAAGACAATCATCAGTGATATCTTAAACATCAAAAAATAGTCCCCATTACTTTAAGTGACCATAACTTTGGCCACAATTCACAAAATTGATAGGAATGCTTGGAGAATTGTGTTAGTTGCAGGTTGGTACAAAACTTAGGGAAAACGAAATTAGAATAATCAAGGAATTCAAGATTGAATGGAATTTGGTTTGATTTGAAAAGTTGCAAATCCAAACAGATTACACTCTATGAAATTGCATGTATTGTATATACCGTAACATAGCACACACCTGAAGTGACTTGTGAGTACTGCAAACTTTTGGTAAGGAATATTAAGTTATTGTCTTAGGTGGGATTTAGATGATGCAGCTTTGCGAAAATTGTTGACCAAATTGAATTCAACCGCTTAGAAAAAGGAAAATGATATAATGTCCGCTACTTCCCTGTGTCAAGGCTCTTTCAAGAGTATTTTGTTTACCAACTATATATGTGCAGGATGTGACAACAAAAAGTGGTTTGGAGTATGTATTTTTTGTTGTTTTTATGGTATGCTAGGCATGTCATACCTACGTTACACTCCCACACACAACGTACTATCATAAAAAGCCTTCCTTAGTATGTGCCTCCTTATACTGAGACATCTCATGCATCAAGTTTGAATACATAGACCGGCATTAAAGCTGCCAAGTATGCACAGTTTCAAGTTGGCCCATGTTTCAAGATGCTCATCACAGGGCTTGATGGTTTTGTTGCAGCACTTGTGAATGTTGCTGATATGCGTGTACTAAAATAAATCTTATGTCTGAATAGGTCGAGAAAGTTCCAGTGTTTAGGGCTGGGAAAAAGGTTTGAGAAAGTCCCTAGTTATGCCAGGACTGCAAGAATAGTTTGAAAGTTCTAGTGTGTCCAGGCCAAGGTGGGAAAAAAGTTGAGAAAGTCCAGTGTTCTACCAGGACTGGGAAAAAAGGTTGAAAATTCCAGTCAATCCAGTGTGCCCAAGGCTGATGGTTGAGTAAGTTCCGGTGTGTCCAAGCCAGTGATGGGGAAAAACTTGAGAAAGTTCACAGTGTGTCCATGGCTAGAAAAAATGTTGAGAGAAAGACTAGTGTTATACTTGGTCTGGAAAAAAGGTTGAGAAAGTTCCAGTGTGCCCAGGCCAGAGCTACATAAAAGGTTGAAAAAGTTCCAGTGAGTCCAGGCCAGGGCTGTATAAAAGGTTGAGTAAGTTGCGGTGTGTCCAGGACTGGAAAAAAGGTTGAGAAAGTTCTGTGTGCTACCAGAACTGGAAAAAGGTTGAGTAAGTCCAGTGTATATCTGGTCTGAAAAAAAAAGGTCGAGCAAGTGCCAGTGTATCTCTGCTAGGGCTTGATAACAGATTGAGAAAGTTCTATTGTCATGACTATTGCCATGATGACTGGAAAAAAAGGTTGAGAAAGTTCTGTTACACCAGGTCTGGAAAAAAGGTTGAGCAAGTTCCCAGTATGTCCCTCCCAGGGCAAGATGTAAGGTTCAGAAAGTTTCAGTGTGTCCAGGGTGGAAAAAGGTTGAGAAAGTCCTGTGTTATACTAGTGATGGCACATTTTTCCAGGAAAGATGAATTAAATTCATCTCCCATAATTCCAAAAAGTCCAAAAAAAGGTAGCCCTTTTCAGTGCAAAATTACCAGGAAATTAGTTATCTTATCAGTAACTCTGTTTTGCTCTTAGTTGGATTTGAAAATTATTACTTTAAAATCACAACTGGAGATAGAATATTAGCATTTTAATGGTTTTGGAGTAATTTATTAATATAGTTGCTAGCTGGGCATGCTTCCTATCGGATAATATAGCCATCATCTTATTACTACCGGTAATTAGTATTAAGTGAAGGTGGGTGGTTAGATTTTTTTCATATTCTGTTTTCTGCATTTTTGTTCACACTATCCTCCACATTCTATTTGACTGTGTAATATATGAGATTTCTTTTCATACCAAAATCTCAGTTCTGACAAGAAAAAATTGGGACTGAGACTGTCGATCTGGTCACACCTTTAAAAGTGATTTTGATAAAAAAAAATTTGAATCAATTCAGGTAGATAGCCGGGGGTCACTCCCATTGTGGCCTGTACACCATCCGCGATAATCAACTTTTGAAAAGCACCCTAAACAAGGATTTAACCCTTGGCTAAAACAATACCCTAAACAGGGATTTTATTCCTTGCATCAAATTTCATACCCTAAATTTCATTTCCGCGTATTTAATAGCAATTGCAATTTTGCTATCCTTTTTTCCCAATATTTCATGTTTTTGACACCCTAAACGCGTTACGCGCGTATCGTGATTCCCCCCCGAAAAACTACCCTTTTTACGCGTTTTCATTATCGCGGATGGTATACAGGCCACAATGGGAGTGAACCCCCCGGGGTAGATAGTGAAAGAATTTTTTTCGAAAGTGAGATGGAAGATTTTGAAGTATTGATCTTGTCAACTCTATTGGCTATGTTAAAGAACTGCATGTTAGGACAAGCTCTATTTACTCTGCTCTCAATTTGGGGCTTACGCTCTAAATTGCTTCATATGTGACGGTGCGAGTAGGCAGTGGCTTGCATGATTTTTATTGCTGACGTTGAAGCATCGTACAATTGCGGTGTAACTCGTCAAATCGTGTACACAATCTTAATAATTGGCTTTTGATATTGCAGACTATTTATTATCAGACTTTCATCTACTATCTTGGTCCACACATGACAGGTTATAAAAAGAAAACCGTGGGAAAGGCAAAAAAAGTTACACAGATTCATATATCATTATCAATAACTTATTTTTTCTCCCTTTATATTAAAACCATCAATATGTGTATGTGACTATATGTGTGTGTGTGGGGGGGTGGGGTGGACTGGCTGGGGGATATACCTCGGTGTGCGGGGAGTGAGTGCGTATACTGTGCCCGTTAACATGAAAAGATGTGAAGAGTAAAAAGTGGGGGACTTTTCATAAAATAATGAGCAGTTGCTGCCTTACGCAACAGGTCATGAAGTACCGATTTGTTGCATTGCTTCCTCTCAAAGATCATTGGAAGTAAATTTGATCTTTTTATAATATGCCTGGCAGGTGGTGAATATTGTGTAGACTCAGTGCCAGGGAGGGTCTGTCCGATCTTGTCTGGGTTGAACATGAGTTATTGCATCATGCTTCATGGGATGCACATTTAACCACAACATGAAGTGTCTGCAACTTCGCCCAACTCAAGGTTTCATAATCAGTAATTGCTTTCACGCTTTTAATGTATGATTTCCGTTATATGTTGATTGGTTATTCTTTACCGAAATTAATGAAATAATATTGGTAATAACTGTCAGATTGCATACTATTAATTAAAGGAAATTTTTTGTCCATTATAAAGCAAAATAATGAGATAACATGAATGAAAACCCGCTGATTATCTTGGCGGTTTAACATGAAGCTCTATGGGGGATTTAATGTCATAGTTGTGACATTAATTCAAAATTGCTACAAATTTCTAGGACTTGTAAAAATACAAATATGACAAGAATCAGGTTTTGAAAAAATTATCTAATTTCATTTTATAAATTAGTACATTATGGCTTTAAGGAAGTAAATACCCATCAAATTGGCAACAAATGTAAACTTGTGACCAGGGACTAATGTTTGGTTGACATGATAAACAGGAAGAAGACCTTGGATACTAAAGTAATTTGGAGCCAGGAAATTTGATGTTTAGAAAGATACTTTTCTTTTTACATTGTGCAAAATCTGGGTTAAGTTGAACTTGTAATAGAGAATTTTTAAACAATGGTATCGTAACCTAAGTGGGATTTTCACCTGATGAGTGGTTAATTGGAGAACATTTAGGTGATAATTTAGATGTGATCAGGGCCGTAGCAAGCGGGGTGGCCGGGGATGCCATGGCCGCCCCACTTTTTGAGAAATTTGTTATGTTTTTCTTTATATCTTTATTTCAATTTGGGCATATATTTGTAATTTGGCCGCCCCACATTTGTGATGGCCGCCTCACATTTTTCAACCTTGCTACGGCCCTGGATGTGATAACAATCCTTTTTTTTTTTTTGATGGAAGAACCAACATTGGGACTGAAACCCAGTTGCCAGAAAAGTTGCCAGTTGGGTTATGATGCAGATGGTCATCTGTCCATCTGGGTGGGTTAAACAAAAGCAGTAATCCACTCTGCAACACTAAACAGATAAACTTCAAACTTGGCAGGGTGATAGAGCATGGTGACCTTATTTGCATTTATTGCCATCATTATTGCCATCATCATGATCTTTTATAGGGAGTAGGGATACTTTTTCTTAAGAGGAGACAAATGATGTTGGTGATATAGAAATATTGTAGTGGGTGTAGCGACTTCTTTGTCATATTTTTGTTCGTGGTTTCACTAATGCTTGAAGGAATTATTTCTAAACCTATGTATTAAAGCAAGCTGAGCAGAATTGTACCTCCAAATCACTTTCCCCTGTTCCCAAAGTAGCTTATTCAAATGAAGGATAACATTTAGCATCATTTGAGGGCTACCATACAAAATTTGAAGAAGAAAAAAAAGATTTTGGAATTTCACCTGTAATGTTCTTCCGTCCTCTCTTATTCTTGATGATGTTTTATTTATGAACTCCTCACAAAGAAAATGAGGGGGTGAAACTGTCTCAATGTACGTACAACCCTGGATCATTATCACCTTGAGACGCAGGTGTCAAAAATTGTTACAAGGAAAGTCTAAAGTTTGATTAAGTAAATTTAAAATACACTGTCATGCAGATATCTTTTTCAAAATTGCAAAGAGATACTAGGGGCCAAAGCGTAGTTGCGTTTTGAAACTTCTGGAAAAACTGTTAACTATAAAAAGTTCGTAAGTACTTTAGAGAGTTTAGATGTGCCATAATTGATTAATCAGCATACACATACAGGAAATTGTGTGTCCATGTAAGCAGCTATGTTTTACCATAGTCCTACTGTCATTTTTAGTGCTAAAGCTGAAAGCTTTATTTTAGCTGACTTCATTCATAGATTTTCAACATAGGGATTGTTGACTCTAATCTATGCTTCATTGCTAATGTGAATCATCAAGGCTAGCCCACAAAGCCCAATTATAGCAAGTATTTAAAGCTCTACATGTATGTGCCAAACTGGTTTGAACAAGTTTAAACTGGGGTGGTTCTCGCACCAGAGCTGGAACATCTGTGGATTTGATACACATATACACGTAGCAGCTCTTATTGAGGTAAAAGAAGTCAAATACCCTGCCTGAGAAACTCCATAATAATTGTTGTGCCACAATAAGGTAATGCCCACTGCAACAGTTTATTAAACACACACCCTATAATTATGTTTTGAATAATATTGCTCAATATTCTGTGAAGTCATCAAAGCAGAAAGCAGCTATCTCCTAAAAACTTTCAGCAATGTTACCCTACCAATAGCTGCCTTGTGGTATTAGTCTCGGTATATAGGCTACATCTAATAACAGCACCGAGTCAGTAAGTAACAAAGACATAACATATACCTGTTGGTCTAGCAAAAACAATGCGTTTTGGGCCCCACTCCTCCTTTTTTACCCGCTTCTTTTTAATTTTGCATCTAAAAACAATATCCAGCCCTATCAGCTGGAAAAGATCAAGTCACTCATAGTAGTTTGAATACTACAATGTAAAATTGATTTGTCAATATTTACAGAGAATTGAAAGCAGAGAAAGCTATTTTTATGCCACTTTTATTGGCAAACTTGGCCAAACCATGCATTATTTAGATTGAAGGAGGTGTTGTGATTTGCAGAGTCAGAGCTGAATCTAACTAATGCTGCTGCACGTAAACAGGTGATTTGTGATTCGTCCTGCTAGCACACGCAATCCAAGCTCACTCTGCTATACTCGATATATAATACATGAGCTACCCTGGCTAAGTGTATGTGTATGTGCACTAAGCAGCTAGGCTTGTCTGTGGCAGTGTATCGTGAGGCTGAATCACACCACACCATATCAAACCAACACGTAAGGATGCCAACTTGTACATCAATTGGCATAAACAGTACAAGAACTACAGCAAAGTTAGTTAGATACATTGGATCATATCAATCTCTTGTTTCCAAGAATCTTCAACTACTATTAACAGTAGACAGAACGTTATACTGATATTATTTGATTATCGATTGGCAGAGATAAACTGCATATGGATTGATATAGCAAGCTACTCATTCGGCGGCAGATTTAGTTTAATGCCGGGCATTTAAGACTTCACCTGATTGTTGCAATGAAGCCTTTAGCAGACCGTAATAGAAGATCAGAGATGGCTGCCAAAATTGATGGTTATAATTGTGTTTCAGCCATGTCACCTAGTGATTTGGTGTGTTTACCACCAGAAGAACTTGATAAAGCTTTACTTGCACTTATTATTTTGTATCAAAGGTAAGAACAGGCTGAGACATACAAGGTCCATGTTAAAACATTTATTAACACTTTGTTTCAGAAGTATTTGGAAAACTTGCTTTGCTACTTTCTTTTCAAAATGATATTGATAGAAGTTCAGGTTTGTGTAGATAGAAGTCCAGTCCAGTTCCTACTTTTTTTTAAATAATGCTTTATTAACAGCATCTTTATAGAAGATAGCCCAGATCAGTGAACAAAGCACTGCTTTCCAGTGGGGTCCTCTTTAGATATTTAAAATACGCAGAAGTGGTAAATTATAGACACCATGTGTGTTTGATTTTTCAGGTGTCATAATAATTTGCTGAGCATGATTATATGGAGAGTCTTGTAGATGAAGGTTAAATGGCTATGGCATGGTTATCAAAAGTGACAAACTAATCTGTTGATTGGCATGCTTTTCAAATTTCTTTCTAGCTGTGATATTTGTTGAAATAATGTGTTATTATTTGCTACATGTATGTTAAGTTTAGTGGAAGATCATTTTATTAGAGCATAGATAGATCAGGGGTCGGCAATCCAGGCATGATTTTTTCAGTTTGTAAAAAACCAGGTGGTAAATGTTGCTGTATAAAATATCACCTGGAAAAACCATAAGTTTTTTCCTGTGCCTTTCAGGTCAAATTCATAAAAACTTGACTTTGTTGAATAATTAACTTTTTTAGTAGTCTAGGTTTTCATAAATTACTGTGAGCACTCTAAAAATTAATAATACAAAGCAAAACTGGTTATACAACACTTTACACTATGTTGTTATTTTGTACACTGAGCACTATATACATGGCAACTCACCTGAAAAGTGGTATCATTTTACTTGAATTAACCTTTAAAATGGGCCCATAATATAGCATAAATTGTAATGATGCCAATTCCTGGTGTAGAGATTTTTTTATTAATATTTTTTGACAATAGCAGTGTCAACCATTAATATTGACATCTATTGTTTCCATTGTTATCAAATGATTTGGTTTACAGCTGTCTCTTTAATAAAACATTAATATTATTTATGTAGCTTCTGAGCCGTCTTTTAAATGCTCTATTAGCGATCCCAGTGAAAGTGTTGAAAAATAAATACAAATAGGTAGGAATAGTTCAAGTGAATAATTTTAAAAATTGAAGAATAAGTTTAAATTAAATTGTCATTGTTATCTTCATTTAATAGTTTGTCTCAAAGCCCCTGCGCGCATAAGTAAAATTGCCCGCTTTTTGCATGTTATTCCTGCTGTATTGAGTAAATTTCAGTTTTTTCTGCCGTTTCCAAATCCTACACACAAAAATCTCATGTCTAACATCGTTAGACTTCAATAAAGCCTATATCGTAAATCTCAATAAAATTCTTCATCTTGACCACAATGAAACCTTCTCGAGAGGTGAAAAGGTGGTCTATTCTTGTCAAAAAGCTCGTCCCACAGATTTAAAAAAACCCACAAAAAACCCTAAAAAAACACATTCCGCATTAGGTTTTTAACTTGGGAACTGCTTTGAGACAAATTATTAAATTAAGATGGCCTTATATTAAATATATTTATTTCATATGAAAAAACTGGCAAAACAGAAAAAACCAGCCGAGTTGATAATTATGTAGCTGCATTCATTGCATGTTGCTACAAGTGTTGTAAGGACGTCAGACAAACTCTCCAAATAGCCAAAATGTGACATCACATCATCATCATCATCGGCTGCAGCCCAGACTACAAGCTTTTCCAACTGTTGTGATCTTGGACTAGCGAAACAATTTTGTTTGGCTACAGCATCAGTATCTCCCATGAGGTGCTGGACATACAGCAAGTACAATGTGCGCTGCCATCCCGGTTTCCTCTTCCCATGTGGTGGAATATAAAGGACATATTCTTTCACAGGCTTGTCGTTTTGTAAGACGAAGTATATGGCCGAGAAATTTGAGTTGATAAGTCTTGACTGTGGCAACCAGTGGAGTGGTGTTGAAGATTGTTTCATTTGGCATCCAATCCACACGCTTGATGTTTAACAAAACTCTGTAGCAAGATGTTTAGGCATTTATGTTGTTTTCAATGTCCTTAGTGATTACCCAGGACTCGCACCCAGAAACACAGTAACACAGGTGGTCTCAAACAGTTTGATTTTTTGTCTGTGACATCACATTTTACCCTCATGTCGTGTCCTGTTGTATCACTTGCACAGTATCGTAAAACATCCATTCTCTTTACAAAAATCTGATTTTTGATCATTTTTTTTTATTATCTGATTTTGTGTATGACTGTTATTGCCTTAATAAATGAACAAAACAATTACTATATTATTACAGCACACCTGTGGTAATCATACCATATAGACTATAAAATAATTATGTTCATTTCCATGAATATATACTTGTTGCTTTTACAGTTATAATTTATTTATAAAGTTATAAATTAAATTGTATTTCATTTGTTTGTTCATTCATTCATGCATTCCTCCCTTCATTCATTCATTCATTCATTCATTCATTCATTTGCTTATTGCTTATTTATTGTTTGTTGCTTTATTTCTTTACTTGTATTTATTGATTTATTTGTTTGTTTACTTTATTTCATTTCATTTCATATTTTTAATTTTTTTTTATATTTGTTTATTTATTTATATATTTTTTACTGACAGTATTTATTTACTTACAGTATTTATTTGTTTATTTTGATGACTTTCAAAGGAAGTTGGTAACTCGGACATCCAAATTGAGATGCCCACTGTGGATTTGTTGGGTCCTGGGTAACCATCATCATATTTAATCTTATTAGCACCCCTACTCTAATAAGTGCCGCTTGTGGAACTTTCCTACAAATGTAATGTACCACATGTCATAATTTAACATCTGGTTAAGTGCTCTCTTCAGTGCACTTCAAGCATGAAATTGTCTGGAAAATATTATTAAAACAGGAAAATCATAATATTAATGTTCAGTTGCAGTGAATGCGATATTTACGCTAGCATTCTGTTTTCGTAATTTTTAAACAAGTAAACATCAATTATTTCCCCCTCCCCATGCAGTATTGAGCACAAATGACCATATGGGGTGTGCCACAAACACAGGTCTATTTTAAGCCATTTGGTATACCAATGACCCCTTTTTCTAGACCAATAATTTTGGTATATGGATGGATCATATTTTTAAAAGTTTCTCATTTTTTCTGGAAAATGGCCCAATTTTGCCTAATTGTAGACAAAATTGTTGAAATTTGCCAAACATTTTGGGAAAAAAAATGTGGACTTTGGTTCCAAATTTCATAGCAAGGGGGCTGCTTTCAGATTCTCCGCAGCACCGCACCTCCCTATGTGAGGGTGATCTTTAAAAACATAATCACATTATGTAAGCATATGCCAACAACTTGAAGCATCAATAAACATATTTTAGAAAACTGCTTTAAATAGAATTAAGAGTTGTGCCAAGACGGTTGGCGAGTCCAGATGATTTGTAATAAGCATGGAATGTCACGCACCTTACACATTTATATTGAGTTACCGAAGCCATTAACAAGAAATAGGGGGTGATAATGTGTAATGGAGAGGCATGAATGCAAGCAGTAAAGCAGGACAAAATATTGATGTAATCTGTGTAGTCCTTATATTGTAAATGTCATCGGAGTAAGTAGACGGGAAACTTATAAATATCATGGTTGACTGCCAGAAATTGTTGTATTCCACATACGGTGAAAGAAAGCATTTTAGCCAGGATCCAAAAACTATACTCTACCCATCCCCCGCCGTCCACAGATCTGATGGCCAATCCTACCTGAGGTTTTTAAGCTGCTAGTGAGAGCGCTATCACATGGCGAATGACAACCATTTATATTTCGCAATATTAAAATGGCGACTGTACGTTGTTACTGTGATAATGCATCAGAATTACATTCTTATAGACATTTTGATTTAGAGGCTTTTAGTTGTTGATTTTACCAAAATTTGAGACTTTTTAACAGGATATATTATAAATATATCCCTATAGGTGATTGATACCGCCGGACAGGTTATGCATTGTTTTCTTGTCCAAAAGTGCCTACACATATGTTATTGATAATTTTTCCAACCTTCTACTTTTGAAGTTGTCCGTCCAAAAGACAGGTGGACGGGTTTCGCATAACACCTTGCAGGAATACAAATATAAACTCTGAAATTGATAAATACTTTCGGCAACCACAGTGGCCCCATACCCATCATACTGTTCCCTTTAAACATTTTGTTAAAGCATGTTTTCTACCCATCATCATACTGTTCCAATTAAGCATTTTGTTAAAGCATGTTTTCTACTTACCTGTGGGCACACATACAGTAGGCATATTAATTTTGAACAGTTTATAAACACATGTCTCATGTGTACCCCCCCACACACACACTTAGGCATCAGTACACAGACTGGCACAAAAAGAAAGGGGTGATTCTTTAAACCTGAATTGCATAGATCCCCCAGTAATCATACCAAATGGTATCTATGAAAATACTCTCTTGGAAAAACATAATACCATGGGTCAGATCGGAGAAATTGATATGTCATGAGAGAGTAAAAACAGTTACTTGAGAACCTCATCTGTGATATCATCAGCTAATAGCATTGCCATCAAGATAATTAGAAAAAAAAGAACTTCTAGTATTGCACTGTCTGAGGGAGATTAAGAGAATATAGTATTATGTAGAATGTGATCAGATGAAAGTGGTAAGCAATGCCCAGAAACGATCTCTGAAGGATATAGAATTGGATTATTTGACTACACTTATATTAATGAGTTCAAAATAATAACATTATTAAGAAGTTCCCTGTTGGTATGCTATAGCCTAGCCTACTTTGCTGTCCCTTTTTGTTATAACAATTGACCCCAGCAGGTATAGAAATCCACATGGAAACAATGACAGTTTGCAGAAAAAAAAATGTAGTTGTTGTAGTAGCTCTTAGTTTGATTCCCAGTTTGACTAATTACATAGCATATTGATGCAACTGAAACCCCAAAATGGCTAATTATGGTCTAATTTACTTCAATCATTAATATAGTACAATAATACTGATTTGAGGGGCCATTTTAACAGCAAAATCGGCAGTTGGTTGCGTGATATATATTAAAAGCTAATTGCCATCTTTGTTTTAGTGACTGACTGATTAGATAGAGGGCAGAGGGCGGTAGATATGTAAATTGCACCAATTCTAAATTTGCACGAATCAAGGCTTCTTGATTAGTGCGCACTGTCACATATTTCTAGACTTGCCCAGTCAACAGAACATAACACATCCCCAGTGCCTGCTTCGCACAGAGAGTTTTTGTTGTTTTCACTCTCTGGCATCTCGATTTTCAGGATGAGAGCAGTTCTTGTTCTGAATAATTGTGAAAAGAGTTGATATCAAAATATGGATTTCAAAAAGGGGCTATGAAGTAGACTAGGTTAAGCCCTGCAGGTCTTTCTCTTGATGGTAGGCCATGGAGAGGATGTAGTGAGGAGGATGCAGAACTCTGAGGCGGATGTGAAAGGAAATCGAATCATCATATTAAATGTGATGTTGGAAAGTGATGTTCAATGTCATACTACATATACCATTGATATAATTGAAGACCGAATTAAAAAGACTAGTTCGCGTATGACGTCCTGTCAAGTAGACCAAAAATACTGTACTGCGCAGGTCAGCAATCAATCACGTTGCGCCTTTGCTCTGACGTCAGATGCAAACTAGTCTTTTTAATTCGGTCTTTAATTATAACAATAAGTTGAAAATCCCTTGTTGACTAACAAACTGCCTCTACATTTCATAAATTACTATCTATCAATTTATTGGGTTATTCTGAGATGATTTAGTCAAATTTGATTGTTTTTTTTTCTCAGCTTTCAGGGATTTGTTTTCAAATGGCAAAGCAAAGTGAGAGGTTTGAAAAATGAAAATCCTACTAGATCTTATATAAAAGACAAAATCCGTATCCACATCTGAAGTCAAAAGTCTGCGCTGCCTCTAATTGGTATATAGCACAGTGTTGTAACAAGTTTATTCACTGACTTGAAATTGAGTTGACTTGAAATTGAGTTGACTCAAGTCACATATTTTGATGACTTGACTTGATTCGAGTGACTCAAGTTTTTGACTGGACGTGACCAATGTGTTGACTCGCCTGACTTGACAAGGTGTCTATATGACTTGATTTGACTTGGGCAAACTAGTAAATGACTTGATTTTACTTGAGACTTGACTCAAGGGTGACTCGTTACAACACTGCTATAGCCTGAGGTGCCAACTGTACGCTACATGGTAACAAATCAAGTTCCTTTCATTTACAGGAACATCGGACACAAATTAGTTGTTTTATTCCTTTCTTTATTATTCCTTGGCTCATAAAGCATTATATCGGAGTTAAATGATATATACCATTGCATATAGTGTGGTGTTAGCATTAAAAACATTTCTATAATTTCTTCACCAGATCTTACATATTTACAAGATGTCTCCAGCAAATGTCAGCAATCCAGATGTAAATGTTATTACTGCATGTACTTGCATCAATAATCACATTTAAATGGACAATTATATTTATATCCATTAAGTAAATGTCAGTGCAGAATTAGCATGATGTTTTATTACCAAGTGTTTATTCAAATCCAATGTGGTTAGCATAATGATGAGCATTGCAAGGGTATTGCTTGGGCTGATACATAATTCCTTCCGCCAGTCCATCCGTCCTTTCTTCGGCTAGCTTTATTAGACATCGGCAATATAAACCGGAGATGAGGTTAACATTTGCAAATCATCACAAGCCTTGACTGGCAAGTGTTGGGACCATTGTAAGACCAAATTGCTGGTATTGGTTTCGTACTCTCGATCTTGGTCTTGAACCCCAAAGTCTTAGTCTTAGTCCAGGAGATTAGTTCTTGGTTGAAAGCCTGTCCCAAGACCAATGCTGAATCAAGTCCAGTGGATCAGTGAAAAAGTAATGAAGGGGGTTAGGTAATTTCATTAATTTTAAGGTTACCATATGAGTTTTCATGCGCTTGATTCCAGAGGGGCGTACGTTTATTACAGATACAGCCATACAGAGAATGAACTTAGCGTACCGGGCGTATTTATAATCAGAGATGCCACTTTTCAGGTTTTAGCCTGAATTCAGGTTTTTGTGAGTCCAAATTCCCGCCTTTTTATTTATTTTCATCCCGTTTTGGGGCTGATTGGCCTGTGTTCACATGCTTTTAAATTCAGATTTTTCTCACAAGCCTCTTTTGATCTCGTGAACATGGTGCGTAAAAAGGAAAAAAATAAAGGATTTTCAAACGGATTCTGGCAATTTGTATGTTATAAAACATACAAAAACAATGTAAAGCTACATCCAAATTGGTGCATACTTTTTATATTTTGAGACCTTACTTACATTGCTGAAATTTGCAGGCACTGTGAGTGTCATTGACTTCATTTCTCTCTTCATACTGGTAATAATGGCCAATTCACAGACCTTATTTCTGCGAAAATACCTATTGAATCTACCTATTGATATTCCTTGCGGAGATGGGCAAACTGTTATTACTTGGCCGAGATAGTGCCAGTGGCGCATTCAGAGCCCATTTGGAGTAAGTAAGGCAATTTCAGCCAGTTTTTGATGGTTTATTTATGTCGCGTTCAAATCAAGCGATTATGCGCAAGGTGTTTTTTCCGCTCTGGTGTTCTTTATGTATATTGGTCATCGCAGGTGGGTTAAATTATTGTATGGATCCATTATTTTAAGTATATCAACAATTCTGAGAAAAGGAAGAAACGATGTGCCAATTAGTGCAAGTTTTGATTTATGTTGCAAGTTAAATGTTTATGTTTGGCTCTCATTTATAATTTCACACATCTGCCGAAAATAAATAGTAAATAGACATCTTATAAGTAATCAGAACAGGTTGGCCGTTAGGCTATTCTATTTGAAATCCATACACCCCCTATGGAAGACATCATGCGCTTAATATTTCACACAGGGCGTATGTATTTTAAATTGAATTACCTGAATAGGTGACTCCATTTGAAGTCTACATGCACTGTGTGAAAGATTAAGGTTATGTCTTCCAGAGGGGGTGTATGATTTTCAACTGGAAAAGTCCAATTATCAGCGGCAGGTGTAAGTTAACAATCTAGCTTCTTAATGTTTGCTGCGTAAACAAGAACGTGATCAGTGATCACAAACTTAACCGGAGGACACGGCACACTCATCTGTCAGCGCAAGGATGCGGTGTAAAAGACACAGCAAATATGCAGGCACTTGGCGTGGGAAAGTTTTGTTGGGATGAGATGTGCTAATGTCAACATGAATGGCAAATTCATGACATTTAAATGCGTGTTTTTAAGCATGTACATGTGCCCTTGTGTTTGGATGTTTGTATGCCTTTAAAATCAATAACCTAGATTCGGGGTTGTAGCTATGCCGGGCGCTGCCGGGCAAAAAAAAAATAAAAAATAAAAATAAAAAAATGAGTTTTTTCATCATAAGAAGAGCAAAAATTTTTTTTTCTAGGGCGGTGATACCCCTTAAGCGGGCCCCTGGACCCCCGGCCGTAAGTGCGAGAGCTCCACGTGCTACAATCTGTTGATCAAAATTTCTTTTCTTTTTTGAATAGGCATACATGTATTCCTAGTATTTTTCTGCTGGTGCTTGAACTTCATTCTATTTTTGACTGACATGAAACCTGAGGTGCAGTGAAACTCATCACAGATCTTTAAATGTCACAAGATGCAATCACATCTGGATTTGACAAGTTAAAAACATTTCTAACATAGTCAGTTATGAACTACTATGTTTAATTTACTGAGGACAAGTTCTTGACAAGGGCTGGGTACTTTTTTAAATATATCAATATGTTCATATGTCCCATGGAGGGCCACCCAAAGGCCTAAAGGAGAAATGCTATATGATTCTGACCATTCGTCAATCTTGACAATTAAACGTTTCATCTGTAATTTTTTTTAGGGTTTTATTTTTGCAATTTTATTTTAGTAGTGGTGAAGTCGCAAATTTAACAACATACAAATTGCATGTGCTCCATGAGAACCAAAGGAGGAATGTTTGAAAATTGAGTTACTTTAATCAGGGATATTTAAATACAAACATTAGGCTATCATAATACTGAAAACACCAAAGGTCTAGCATACTTAGTTCTAAATTCTGAAGTTTTGTGATGTGCGTTTATAAATGTATTTTATTGCTTTTTTACTCCATATTTTTGCCATTATCTCAATTTCTAATTTGCCACCTTTGGCCCCCCATGGACAAGATTGTGTTACTTTTGTCTTATAATAGCATTGTTTAGGCATGAATTTCGCAAAAATATCAATACACACACGTTTACTTTTGTCAGAAATGCGAAAAACTCTAGACGCAAAAATAATCACTTATACAGTACTATAGTCTGCAAAATTGCACTGACAAGCTAACTGTCCTGTTAATTTGTCTGTGATTGAAAGTGGCATTCAGACTGTGCTGAGTTTGAGCTTGGGACAATCAGTTTAAGATAGATAATCAATACTTATGTGTGCGTAACTTAAACATCAACATGTCCACACAGAAAGGTTATTATTGGTATGATATGGGTCAATATGTGTCCTTCCTGATCAACTAAGCTAATAGTACAATGACGTCTAAAGAACAATCTTGTATATGGTTAAGATTTTCCAGCTTAAGGTCAAGTGGAAAAAAACATTTCATTTATTTATCTAGGATCAAATATTTAAGCGAACATATAATTGTAGAGTCTATAAATTGGTCTGCAACAGATGATCAAAAGCGGCTCACAATCCTGCAATTCATTTTGCCACAAACAAGCAAGCAAGCAAGCAAGCAAGCAAGCAAGCAAACAGATCAAGAAAGGTCACAGCACAGCACACACTAAGTTGCCAATTGCTATCTTCAGTAGATAGGAATGCTGACACTGATTTCATTCTTTTCTGACCTTTCCAAGTTCTCTTTCCAGCTGTTTATTTGGAGTCTGGGAAAGAACTGACCTTAAAACAACAGCATTATTGTCTCTTTACTAAACAAATTTTGTGACAAAATAAACAGGAGCATGAAATTATCAATTGTATATGTGTACAAAAGATAGTAATTTTGAAAATATTATGATACTACATTTATATGTATGCACAAGCTGGGCCTTTAAATTTAAAGTGAATTGATAGTAATTTGTGTACTCAGTTATAGCTAATAAGTGTCATGGATGTGTGTGAAGTTGACATAATGACACGGTAAATACTTATACGTAAGAGTTCCTATGACCCTGCGAACGTGAGTAGTTGGACATAGTAGACATGCGCTTTGTAGCACAGGTTGTTTTCTAGCTTTTTATGTGGAAATTATGTGCCCCAACAGATGTCAGGTGGTAATTGGCAAGTAAATAAGTATGCCTGGATGATTAGTTTAAGCTGCACATCGCTGTAGATAAATAGTGTTGTTTCCCCTAAAGACACTTACATGCATGATAATTTTCAGAATTCCATTTGAATCTATTTAATTATATCTAGCCTATTTTGGGGAATGTTGGCCTTATTTTTTTTCACTGAAAATCATTCTTGTGATGATGTCTTCATTTGTAGCACGGAGATATATTGTGTATGTTTTGGTTTTATTTAGGATGCTAACTGATATGGTTAAAATGGTCATATCCCTGCTGACATCAAAAATATTCTAGACTGATAGCTAAACAAATTGTCCCCAGCTTGCATGAATTTGAGTCCAAGTTTTAATGAAATATAATGGTGTATGGTGCACATAATGAAGGTGCTAAGAATTACCTATGATTAACCCAATTCTGTGAATTGGGTTCTATCCCAGTGAATAGAGTAGTTTTCTCTCCAGCAAACAATTTGTTGCCGTACCAGTGTAAGGGTAAAGTTCAAGTCAATATTTTGAAAAGTTAGTTTAATTTTTTTTTTTATCAGAGATGATTGAAATGATACTGACAAGGTTAAAACTAGCCCTACCACAGGGCCTTTTTTTATATTACACATTATATACACCATGCTATATACTGAGAACTGCTAAAAACCCAGTGACAGCTCACAACCCACTAACCGCTGTCCCGAGATATTTCTGGGGAATTAGCAGTCACTGGCAGCAGCTCTCTGGACATAGCCAGGTTTTATGCATGCATGGTTTTGGATCACCACAGTCAAAAGGCCCTATACTAGTAGGGCTAGTTAAAACCTGTGGATGTCCATGTGCTTTATGTCATTGCAACAAACAGTTACTGTGTCAAAGTGACCCATATGGTGATGACCGAGAATGATAATTATTATCTTAATTATAGATAACGATGAGATAGGTACGTAGGTAGTGCAAAGTCTGCTATAAAGAATACAACAATAGGCCTGTTCAGACGAGGGTTCTCAGGTTAAGATCGTGAATTTAGGTTAGGCTAACAATGCTACCGCTAAAAGTAGTAGTGAACTTACGTGCATGTGTGAGCAAGAGAAATATTTTTGGTGATAGAAACAGAAGTTATCCTTCTTATAGAAACAGAAGTTATCCTTCTATGTGAGCCAACCCAGGGGAGCCAACATGCGGACAAAATTCAGTGTTTGGATGCATTCTTGTTCTTCTACTAGATGTCATCAATCCACTTCCTGGAAGTGATGAAGCCATGTAACTGTAAGATGAAAGTAATACAAGATAACATCCCACAATTGTTTAAAAATTGAATGATACTTCTGTCAGATCCATTTAATGCCAAAAGTGGAAATTTCCCCAGGTGTTTGTTTTAGTTCTTGGACAGCTTTCTGTTTAACCTGAATTCTGGTTGTTGTGCTTTTTTTGTCCAAATATCTGCACTTTATACAAATTTTCAGCCTGTTTTCTTTTTTCCAGTTTGCAGGTTTTTTAAACACCTTCAAGTAGGATTGAAGAGTTGCTTTTTTCCCTGCTGTGTAACATGGAGCACTTCTTGTAAATGGTCATGGGGACTGTGGTGATCATTGCCTGCATTAAGAAGATTATTTTATCCTACCTCTGTTTCACAGTAACATACGGGTCATGTGAACATACCTTTCAGCAAGACAAATCACATAGTAAATAATCATCCCTGCAAATCTAGGACATAATCGGCACTAATTGAAGTGCAAAGCGCGTTATTTACGGACATTGAATATTTGCGCATTACTTATTAAATAAGTGTGAGGTTGCGATGGTACGATTTGTTGTTGTTGTCAATCCTGACATAATAATATTATATCTGTTGTATGGTGCATGTGTTTTTTCATTTGGCGTACTCTAGTTTGACATATTCAGGGATGATGAGATTACCTTTGAAGCGAAGGCAAGTACAGAATCACGTTTGATTTTGAGTTTAATGTATTCCAGATTTTACCTTGGTGAGACACAGACGTCAATGTGCATATCATTGGGCACAGCTTCAAATCATAAGCATTCGCCCAAGTCACTGGCGTTCACATGCACACATTTAAAGTCGCTGCATAGATGCATGAGCGAAACAGCTGCCTTAGCGCAGTGATGTCACTGCCGCGGCAAGGCGAAAAATTGTATAGCTTATTACATTGAGAAATTGTTTAATCAAAAAAAAGGATTTAGACCCAATTAAAGATGTTTTGCCACATGTGAAATATAGATGAGATCACTTTTCAAATGAAGGCAAGCACTGAATCATATTTGTTTTGGACTAAAGGATTTAACTTGTTATATTGAGAAAGGGATTTAGTACCAATTAAAGATATTTACTCGCCTAGAATGTAGATTGAGTCAGACTTATGTTACTGTACAGGTCATTATGCCTCTCCATTCTGAAGTAATTATTATTTACTTGGCTTATTTATTTATGTTTGTTTGTACTTTTGTTTGTTGGAAGGATGATTGGTAGTAGTTGATGCACTTGCCCCTCACTACTGCAACCCTGGTTCGATTCTCAGCAGAAGTGTAGTTGAGCATGTTTGCTGATCCATACCTAGCCTCAAAAAAAGTTTTTCATGGGGTGCTACAGGTTTCTTGCTTTTCTCCAAATCGCAGGATGTATACTTCCAGGTCAAACTTTTTTTTTAGTTCAATACCAACTGTATTACTATTGTATCTTTCCTTTTGAACAATGTCTTCTTCTCCAAATTACATAAGTAAATACATAGTCAAGTAACTTGCTATTTACTTTTGTTCCAAGTTGAATGTGCATTTGAAGAGTTTTTGTTTGCTAGCTCACAAATAGCATGCTGGCTGGATCTTTAATACTAAGCAAAAATAAAGGGGGAAAATGGGCTATTGAAAACAGAAATTAGCTACAATTTGATAGTTCAGTAAATGGATGAAAATTAAATTCAAATAAATAATAATGTTCAAATTTCCCAGTCGACTATATGATAAGCATAAATTGATATGATAACCCTTTGCATTGTATAATCCATATGAAGCTTAAACTGAGATAAATTTAATGGTACAAAGTCTGCTCTCAAAATCGAAGCAGATATGCACTGTTCAGGAATTATACAGGCTGGCTGGGATACAATTGTTATAAAAGTTATTCTGTATGAGCAAGTTGGACACTATTCTGTCACCGTTCTGACTCCTGGAACAAAACCTGGGGAGTTTTTTCTGTATATATATATTTTGTGCTTCTTGCATTAATTAGATACCGTAGTCTTTAAGATGATTGGACATGTGACACGAAGAAAGAGAACGTAAGTTTCAAAGAGAGACATGACATCTCTGTGTGATGTGTGGTGGGTATAAGACTAAAAGAATGACAGTGTAGGGGTGAGTGTGTGCGTTGCTGCATGTTTCTACTGGGGATAGGTTGGCAGGTGATGCAGTTTAGTTCAGAGTGTTACCGGTTAATGTGCTCAGTGGAAACGGATCTGTTCAGAGTGATGCGGTGTGGCCACCCAGCAACTGTTGATCCACCTCATGAGGTAGACCATGGTGTGTGACACCTGGTATTTCTGCCAGTAGAAACACAATGGTTAACGGTAGCTGGGGTTGCACTAATGTGTACGTTTCATGTATCCCATTGTGGGGTCAGGAAAACAATTTCAGTACTTCTGCTACACACCACAACCTTTATTTTAGGCATTTGGGTTACCTGGTAATACTGAGTACAAATACAGAGTGCTCAGTATAAACATGTGTTGACTGATAGGGATGTGTGATGTAAGCATAGAAGAACACAAAAGAGAAATCATGTAGGAGCCTACATTTAATAACAGTGGAAATTCAGGAAACACAGACATGAGTGCTGGAGACTGGCATCCCCATGCACAGAAGCTGGGAGTAACCTAACATTTTTAAGCTAAAATAAGCTAAAAATTTGATCTCTCTCTCTCTCTCTCTCTTTCTTTCGGGGTGGGGGGGGGGGGGGGGGCTGGATCTCTGTGTGTGTTAGGGTGTTGCATTTTAATAGATGTTTTTTTGAAGTATAGGAAACATGTACTTGTATAAATGTTCCATGATATTTTTATTCTTCACTTGAGATGAAATTAGGCATGAAAGTAAAATGTGATGTCTGTGTGAACAGGGAAGAAGTGGCGTGAAGTACTAGTATGCTGCATGAAAATTGACTGTTAGTGCATCATAAAGATGAAGCTGACATCTTGTTGTAGATCTGTACATTCACTCTTAATCTGAAGCACTGGAAATTGGACATTAAAAGTGAATTGATACATGAAGAAGTGTTGCTCAGATGAGCTATGAAAATTTTATGTGAGTTGAATTTTACTTTGCTTTTGAAAAAGTCAAAATTCACAAAAATAAAACCCTCACAAAAATTATGCAGTATTCTATCTGCATGTCAATAATTGATGTACATGTTTTACTACCAGTGGAATTTTCCACTTGCATGTGGAAGGCACCATCTTTAAAGCAGGGGTGTGCATTTCATGACATTTATTTTGGCCATCCAAATTGGTATGATATATGGCCATATTTAATCATTTTATGGATTTATTCATTATTTTGTGCACTTACGATACAAAGTATCAATCTTTACTCTTTATTATAATTCATTTGATTACCAAGTTTGTGAAGAAATTAAGTTTATTTGATAACATGGAACAACTGAACAACCTAAACAAAGAAGTGTGCATGGCTGAATAAATATCTTTTACTAGCGCTGGGCAATGGTTACTTAAAGGCAATGGAAAAATCCCTGAATTTTAGCGGGAGGGAAAGAAAACAGTTTTCATTTTAATGTGGAGAATAATTATTAGTGAGGAGGTTTGATGAAATGCATGTTTGGTCTTGATATGGTATAATTTCTCTACCAATATTTTCTATTGTTTCAAGTGATGCACAATGGGTTATGTTTTTCTCATTTTACAAAAACTGTGAGTATATATTCATTCACTATTAATTAAATACCATCTACTAGTTGTGAGCTTTTAAATTTTACAATGTCATGAATATCAAAAACAATGTGCTGTTTATCATGTTATATAAATGCCGAGTCATCGAGATGAAGGTACTAGTATTTATATAAGTATACACAGGACACAGATATCCATGAGAATTTCACATGGACTATCACATGTTGTATGAATCTATTGATTTTGGCTTCCCTGAACATTATTATGCTTTTGTATATAGAATTAATGTTCTTCCTGGTGGTCTGTTCTGACAGAACCTGGTATTTACAGAACTATTGATCTGCTTATGTCCCCGCTTATGTCTCAAGCAAAGCTCAAGTCAGTTTATATGCCGATGTACATGCTCTCTATGAACATTATTTAATTCATAATGCGTAGTTGATGTTGGTCTTGTACATAAACAATCACAGAGTTACTGGTACTGGATTTTAAGTAGGATCAATAAATGGCTGCACAAGCGATTATTTTGTACTCTATAAATTTGCAGCAACCAACCAACCATGGGACATTTATGTGCTTTAATGTTGCCTGAATCGTAGAAGAGAAGTTCTAGACTTGGCTTATGAAAGTAACTTGCACTTAAATATACCTTGTACAGCATATGCCCTTTGGATTTGCACATAACAAATTTGATAACTTTCCAAGATGGATTAAGTGAACATTTTAGGCCTATGTGTATTGTGTTGAAGTCATAGAATGTGCACATAGACATAATCACATTGAAACTTGAATAATACTTCTCTTGTGATGCCTGTGTAAAATTTTGGTCCCAGTTCAGCTCTATTGTGCCTCTTGGAGTACATGTCATGGTCAAAGTATTGCAACTTTGTCTGTTTCATCTAGTTCAAGTATGCAGACAATAGCAGACTTGTATACCAGCCAAGTTACTTCATCTACCCATAACCTGTAGGCCTATGCATTCTCACTGCCAACAAACCAGATGGAACTTTTCCAAGCTCCAGCAAAAGTAGAGCAGAGTTCGTCAATGCCAGATAATGTGACATTATGGAAGCTTGATAACTTAGGGATGTGTAAATGGATCCCTGATAGTATTTGTGTTGTTGTCACCATGAGGAATTCAACACTGTGAAATGAATATTTAGCACACCTGGCCTAGTAAACATATTCTTGGTACTGCTTCGTTTGTATAGTCCCAAATGTGGAGTGCATTTACCAGTAAATGGTAGAAGGCATCACCATCCCTGGTACAGTTTGTGTTGTTGTCAACACGGTGGAATTCAACACCCATGAAATGAATATAGTCCACCTGGCCTAGTAAAGTTTTTCTTAGTACTGCTTCGTTCATTCAGTCGCAAATTACTGTGGAGTATACTATTAGATACTGGCAGAAGGCATCGCCAAAGGAAGATTATAATGCTCAAGCGGCGGTCTACATTTGGATGACTAGTGTCGGCATGTTGTCAATAATTCAAACTTGGTTATTGAGAAGATTGCTTACTAAACAAAATTTAATCATTTAAACATTGGAATTCATCATTATGTGATGGAGATGTTCATGAAATAATATTTTGTTTGAACAATGAAATCATCTTGGGAAATCAAAGATTTTATGATGTGATTGTAATTGAATCATTGGTATTGTCAAAGCAGCAAGTGTATTGAATCTGTTACAGATTGCCAGTTGTAATAAAGAGCTCTTATTGAAGTGAGTTGTACAATATTAACATAACTTTGGATGATGTACGCCTACATTCTTCAAGCTACTAATTGTGACTGAGTCTAACTATGTTGCTTGTCAGCGAAGTGCTCGTCTACCATCAGGATATGAATTCAAAGAAATGATCGTTATCATACCAAATGTTGTGTTTGTAAATCTATACATGCATCCACACTCCATCTAAATAAAGTCAACCCAATTTATTTGAAACTCTATACCTACTACCAGTTGGGAGACAAATATTGTAATCGTCATCACCAAAAAACATTGGACATCAACTGGGCGCCAATCACGTCTTAGTCCAGTGAACACCCACGCTGTTTTATTTATATATCAAGATATATATATAAGAAAGACCGATTCATGCAGGCAGATACTATGTAAACTCATTTGATACATGCCACTATTTTATAAGGGTATCTGCCCCATTATATTTTAATTCATCAAACTGGAGCATTGCTTGACTTAGGAAATTAATTTCTTGAATTGGACAAAAAAGCTGGAATTACTGGAATTGACACTAGTTCAACTGTTCATGTGACATTGTTGTACCAGGATTATATATGAGCCATAATGTTGGAATCTGAGTATTTTGACTTTGAGAATTGGAAATGGAAAGTAACGTTGGAGACTTCAGCTAGTGACGATGAAGGAATCTGTCTTGATACTAACCACAATGTCTTATCTGCTCTTTTTGCTTACAGTACCTCTGCAGGAGGAGCTATTGACAACAAGATAGAACAGGCTATGGTAAGTAATACAATTTGATCATTTCTATTCCTGTTTCTATTTCAAGTCTGAAATATTCACTCTCACTTAATAACCATGACCATAATGGTGGTTTCATACTATCATGCCTCTTGCCGCTGAGCATCATGACATATATGCATTGTAGCTAAATGGACACAATTAGGCTTGTCATTGGCTGATGCGTCATGATACTTACTTCAGCGGCAAGCAGCATGAAAGTCTGACAGGGCATAACATTCATTTTAAAGAAAGACGCACACAACTTCTTGATTTGCCTCAAAAAGTGGGGATGTCTATAGATGAAGTGACAGCAATGTTTGAATAGATTCATCTTTTGAGCTGAGGGTAATGTTTGTAAACAAAAGCAAGTAACTGTTTCACTTTTCAATAGGCTTATTGCCTGTTATCTGATTTGAAGCAAGTTTAAGAAGTGCAGGTCCTCAACTAAACATGACACGCATGCATACTGCTGACCAACTGTTTGGTACGAATGATGTCAAATGTCACTTCATCTAAATTCTGATCAGCTTGTAATAGGCGGGACTCATAACACCATGGATTGATATAGAATGACGACTGGCATAGATGAAATGACACAGTACCTACATGAGCTGCGCTTTGCTTAAGTTGGAACTTAATATTATTGTCTCGTGCAGTAACAAAAACCTCGCCTATTCTGAGCTGATCATAATATTTACCCCTACATCATAAACTTTGATGTTTTCTGTTTGTACCCTGTGGTTTGTACCTTCATGTGATAGTGTATTCGTTTTGCAATCCTAAATACTTCATTATTCACCATACATCATTGTTACTAATATCATCAACATAGGCTAAAGAAATATTTGTCTCCCAAACCTGCATAAGGGAAAGCCATTCCAGTGCATAGCCCCATGCACTGTGCCTTTTTACAGACTTTTTTTAAATTATCAGAATTTTAAGAAAAATGGCCAAAACAAGGAAAAAGATGGAATAAAAAACACAGAAAAAAAGCATAGCATAGCACATAGCCATTTTGCAAAATGTTTGAGAGACAAATATTTTTGGCCCTTTTCCAGCATTATCCACTTCATCATCAATGTCACTTGCCTTTTATTATTATAGGAATTAATGTCACATTTATATATCTTTTCCTTCCCTTCTCACCCCTTGTGTAATGTATCAACTATTTGGAAATTTAAAACACCTATTCTGTTGTCTTTAATTAAGCAAAGTTGTTAAAACTTCATTAAGTACCGGTATTCATTATATGTAAGATGATTAAACATCAACACACACATTTGTGGGTATCGGAACATCCCAGCGCATGTCTACAGGTTCTTTCCCACTTGCTAAATCTGTGATATATCGTCACTGTCCAGTAAGTGTGTGTGTCCACACCTCCCATGCCCTAAGTTAAAGAGGCGTCTCATTAGTCTGTCCTCGATTGTGGTTTTTAACAAAATTATAGGCCTACGCACACACTATGCTCAAACATAGTAGAATTATAATTTTAATAAAAAAATTTCCACAGTTTGTTAAAGTTGAAAAATGGGAAATTTGTAAATATAATTCTCATCCCACATATAGTCACGTCAGAGTCAATACAAGAACAATATTTACTCATACAATAGGCTATGGATGTCAACAATTTCACATGTTAATCTAGATACGTGATCAGGAGCCATACTACAAATATAGCATCCTGCTAACATTGGATGCATACCAACGAGACATACTGGGGCACCCTAAGGAGGGGAGATCCGCACTAAAACCACATCAGTGTGTACTTCTGTGGCTTGCATTTCGTACTTAACAGACGTAACATGATACTGCACTGTTTGGTGAATGCGTAAATGCTACGTTGTCTTTCAGCGTGACTTTTCACTGCGTCTTGTAATGCAATACATGCGGCATTACTCATTCATGTGATACAGGTGCTTTCAGACATCCGAACGTCGGTACTGTTACTGTATGAAATATGCAGTGTGTAGACAGTCGCTACAGAAGTCCGCATTGATGTGGATTTCAGTATCCTGTTTGAGGTGCCCCACTGTCATGTGATGTGACTCGTGAAATGGGAGGTGAGGAGGAAGCAAGGTGTTGAATAAAGAATGAGGCTGGCTGCTGGATCAGGATGGACATTAAACTAATCAAACCATTTCATTGCACCTATGGCACGTTTACAGTACTTAATTGGACTGGCATCATTCTGCAGATAACGCTTTTAAATTTTGAATTGGTATTATACTTCGATGCGTAACAAAATCTGAATTCAAACATGGCCTTTAAAACAGGTCTAAAATTGTAAAACAGGTACTGAAAGAAAACAAACCAACAAGGCATACGATGTAAAAACAAATCCTGAAAACTGGATTATTTTATAATATCCCAGCATGAGCTGAGAAACTTTTAGGAAGATTAATTTTGAAGAAAACCAACAGTATGAACTTCAGGGAACACTTTATTTCATGGTCCAATTTCATCATGTGCTATTATTCGCCTAGATGTAATTTCTTTGGATATTTCAATCCCTTTTGATATGAGAGGAAACATTGTGCTTCTGAAGCCCCATAGGAAAAAATATCCGGGATAATCTACTTAAGGCTCACAAAATCCAAACAAAGGATCTTTCAATGAGGAAAAATATATGTATGCTGATACCAAAATCTGCATTTTGATGGGAGGAAAAAGTATGGATGTGATTGTTGATGGGACTCTCCTCCTTTAATATTTAGTAGGATGATAAATATTTATCTGACAAAGATGAAGAGTATTCAGTGGGAGACACCTGTCTAGAGAGAGCGGGGGTGGGCACAATTTTTTTAAATGTCATGTACAACTTGGCATGTTGAAAAAAAAAGAATATATTATAAATAAAAATTCCCTTTAAAGGGAAAGCCAGCTTCAATGCAGAAGATGCCTTGTAATTAGTTTGGGTGGTGGCATTTTTAGGATCACTCTTTTTTATGATCCATCATGTTTCATGACAGTCCACCAAACCATCAATGATGAGAACATGCACATGTTTCATGACAGTCCACCAAACCATCAATGATGAGAACATGCACATGTTTCATGACAGTCCACCAAACCATCAATGATGAGAACATGCACATGTTTCATGACAGTCCACCAAACCATCAATGATGAGAACATGCACATGTTTCATGACAGTCCACCAAACCATCAATGATGAGAACATGCACATGTTTCATGACAGTCCACCAAACCATCAATGATGAGAACATGCACATGTTTCATGACAGTCCACCAAACCATCAATGATGAGAACATGCACATGTTTCATGACAGTCCACCAAACCATCAATGATGAGAACATGCACACAGAAACAGCAAACCAAACAACTCCTATAACTTCCTGTCAATTAATTACTCCAAATTGTGTCTTTTTGTCTTTTCTGCCTTTTAGGCTACCCTTAGCTCATTATTAATATAAAGAAATGCAGTTTTTAGTTAATTGGCTAAAAACTGCCATCCTACTTGCCTTATACATGCACATTAATTTTATATTAATTCGCAATTTATACTTAATATAGCACATTATAAAATGTATAAAGACTGATATTGTTCAATTATAATAGGAATTGGCCTACATGTATATAAATTATACCCATATCAAAAATAGGCCCTGAAATTGCATCGAATTTTTCCGTTGAAAAGACAAAACTGATGTTTAAGATATAAATTATTTCATAAATGACATTTTGAGTCATTTTTATCCATAAACGATACAGATTATAGGATATTTTTACTTTGACTTTTACGTCCATAAAGGTTTTAATCATGTTATCAATACACTCACATCTCATGCTGTGCTGATCTCCAGGAGGTCTCGAATGTAAATCTAAGAACGCCTGATAACAAGGATTCTATAATTTTCTTTCGTTGATATGCTGTGGAAACTATTATAGGCCTGGCATGAACTTTTAATGTCATATTTCCATCAAACCATAACTTTTGAAATTCTCACTCGTTTTCATTCGTTTCATACTTTCTTTTTCTTACAAATCCAATAACAGGTCTATTATATATTTTTACCATAAAAAGTTCCGCAAAGTAATTCAAACCAATGCTAGTACCCCGTAATCTCTTTAGCAAACAAAGAAGATCTCCGAATTAGATCATAGCCAGCTAACGCTGGCGAAAAAGTGCTCCAGCTCAGAGAGCTTGTTGAGTTGAACTTGGCCCCAAGGTTCCAGAACAATTGTTAGAGTCCTTGTGTAAATAAGGGTGATAGTTCTTTTTATTAGTACACAATGTTCATGTTAACCAAATGCAAGAGAGTCACGTCACATTCCATGGTTACGGAGAATGGAGAACATGTAACATTGGCGTATTTGAAAGTTCCTTTTCACATGACTCAACAAAACTACGGTTTTGTATTAACAATGTCCTTGTTGTTAAGGTTGATTTCATCTCCGAGATCTCCGAAAGTGTTTTTCTCGTAGACTGTTTTGAACTTGAAGTAGTACCACTGAAGTGGAGATATCTAATACTCATAAAAGTGAGGCACTTTAGCATGTAGCAAAGCGAAACAGTTTGAAGGACTTTCTACATGTGTGAATCAAGCCTATACTGCAAAAGATAATATTTTTGCATATAAACATATTTTATAATAAAATTTCTACAATTTTAGATTGAAAAGAAAGCTGATTATGTTATTTGAAATTGGTATCTGCATGTGCAGCAGAGTTAAGAATGGGTTAATACGAAGCATGACTTGGGTGATTTTCCCAGAATGTTGTCTAATTTGTGAACGTCACACGCAGGCGATGGATTGTAATTCAATAGGGCCCCTATTATATCAATGTAGCCATTTCTGGGAAATTTGGAATTTAGCAGACTGCAATGTATATCATCATTTCAAGCGCTTACTAAGTTGGTTTAAGGATAGTTGATACTACCAGTTCCGAGTAGAAGTCATTCCATGGTGACGATGTTTCAAATGATTGACATTTCATACAATTTACGGCTGCAATGCAGCAGGAGGGTTTTTTCTTTGAAGTAAAAAAAAATCCTTACATGTAAAAATTGCTGCTATAGTACAGCAACACATTCCTTCCATACAAATTTTGTTAAACCCTTCAGACACATCAATGTTGTATGATAAAGCCAAAATTTCCATTCCCAAACCAAACTTTAGGAATGTTTTCTTGTAATGATATTACGTGACTTAATCATTTTATTAGAGATTTCTTCACAGTTGTGATCCTTGATTTCAAGCAAAGTTCAGTATAGCCGTGCACATTTAATAAAGCTAAAATTTTCATTCCCAAACCAAACTTAACAAATGGTATTTTTTATCGCCTGACTTTTAAAAAACTTGTTGTGATCCTTGATTGAGCAAAGTTCAATAGCAGTACAAATAAAATAGTACAGGTCAAGAGGAAGTTGCAAATGCAAGGTTTAGTCGTATTTAGGGAATCAAATGCAAGGTGAATATACATGGACCGATTTTGGATATTAGGAACTACTCCTGGTTATTTACTCCATACACCCACCCCATAGACATTGTGTGTGTTGACAACATCCCTCTCACTCAAGTGGAGCATGTGTGTGTAATAATTACATAGCACATTTGAAATTGGGATGTATACCAATCATGAAAATTCATATGCAGTTGAATTCTATCCCTAACCATAAACACGCCCAAATAGAGATGTGGAGTCTGAATGGGACTTAGAGGGGAAGATACTTTCAGGGGAACAAAATTTCGGTTACGGTTCGCTATCTCTAAGGTTCGCTATCTCTAAGGTTCGCTATCTCTAAGGTTCATTATCACTAATTACGAAAAAGGTCCGCTATACCTAAGGTTCGATATCACTAATTTTGAAAAAGGTTTGGTATTTCTAAGGTTCGATATCACTAATTTTAAATAAGGTTCGCTATCTCTAATTTTGAATAAGGTCCGCTATCACTAATTTATTGAAGGTTCGCTATCTCTAAGGTTCGCTATCACTAATTTAAAATAAGGTCCGCTATCTCTAATTTTAACAATCCCGGTATCCCTGAGGTTCGCTATCTCTAATTTTAAATAAAGTCCGCTATCTCTAAGGTTCGCTATCTCTAATGTTCGCTATCACTAATTTCAAATAAGGTTCGCTATCTCTAATTTTAAATAAGGTTCGCTATCTCTAATTTTAAATAAGGTTCGCTATCTCTAATTTCAAATAAGGTTCGCTATAGCGGTCCTTATTTAAAATGAGAGATAGCGGACCTTATTTGAAATTAGAGATAGCGGACCCCTTATTTAAAATTAGAGATAGTTGACCTTTTTAAGATTAGTGATACTTGAACCTTAGGTATAGCGAACCTTAATCGAAATTAGTGATAATGAACCTTAGAGATAGCGAACCTTAATTAATTAGGGATAGCGAACCTTAAACAAAATTAGTGATAGCGAACCTTAGGTATAGCGGACCTTTATTGGAATTAGTGATAACGAACCTTAGAGATAGCGAACCTTCAATAAATTAGTGATAGCGGACCTTATTCAAAATTAGTGATAGCGAACCTTATTTTAAATTAGTGATAGTGAACCTTATTTAAAATTAGTGATATTGAACCTTAGAACTAGCGAACCTTATTCTAAATTAGTGATATCGAACCTTAGAAGTAGCGGACCCTTTTTTAGGTATAGCGAACCTTTTTCTCTATTAGAGATAGCGGGATTCTGATCTCCATAGACTTTACACGTTAGTGATAGCGAACCATAGAGATAGCGAACCTTAGAGATAGCGGACCTTAGAGATAGCGGGATGTCACCCAAAATTTCATGGCATCCAGCATCCTCTGGCGGTGTAGGGTGGGGGAGATGTTCTGCAGGGGGCGCTTTCACACCCTGCCCGCCTCTGGTGTTGCTGACTAAAAGGCACAAAATTTGACTGGTTACTAAAGTGGCATTTGACTCTTCAGCTATCAAAACATAAAATTATAATTTAAATTTGCAAGAAAATGAAGTTTGGTTTCCACTTCCAATTTTTTATTTTTTTTATTTTTTTTATTGGCCATTTTTCCTACTTTATGTGGTTCATAGTCGCCTTTGAATAGCAGGCTCCTTCCCTTTCCAAACTTTCCCTCAGGCTTAAATGTCAAAAAATATAACACTTCATGATGTGTGATTCTTTCCTGAAGAATACCCTTGTTTACATTCATCGTCATGGTTACAAACATGATAATGGTAGCTGACTGGTCATTGACAGCCTCCAGCCATACCATGTTTGTACTCCTCATAACCTCAAAACAGGAGTCCGTCTCGATTTCAACTTCCCTGACCCCCTGCTGGAATCGCTAGTGTTTAGTTTCACTGACATCAACTTACAGTGATGTCATTGTATTTTGTGACGTCAAAGTACCTCTCTCTAGCAGACACCCGCAGCGCTTACGAATGATGTGTCTCTTTAGTCTCACTTGTTATAGTATGACAACCAGAGGAGTGCCACGGTTAATTTTAGGAAGCATACGTTTGTCGAATAATATGTGAATGTTTTGATACAAGCACATTTTAGGATATAAATAGGTAAAAATTGACACTTGTTTACATTTGCTCGGCTTACTTTGTAATTTGAGATGAACAAGGAAGAAGACTCACACAGAGTGTGCTAAATATAGTGTGCATAAAAATGATTTAACAGATCGGAAACAAGGTATGTCCATCTCTTGCTGTAAATAACAACACTCTTAGTCACCGAGTGTTTTCCAAGAATTTCTTACTTGAGTTTTATATTCACTTTCTCAGACCGTCAATCAAGAGACAAGATGTGTAAAACGATGTTAACCCCTGAACCAATTTAATTCTATAACTTAAACACACACTAAATAAATGATATTGATGATAGGCAGTGGAACCAGGGTGGTAGGGTGATGCGTACCACCCCATCAAAAATATAGTGGTGGCAGAAATGGTATATATTCACAATTCTACCATTTTGATCTAAAATTGACTAGAAAAATGGTCTTGGAGAGCATCTAGAAATCAATATTTTCCAGGCCTCTAACTGCCAATGTTGGGTACTCCACTCACTTTGCTTATTGGATAGTAATATATTGCAAACAAATATATTGACACTAAAAATAAATCAAGTTGCTCCATCCATGATGATTCTTCTATAACCTGAATCTAAGTAACAGGAAGAACACAATCAACAATGGAAGCACAACATCAATTATTCACACACATATTTTCCATTCTCATAGTCATGCCAGTGATGAACTGCATAGCACCCACGCAAGCTGTGAGATGCTTATGTAATCTCCGTCTCAATCGGAGCAGTACGAATTAATGCTCAGGGGCAACTTTTTCTTTTGATTACTTCATAATGTATTGGGGCCTATGATATCAAATCAAGCATTAGCACACATTTTCTTTCAGTTTTCTCTGCATCAGGTCATAAATGAATCTTGACAAGTTAGGGTTTGAATAAATAATACATATCAGTGAATTACAATGAAAATGTTAATTTAACACTTTCCTTTTTCTCAAATATTAATAAAACATTGCATTTGGTTGATTATGCTTGCTATATTTCGTTGATCAGGGCCGTAGCAAGCGGGCAGCGGGGATGCCATGGCCGCCCACTTTTTGAGAAATTTGTTATGTTTTTTTTTATATCTTTATTTCAATTTGGTCATATATTTGTATTTTGGCTGCCTCACATTTGTCATGGCCGCCCTACATTTTACAACCTTGCTACAGCCCTGTCGTTGATTATCATCTTATGTTTATTTAAAGTTTCATTTTTGTAAACAAATTATTCCTTTTGTATTTTTGTTTGATTCTATTCTTCCAGCCCTGGCTATAGTTTGTAAAGTCGCTCATTTTGTACATTATTGAATAAATTTGTATATGTATTTGTCTCTTTGCTACCTTATGCATATGTACATGTATAGTTTTAATATTGAGATATTGATAAGACCTGCGTAATTCATTTTATCTAGTTTTCTGTTTGTGTTTGGTGAATTTTGTTGTATAGTTTTATATTTAGGAGGTGCATCTTTTCTAAGACTCTTGTCTTTGATGCATCACCTCCATCATATGTTCTGTTTGTCTGATGTTTGGTGGAAAAGTAATTTATTTTATCTTTAGTGGAAAAGTAGCGGAACAAATTTGCAAGGTGTTCATTTGGTTAGTAAAAAACGATAATTGTACAAATTTATTGAAGTTAATTTTAATTATTCATTTTCTTTTATTTCTCTCCTTGCAGGACCTGGTGAAAAGCCATCTACTCTTTGCAGTTCGAGAAGAAGTTGAAGTCCTTAAAGTCCAGATTAAAGAATTAGCAGAGAAAAATGAGCAGCTACAGCGGGAAAATGCCATGTTACGTCAAGCACCTGGTGCTCCAATGGCTATGCCTCAACAGACACTACCCCAGCAACAACCCACAGCACTTCCCAAGGAATCCCCAACAACAGACCACATACAGTGCAGCTGGTGCACCACAAGGACAGACATTACCACCATCTGTACAGCAGGCGCAGCTACATGGAGCCCCAATGGGTATGCAAACATTGCCCCCACAATCAGCTGCTCAACATCCCCAAGGAATTCCCCCACCAGCACAGCAGCAGAATGCTCATCTACAGCAGCAGCAATTCATCCCCATGCAGCCTTCACAGCAGCAACATCCCCAAGGGATTCCCCCACAGCAAGTGCAACTCCAGCAGACAGTCCCTCAAAAAGCACCACAGCAGCAGAATCTGGAGCAGTATGCTAATCTACAGCAGTCCATCCCCATGCAGCCTTCGCAGCAGCAACAACAACAACACAGCATTCCTGTTACGCAACAAGCGGGGGCAACGTCGCTACAACAAGGTCAGCCGGTTAAAGTGGCGCCTAACCAAGCAGTACAACTTAATCAAGCACAGCAGTCGTCACAGCCTCCAAAGACATAACAATGTACTATTGGGGTCCACATCATTCCAGCTAAACTGCCTGCTACAACTTCTATGTACTCTTGCATACACAGACACATTCCACTGAACTTGCATCAGCAGCGCATATTTAACTCAAAAACGGTCTGTGCAAAGATAAGAGCCTTTCACTGTATTGGCCTCATCTATATGCTTGTCTTGTTGAAGTGTACGCCGCCATGATAGATCTCAAAGGAAATAAAAATGATCAAGAGAAGCTTCCACCTGTATAAAGGAACATTCGCTAAAACAAGTCTTGCAGTATGTTTCACAAAACAATAAACTTGACTTGTCAAGAATGCGAGGAGTATAGAGCGCTTGCTGGTTCTGGCGTTCGGCAAATTCAAGTAATATTTGCTATATAAGTGGCTTATGACTTAAGACACCAGTACTTGGAAAGAAATGCATATATAGTAAAAAATGATTCTGTCGGTAATATTGAGTAGGTAGTGGTGTCATTTGAGGTAAATAATATTCAAAACCCATGAAAAAGAATATAGAGCTTTCTAGTACATTGTTAAACTTGTGGTATAGCAAGAAATATGCAACATCGACATTGATAAAGAAGCCATATCACTAGCGCTACTTTGAGCCAAAAATTGTGACTGTTTCTTGTAAACAATTGTGTAAATCCTATTAAGTAATTATAGGGTAACTTTTTCCTTGCAATTCATTGATATCGTTGTGCCTGTAATAAACTGTGTCCGGCAGCATGCATTCTACAAAGCATATTAATATAGCTGCACACAGAAAGATGTATTAGCTCTTCACCCATCCAATATCTCCAGGGTAGATACACAAATGGAACCCTTCATAGCAAATGTAATTTAGACAAGAAGTAATTATAATACATCACTATTGATGAAACAAATGGTAAAAGTCTAGAAACATTCTGCCATGTTTCTTGTGCTTAATGTTTTGAGAACTTAAGAAACATCTGTCATGTTTCTGCCATGTTTCTTGAACTTAGAAACATTGTCATGTTTCTTATATAAATAAGTAATGCTACATTGTAAATGTATTTTTATCCAGTTGTAATAAGAAACAGGATTCCAACTATTACTATATTATTACCTTTACAACTATTTATTGGGGCATCATAGCTAATCATCTAAGCTATATTTTAAGAACTGTAAATGTGAGAATTACAACTTTGTGTGACCCATTGACAAGTTGAAATAAATGAAACATTTATCTCTGTAAAAAAATAAAACCATTATAGAATTGCCCGTTAAACCACAGTTGCCCTGTTTACTAAAAACCTATTGATCCTGAACTGCTTCATGGGGAGAATTTTTTTTTAAATCAGAAATTGTTATGCCTTTGAATGAAGAAAACATAAAATCGTACTTCTTTTCAAAGGTTTTTTTTTTTCGTAGGGGAACTGATGTAAAAAATAAAACATTGATATTGCCTCAGTAGTTGCTAATATTATAACTGCTTGCCATGTCTCAAACTATTGAATAAACATTGTGGTGTTTGTAACAAAGCTTGTCTTCTAAGCTAGAATATCTTGAAATTGACATCAAAATTCAGTTATATTTTGGGGTCTCATCACAAAATGTGATTATGATGAGTATTTGAAAGTCAAAAATCTGAGAAGTTGTTCACAAATCTTGGTGTTTTTTTTTAATTGTAATTCATAAAGAAATTATATTAAAACTTGATTTTATCCATAAAATTAAAAAGAATAAATTAAGTCCTATATTTTTAGTGCATTTGTAGAGATAAGTATTGTAAAACTAAAAACTGTAGGTACTTTTTTCTGCAAAATACTAATGACACACATTTTGGCTTGGACTGTTGCAAATCCAGAAATGAAATTTTACTTCATAATTTGTCAAAAAGAATAATATATGAAATATTGTATGAAAATAAAATAATATAATTTTACAATTCATTCTTATGCCTCAAGCATTTGAAGTAAACTTCCAATTTTCAGACATTTTAATAATATTAAGCTAATACTGATACTTTTGTGTCTACACATACTTATACTTAAGCAATTGTGCACGGTAGCTCATAGTCAATGTCAATTAACGAAGGTGTTGATAATAGGTACCGAGGCATTGATTCCATTGCCTGACATTGTGCAAACATGAGCATACATATCCAAGCAGCAGAAATGAAGAACGGATATCAAATCAATGTGTGATCAATCAGGAGCATGTTTCATGTTTAAACATTGATTGAAGCACACTCGCCTGAGGTAACTAATGGGCTGTTCTGTTTGAAATCCATACTCCCCCTGTGGAGTGATTAAAGAAAGGTCTTCCACAGAGGGAGTATGTGGGTTTCAAATAGAATAGACAAATTGGCAACTTCTATTTGAAATACTCACTCCAGTTGTGGAAGATATAGGTAAAGCCATATACAGAGGGAGTGTGTGTTTGAAAATAATCAACCCTAGCCAATTCCATTTATGTAACACTTCTTAAATATTCCACATGAGGAGTCTGGATATCAAATGTAATTGCCTGTTGTGTCTGTCGTCTCAAGGAGTTCCAAGTATGGACAATATTTTTTGTATAAATTGCTAATGTTAATGTTCTACGGTGACATTTCTGACTGCATACTTGACGGTATTCCAGTTGAAAAGATATTAAGAAAGACGATGTAAAGAGACACCTGCGACAGTGTGGATAACCACTTTCATTTTTCATATCACAACACAGATTTCAAAACAACGGGCCACTGAACTTGAATGGAAATTTGACAGAACTTAAAGAAGATAATGATGTTAGCTACTCTACAAGACCATACATACATGACATCAAAAAAAGTAAATTTTGCTAATAAAACTGATTTGGAAAAACGACATGCTGAATTTCTTTTGCATGTTATTGTGGCCTGCAACATACAAATATTTTGAAAACCGTAAGTCAACTTTTAATTGGATTTCCAGCAAAGAGTAGCCTGTTATATGGTCAAAAATATGAAAAACTTAAATATCTTTTGTGCCAAACAACTTATTTTTATTGATCATATGTCATAAATTATTTCTGGAATATGTTGAAAAAGTGAAATAATAATTTCCATAAACAAAAAGTGATCTGTTGAATTATGTTTGATGGAAATGACGTTCTTTAATCATCAGTCAGCTTATCCCTTTAAGACTACTATTGTAATTTGAAAACTCCCACTTCAAAACTTACGACGTATTTCATCTTCAGTATGGCAATGTTTTTATTAGGTAAAATATGGAATGGTATCCCTTTGGGAGGGCCAAAGAAAACTCTTGAATGCATACTGAAGCCACAGTAATGGTTCAATGCGATTGAAATTAAGCCACATTGGGAATTTAAACTCTGTCATGCCTCAACTTGTTAGCAGTCTTGAGGGAGGTAGAATCCCATCTATATACAATATGTAATACATTGTGTTGTGCCAGAAGGTTTCATCCTGCAATTTCTTGTGGCTATCATACTTTCTTCTATGGTGGGTAAAAACATCTCTCTTATTTCGGGTGAATGCAACAAGTAGAGAAAATTAATATTGAAACGAAATATTCACCATGGTAGATTTTAGAAGAGAATATCTTGTTTATTTCTCAATGGCAAAAAATCAGCCTGGAAAATTAAGAATATTGATCCAAAAATTGTAGGATATTTCTTCTGCTGTGAACAAGAGAGAGGCCAGTTATAAACAAAATGCCAATTATAAAATGGTATTACCAGAGCAGAGGGTGTGTCAATTTTTTTTCATTTTCATCCCTTGGAAATCTGAATATTTTGTGTAGGTTGTTTTGCCCATTTTTGATTTGCAATTCATACAGGACATGAAACATAGCCCGTTGTTTGCAATGTAGTGTAAGTTAAAGATGATTATATGATTTGAGTTGGGTTTTAACAACGATGAAACTTTATTGTAATTTGATTGGTGTATACAATTGTGACTGTCCACCCCACAAACCTCTCATAAGTTGGAGAACGGTCAATTTGGTTTTATTTCATATTTAGAAAGTATATGTCAGCTGGACTCACATTTTTGAGTGGCTACAATTATGCACCTATCCTTGGTGCATCTTCAGGCCAGCTGTTGATTGTGACAAGATGGTCTTGCCAAAGGTCATTGATTTTGAGTTGAACTTCTTAGGAATCTATTTGATTACAGAATTGTAGGCCCAAGTCAAATTGTGGCAAAGGCCGCCTCCCTTGTTTGGTGAAGGCTGTTCTTTCTTGACATAGATCGATTCCTTGCTTCCTGTAATAAAAAACATTCCTATAAAGGAGCTTTCAAAATCAATGGCTTCTGGCTAATGACCAATTGCCGCCAGATCAACAGTCGGCCCTGAAGATGCACCTATATGTAGGATAATGTAGGATATTGTAGCCAGAGTCCAGTTGAATAGTTTTATGATTCCAATTTAATGTTCAATGATACCTGGCTTAATGACGACCTTAATAAACTTATTATGGTATAAGCTTTATTGACTTCATATGATATCCACAGGCAGTGTTTTCATTGTGAGCAGGACTTTCATGCACATTTTGCACCGCATATCAAAATCAAATTTGCTGATTTTAGGAGAGGTTCGTGGTGGACAGCGGACACAAATGGGACTGATGAGTGCACAATTGGGTATGACTAAGGTATACATTAGGGTATGTTTTGGAAAGTATTTACCAATAGTTTGGATGGAAATTATGGCAACCCTACATGATATTTGTGCATATTACATGATTGGATGTGATCAGATTTTTTTTTATAAAAACATTAAACAAACATTTGATTTTGCAAATGTTACATGATTTTACAAATGTTACTTCTGTTTTCTACTTAGTCAATTGACAGAAAATAATAATCAAACATTTGATTTTACAAATGTGTATCAATATCATTTAAAATTGGCAATGTTTACTTTTTTGTTAACCTCTCTGCACATCCCAGTAAAGTAACGTTCCAGTCTCTTATACACCCACTAAAATATGAATACATGTGTAACAAAAAGTATAAACATATATATAGGTATCATTGGTGTGAATATGAATTAAAATAGTTAACCAAATTGAATGCACATGTTTATCATTGTGTATTTTCTTCTCTTCTGGTTTTGTTCTCTTACAATATTTGGTATATGAAGTGAACAATTAGGCTATTTTAGTTGAAAACCATACACCCCCTATGGAAGCTAAGATCTTAATCTCCCACATACAGGGTGTAGATTTCAAATGGAGTCACCCATTCAGGTAACTCAACCCCTGTGTGGAAGGTTTACGTCATGTCTTCTGTAGGATACATGTATGGATTTCAATTGAAATAGCGTAATTTTTGGGTAAGTTGAACCATCTGGTTTGAATAGCATATATAACATTTAATTCATCGATTGGAGTAGTTGCCAGATTAAAGTTGTTGCCAAATTTGAACTTAAGAAGTTTCAAATATGCCATCTGCATAAACCATAAATGATGATTTTGTTAGCTTCAAGGCATAACTGTCTTTATAAATAATTCTCGGACAGAACAGGCACATTTGAGAGCAGTATGTGTGTCCCTTAAGGTTATGACGTTGTAATGAACGGCTCACACACAACCAACCTGTGTAATTGACCAATCACGGGATATAATATTGTCAATCAGGCAGTCTGTCTGAGCTTCCAAGTAGTATGCATGCAATCTAAATTAGCGCGAGCTGTCGTACAGCATTGTCCAAGAATTATTTATTTCAACAGTAGCCGTTTCTTTATGGTTGGTGTTGCAACAACAAGTAAGTATTTGTATTTTTGGTAGCAAACCCAATTCAGATATTAAAATGATCTTTTTCTCAGGCAACCAACAAGCATATTATGCATGATATATCTGCACAGCATATGCGATACACCAGAAGGTCTAATATGATAGCAAAATTTGTGCAATATATATATTGCACTATGCACCATGCATGGCTTTCACATGATTGAAGCAACTTTTGAAATTAATTAAACTATAAATTACTTGACCATATATGGAAACAGGTGAAGAATTCTAGCTGCCATTGTCTTGTCTATGCGAAAAGTGACATTGGGACAAAATATGGCCTATACTTTAAGGTGAGCACCCTCCCTACCACCTCCATGCTCGGATTAGCAAATCCAAATATTGGTAGGTAGTTCATGGTTGAACTCCTTATGCATTGTGTATTGATATCACAAAAAAATCCTTAACTTGAAGGGAAAAACAGTTTCTAATACAATTCATGTTATTACACAATGTTAAATATGAAGCTTAAGAAACCCTTAAATCCAGCCTCAGAATTCTGAACACTTTGATGAGGAACTTGACAAAACTGCCCTGAGCTAGTTTGCACAATCCTATTTCTAGAACATGGAAGGAGACAGCAGTACTTTAAAAGTGGATATTTTTGCACTACATTATTTTCGCTCTCATGTCGTATTTAAGCAGCTACCGTGAAAATAAGAATGAGCGAATAGATTTCAATGAAACCTTAGAATCGTTTTTTAAAAATAAGTGAAACGGTTGAAATTAGGGAAAGTGTGAAAAATTACACATGCAAAAAAAAAAAAATTCAGTTTTTTCAGTAATCCATAGTCAGCTGTAACCTTTTCAAAATTGATCTCCACAAGGGGAAGGCCTGTACCCTGTCTATAGGAATTTTTAAAATATTTGTGAAAATTTGTACAGATTTTGATTCATTTGATTTCAAACAATCTAATTTCCAGGAGGTGGTTTGCAAATTGGGCTAATCCATGGAAAGTTCATAATCCCCTGTGGAAGATTTTCTAAATATCTTCCACAGGTGGAGTGTGAATTTCAAATGGAATTAGCACACTAACCAACTTTTTTCAAAATCTCACTGTCTCACCTTCCCATTTTGGAAGATTCAGGCTGAATCATTCTCAGAGATTGTATGAAATTCAAATGGAGCTGCCAAATGTGTGCATTCAATGTGAAATTCATACTTCCTTGGAATAGCTCATTATATTTGTGTCTTGTTTTACATTTACAATAAATATTTTGATAAACTGAAATCATTATATTTATTGCTAACAGACATGTATGACTGGGCGGAATCACCTTCGGGTTGTAAACTGTGTAGCCCATGGTATGAGGTGATGCGATCATGCGGATTCACCACATCACCTTAAAAGGCAATTAGATTGCCTTATAAGGTAATATGGTTTCCTGCATGTGGTATTTTGAGTGACAAGCATTACAGACTTCCTTATCAGGCTATTTTACAGCTTACATTTATGACGCCTTCATTATAAAATCATATTTCCCTTTGCCATGTGTGATATCCGATATCATAATGCTAGGAGGGGATAACTGTATAGGATAGTTTTATCAAGATACTTTCCTATTTCACTGCATGCTAAAGAACACTATTTATATAAGACAAGTGTCCTTGAATAATGTAGGAACCTACTTTTTATGTGAAAACTAATTATAATTCAATTTCTAGTGATTAGAAATTGATTACGACCCACAAGTGAGGTGATTTAGCATTGCATATTGTCCCATTGCTAGCATCTGTAGTATTTAGTAATTGGCTTGAAGCTCAAAGTTGTAGCTGAAAATGAGACATGAAGAAACTAATATGTCATGAACAGCTTCTTTTGGAAAGACTCAAAATAATGATTGTTCATGATCACCTGCTTGAAATTTTTCATTATTTTGCATTAACAGTAACATATTTGGAAGAAATTGTTCAAATTTTGTGATATATATTCAAAATGTTTAGAAACCATTTGAAAGTTGCAAATGAAAGCCAGGCATCTGCTCCTATGTGAGATTGTGCATGCTATTGTCTTATTCTTAAACAAGTTGTGCTTTAATACTCAAACTGCAAAAATATTGAAAGTGATACTCGTCAAAATTCAATATGAAAATGTAATGAATATGCTTCTTATGCCGGGTGGTGTATATATTACAATATAGGTGAAAATATTTGTATTTTATTAACACAATTACAAAATTTGCATATCAGCCAGCCACAAAATATACATATACCGACAGTGGTTTTAATAAGTGCATATATTATGATGTCTGTCAAAGTTCCTTTTCTTTGGTGAATTATCACACACTGGAAATGTCAAAGGAGTTTTGCATGGAAATACGAATTCAACAGGAGTTACAATTGATGTGTAGGGTGATAAAAGTAACAGTCCATTTTAAATAATGCATCCAGGAACCACCTGTTATGGCATCTTATTGTGATGGACGTCAGTTATAGGTATCATACCAAAGAGATTATATACAACGAGTTCTGACTCTACCATGTTTACATGTCACTCATTGATGGCATAATAGTGTACCTTTTATGTCCCCATGTGCCCAGCAAATTTTGATTCACATGTATAGCAAGTGAGTGTAAGGCAAGCTAAAGGCTACATGCGCACACACCGTCTAAATGTAATGCTCAAGCTTAAAGGTGCAAATTACTGTTACATTTCTGGCTTGTGTAGAAAAGTTCAAATATAGGTATTCCACTATTTTATAGTGTCTGTCCATAGGTGACAATCTAATGTGGCGGTACCATGGCATTGTACTATTCTGAGTTCAGACCATTTAAAAAATCTAAATTGCTTGCATCATATACATCTTCTGTGATCTCAGATTTTCATTTTAGAAACCCTCTTGATATTTCCATGTGTGTATAATGGGAAACTACCTAATTATGCAGATTTTACCTGCATTGTAGCACTAGACTTATCAACTCTATAGCTTTCTGTAAAATTTTGTAGATTATTGAAGCATTCTATGCAGCAGCTATTCATTGCAGCAGCTATTTATTGCACAAGAGTTTGATCATGGTTCAATTTCACTGAGTTGTTACATTTCAAGTTGCCCAAATTGTCCCTTTCACCAAGGAAGCATGATCGATTAACATCAGAATTAATCAGAAAGTTGTGTGTAGAGCCAGGGCTCAAATTTATCACTTTTCCATTGGTCATCGATTATTGCAAATGCACCAGCCAAGTTTAAAATGGTGTTGGGCATGAAGTGAACCAATGGGAACTGGTTCCCTGGGACTGGTCCACTGAGCTATTCCGATTGAAATCCATACACCCTCTGATATGACCTTACTATCTCACATAGGGAGTGTAGATATCAAATTGAGTCACTCATTCAGGTAACCTCATTTGAAAATCATACATGTACTCCATGTGTGGGAGAATAGGGTCATGGCTTCCATAGGGGGTGTATGGAGTTCAAATGGAATAGCCCATTTACATCCCTGGTTAGGTTGGGATAAACTTTTGTGAAATCAACAGGTTAAATGTTGGCTCATTCTGTTTGTACAGTTTATTCCATTCATCCAAGGAAAAGATAGAACTACGTCTGTCAAAGCATTGATTAGGTTTAAATTCCCTATACAACAATTTACTTCTCAAATTGCAATGTGATAATAACAGAACCAGGAAGTTGATGTTAAATTTCGTTCTCTATTATTTTCATTTTAGGTTAAGATCATTAGAGTGCAAATTGAATCACCATGGTTGATCAGACATTTTGCTAGTGTTGACCCATAAAAAGAAAAGTTGGGATCAAGGTTGACATTCCTACATGTTAGAAACAAACATAATAGCCTGCATAGAAATATAGTGTACAGTGTAGTATTCCAACCCAATGCATTACAATTATTAAAATTGTTCTTGTAATACGTACAATAATATTCTTGTTGAAACATTGTAAAGTAATTAAACAAAACATGAAATGATGAAAAAAGTGTGTGATCTTGTCTCCATAAATGTTGGAGAATAAAAAAGACGAAAAATTGTACAGATTGTTGAAATAACGATGATGTTGTGATAGTTTTTGTTGTCATGGATTTTGCATACAGATTACAAACTATTAAGTTTAAAAAAAATATAAAAAATAAATGACTCGCACATATGTAGTAGAGAAGGGAAATGTAATTCAATATTTTAATGTGATTTTACTACAAATTTGTGTTGAGATCACAGCTTAATTAAAGTACTATCATACGATATGATGTCTTCTAATACAGATTAACTTGCCGTTCTGTCAATCAATCACTGATGCCATCTTTTTGCTCTCTTGATCAATTTTCCTTCTGGTGGCTCATGTGAAATTTCTTTAAAAAGTTACAATCAAAAGTTATAATTGTCTATTTGCCAAATTCATGACAATAGTACCAAAGTAGAAATGTTTTAGCTAATGTAGAAGCGCACAATTAAAAAGCCTTGCATAAAAGTGAATCCATTTGACCCTTCCTGTAACACTTAATGGGGTATTTCATCAAAAGTCCACACTCCCACTGTAAAAGATTTGGGAACTATCTTCCACAGGGGGAACAACTCTATTTGAAACTCACCTTCACACTGTGGAAGATTCAGGTTGAATTGTTCTCAAAGGCTGTATGAAATTCAAATGGAGCTGCCTAATACGTTGATTCCATTTGAAATTAATACTCCCAGTGTGGAAGATTATTCCAACATCTTCCACAGGTGTAGGGTGGATTTTAAATGGAATATCATACTGTTCATGAGTCATTGTCGTGTAAAATTGCATGCATTTGTTTTTTACATTCACAGTAGATTTGTAAAAGTTAACAGATATTATGTCCCAACAATCAGTAGCCTTGCATTTCTTAATCAAAGTGTGTCCAAAATCAACTTTGGGTACAATATTGAAGAAGTGTCAAAGCTACAGAAATGTAGTAATTGTTTAGGTGGTTCCCGTCACCTTGGTACTTCACTCGTGATCTCTGACTGAACGAAGGATAGGTATGGGCTGATATACTCACTTACATATCATATAGGTACTTCACTTGCATTATCATTATGTGCATGTGCTGATGTTGAAAATACACTATACATACTTCCACATACTGTTTTCAACACTCATAATGAATGAGGAGTAGGGGTTCAGCAAGCCGCCCCCTGGTTCAAAATACTAGGACAAAATCGACTAAACTTGTAATGTGCCATATTCTTTTACAGCCTGGTTTTAGGCCTCAATTGTACAATAATTATTGTCCCAGTAAAGCTACGTAGCTGGTCAGTGGGGCCCCTTGGCTTTGTGGCTCCAGTAGGACCCTGCTACAGCAGCCTTTTTGTTACACCTCTGTGATCTAGTGAATTCAACAAGCTTTAACTGAAATATGGTGTAAACTGTTTGTCTTGTATTGCCCGTACCTGTGTGCCTCAAATCAGTTCAAAGTCAGTGAGAGATCCAAGTCACTGAGAATTGACAAAGGCAGTGAAGTTTCAAATCCCAACTATTCCTTTATATGTTGTATCACATCATTTTGCTATTTGATTCGTCTTCATTGCAGTGAACTCTGACTAGGTGCATTTGTAATTAAAGGTCAAGGGTCATTAATTTAAGTCACCATTCAGTATTATTACTTTCATTATTTGTGTATTTGGTTTGAGTATGACAAGGCGGTGTTGAAAGTCTGATTATGGTCTGTCAGAGATTACCAATGCAAAGATTATGTTCATGTTTAGATGTGTTATGTTAAGCTGTTAACTGCAAAGAAAATGCTATCTTCATGAAAGCTTCCTTTATTAGCTCTTTATTGCATTACATGGATTAAACTGGGCTATCCCAGTTGAAATCCATACACTTAAAAGGAAGACGTGATCTTAATCTCCCACACAGGTTGTGTAAATGTATAACACCATTTGAAATTCACACTCCCTGTGTGGAAGGTTAAAGTCATGTTTTCCATAGGGGTGTATGGATTTCAACTGGAATAGACCAGTGACTGAAACCTCTTCCATATGATTTGTCGAACCTTCACACAAAAATTGCAAGGATATATCCGTAAATAAGCAAGGATATGTGTACCAGAAAAGGCCAATGTTTAGAGTCTATTTTCTTCATCATGTAGATTTATCTTTTTTAGCATTTAATCGATTGATACGTCAAAATGTTTCGAGCAAATTGCACATTATTTTCGTGGGGCTAATTTTTCACAATTTTAGCTGTTCTGAACTGGCATGTGGTTTCTTTTAATAGCAGTATGAAACAACTGCATAATGAACCATGTGGGTTATAAATTTGTGGTTTGATTGTATAACTGTGAAAAGCATGAAAATTTTCCCATACAAAAATTGCTGTTATACAGTAGGAATCCATCCCAATCCAAACAAGTTTGTGCATTTCTTTACCTTTCAGTGTACATGTAGATGTTATTAGAAATAGTGATTTCTATGTGAACACCTGTTAAAATGATTGAAAAGCAATCAGAGTTAAGTGATTTTAATTTGACTGAAGTTTGCCATTTTATATAAAATGTTAAAGTAAACAGATCCTACCAGAATTTTGGAATGGGTCTAGCATTTGGGAACAAATATATTGATTACCAAATTTGTTACACTTGTTCATTTGAATGATTAAACTTGTAATTCCAAAAGATTAAGTTACTGTTTGCAACAATAACCATCCTGGCTGAAAATATTCAATTCAGTTACTGCTGTCTACCTGCTGACAAAATATGTCTGCACTGTATCACAATTGTAATCAGGTAAAACAAATTTGATATTTGTATTCTATACAAGGCTTTGCACTAGAATGCCTAGTAACACAATATACAGCTTTCTATTCAACCCTGCTGTACACAAAATTACAGTAGACAGAGAGAGTGCCTGGGATATATGCAATATGCTGATTGTCACAGTACTCAAGATACAAAGGTCTAGCGCAGATTCGGAGGCACACCTGTAGAAAATTTATTTATCCAGGATAGAGCACACATAAATTGAACACATGTTGTGATGGAACCCAATATATAATGGGGTAGCGCAGATTCAGGGGCCCATCTGTAGAAAACTTATTTATCAAGGAGACTGCATGCATATTAATTGAACACACTGAGATCAGTTCAAAATAATTTTCAGTGAGAAATTATTCATTTTGTATGCCCATAAATGCAATGCACAAATAATGGCCAGGAAAAAGTACATAGTTCCTGTATTAAGTTGATTCAGATAAATGTCTTGAACCTGTTGACTTTATTGTAGATACAACATATCTACAGAGTCTGTAACAGATTATGTGTCATATTGCAGACTAGTGCTTCAAAGCTCTTAGAATAACACAAATGAAACATGTGATCCAAGTTTGGATAAGCTAGTCTACCTGACATGCGACAAATGGGTGTTTTTGTTACGGCTGGCAGGTTTATAGAAGGGAAATAAAGTGGCGTCACAAACTTGTGGATGAAAACTGAAAGTTTGTAACAAATTTATACTGTGTTTTTACAGCATTACTGATTGGTCAATTACACGATATAAATAGAGCTTTTAGATCTCAACAATTTTGAGCTTAATTCCGTGGAGCCCTACTGACTATTCTTACCCTATCTCTGATTGGCTCAATACATGATACACCTCTCTTTGTAACCAATCAAAACAGTTCTTAGAAACCGATAATTTGGCTGGTAGTGGCCATGAGGTCAATGGAATGAAACATCTGGCAATGAAGAATGGCCTTTATTGGAACTCCTCCTTGCTATTGGGCTGTTCCAGTTTAAATACATATACCCCCTTTGGAAGACATGACCTTAATCTCCCACATAGGTGGGTGTAGATTTCAAATGGAGTTGCCCATTCAGGTAACCCTTTTTGAAATTCACACCCTGTCTTCAAGTGGAAGATTAAGGTCATGTCTTCCATAGCAAGTGTAAGGATTTCAACTGGAATAGTCCATTTGAACCACTCCTCACTATTATTTACTCGCTTATTTTTTTGTGCAACCATCTATAGATGTGATGTAGTTTAATATCTTGATGTATTGCATCTAATGCATGTATGTATTGCCTTTATAAATAGAATACCTGACAGCTGATGTATGTAGGAAACCCAAGTGTTATGAAGGGTTCATTTTCCATAGGTGGTGTTAAAAGGGGTAAACAATTTCCCCCTTGGCAAGAAAAATATATATGCTATACCATTTTTTCAAACTGATGTGGCAGTGACGTCAGTACGCATTTCATTGGGCACTGCCTCAAATCTCTAGCGTGTGCTCATATTGCTAGCGTACACATGCATGTGCATAAAGATACCACATATATGCGTGAGGCTGTGAGCAAACCGCTACTTCAACGTGTTGACGCTACTGCCACATCAGGGTGAAAATCGTATAGTTGTTGATTGTATTTTATTTCTGCAATGATGTTGACCCCATTTAGTTTTTGCATATTATTATAAAATATATAATAGTATAGTATAGTATAAAATGTAGAATAGATTTAGATCATAGAAATAGTAGAATATATTGTTCTTTTTATTTATCTATTATTTTATCTTATGACTTTGTTTAATGTTGCTTGGGTTGTATATGTACTGAATGAAAATGTGCAAGGAAAAAAGGCAAAGATTGTGGTACTATCACATAGAGTCTGCTGTAAATTTGGAAAGTAATTATTATCCTAAATGCTATGAACTATTAATATGATTTTATATGGAAATTAGCTTGCAATGAGGAAAATATTATATTGCAAGTATTTTTTTAAAGACGTATGGCTGCAATGCATTAGACCCAATGAACAGTTTGGATTGTATTGAGCTGATCCATTTAAAATCCACACTCCACCTGTGGAAGATTTTGGAAATATCTTCCACAGGGGGAGTATGAATTTCAAATAGAATGAACACATTCGGCAGCTTCATTGAATAATTAATTTCATATACCCTCTGCACTCTGGGAAAGATTCAACCTGAATATTCCACAGAAGGAGGAGGAGTTTCAAATAAGAGGTTAATGTGCTAATTCCTTTTCAAATTCACACTCCCCTGTGGAAGATATTTCCAAAATCTTCCAAAAGGGGTGTTTTGACTTTCAATGGATAAGCCCCTTGAATGCTTTGCAGTCAGTTTCAAAATCAATTTGCAAATGTTATATTTAAACACAATTTATAAAATATACAAATGATAAGTATTAAATTGAATATAAAGTTTGAATTTATTGATAATTTTTGTACTTAACACTTAGTGATATTTTGTTGAACTTAACATACAATTTGTTTGAGCCATCAAAATTATATATTATATATTTCTAGCTATTTTATGGTAATGTTTCAGTTAACTTTGTGTTAACTAGGTTTTGAATTTGGTGCCAACCAAGAGTACTCTGTGTTAGTTGTGCTAACCAAGTATGTCTTAATTGGGGATTAGCATGTCTTAACTAGGTTCAAGCTTAGTTGATTCTTAAGTTATGGCCATCTAATTTTGAGTTTGGTACTGACATCGGTGCTTTTTGGTGTTGCGATACAAGCATGCGGACAAACGGTCTTTGTACCGTAGGTCAGCACACACAATTGGATATTTTGCGACAAGCCAAATACGCATCTATGTCACTACTAAACCTTAAGATGCACTTATTAAACCTTGCATTATACTCCCCAATTCATTGAATAGTCGTCATGTTTTTTTAGATCAAGCGCATATAAATGAAAATAGAAATGATGTATTAGTAGGCCTGCTTTATATATTATAATGTGTATTTTACAAAAAAAAACTATAGCACCAAATTATTATGTACCAATGTTGACCCTTCTATGGCAAAGGTCAAAGTTCATAGTTGAACAGGTGTGAAAGACAATGCAGAAGCAATGCACTGAGAAGTGTAAATGGTGAAGATGATAAGATAATTTTTGCCATTTAAGGATCATTATCTGTACTGCACTAAATATATGTACATTTATGTATTAATAACTTGATTATAATGTTGTTGTTCATATGATGAGCTTCCTAATATGTCTGTTCTTATGATATAAATATTTTATGGTTTTCTTAATGAACAGAAGTTTATTGAGCAGCATAATTGTTTCATTTTCATTTCTTTTTTCTGTGTGTTTTGAAATGTTAATTACATGTAAGCGTATAACAATATTTGTTTATACATTTTAAATGCATGATATTAATGATAATAATGATAGGTGATGAATTTGGGTTTTACAGAATCTACATGAAGTATATGGTAAAAGAATGTGTGAATAAGCTCATCCATTTCAAGGCCACACTCCCCCTGGGGAAGATTTTGGAAATATCTTATACAGCTGGAGTATGAATTTCAAATGGAATTAACACATAATCAACATCATTTGAAACTCACTCTCCCTCGGTGGAATATGAAGGTTGAATTTGTCTCAGAGGGTGTGTGAAATTCAAACGGAGCTGCCTAATGTGTTCATTCCATTTGAAATTTATCCTTGCCATGTGGAAGATATTTCTAACATCCACAGGGGGAGTGTGGATTTTAAATGGAATAATTCAATGAATTTACAAAACAAATTTTATTATTTCATGTTTGTTTTTGATGTTATTTTTGCTTGCCCAAAAAGGAAACCAAAAATGTACCAATCTGATGTGTGTTTTTATTTTAAACAAAAATTCAATAGTTGATATCCCAGCAAACACAAAACACATTAAAATGTCGGGTTATATAAAGGAAGGGTATTGAATTGTTTAATAACATTCAAAATCATATTTTACTGCAAAACATTTTAACTTAAGTGTTAACAAAATATTTTGAAAAACTGTGTATCAAAATATAACATTTTGACAACATTTCTTGTAGTGTTGTTGTTTTTTTCATATAAAACATTTTAAAAACGTTTTCATGAGCTTTATTATAACCCGACAATGTTTTGACCAAAACGAACACCAACAAAAAACCCAACACATTTGTAATGGTTTAAAACCATTTTGTGTTCACTGGGATTAGCTATTTTTAGATAGAGAAATATGCCAAATACCAGGTAACTAGCATTGATAAGTTGACTAATCCATTTCAAGTCCATTGTGGAAATGGCTTTCACATGAGGTGTATGGCTGAAATGTAATTATCACATAAACAAACTCTATTTGAAACTCACCTTCCCTCTTTTTGAAGATCCAGGTTGAATCTTTCTCAGAGCGTGTATGGAATTCACATAGAATACCTCCTCTGTGGCAGATATTCATAACATCATCCACAGGGGTAGTTTGGACTTTACATGGATTAGCCTATTTGTACATGCAAATTACTCATACCATTGATGCTTGGTGCTGTTTATGTCTTTGGAAGTTTGGAGCTGGCGCACATCACACGAATTTGGGTTGTGGGAAAGAGACCTGCTATATTACCCAACAGTTTTTATCACAAAGGCATTGTGCCATATATACTTTGTTTCATCTCAAGTTTCGTAGTGACGTTAGTTCTCTTAGCAGTTCTGATGCAATCGGGCTGATAAATCTGTCTTGAATGCGGTACATATACGCTCTTGGGGGATTAGGTTTGTGTCACTATCAAACTCTAGCTTAAACAAGGTATAGATACAATACTTGAAATCTCACCCCATGTGTGCAAAGTTCATTTACACATTCATAATTTAAACTTGAGAGTGTACTTTACCCTTAGTGTATGTGTTAGTGTGTGAAGTTGATCAACAGGTTTTAAACTGCATATTTAGAAGAAAAAGCTCAAAATACGCACAAAAAAATGTCTGATCGATATAAAACTGACTGTTTAAAGTTGTTAAGGAGTTTCCTGTATTTTGTGGTGCTTTCTTGAGGGTCATGATATTATACAGTGATGTAGCCTACCCCATGGTGCTGTTACCCCTCCCTATCCCATCAGTAGGTTTCACATAATCCATTCACATATATATATTGATTGCGCTAACGTAGGGGGTACTTTATGCATGTTGTTTTTCCCATAAAAAAAATACACTTTTGCAGTCCCTTTTTGTAACATATACCTTGTATAAAAGGATAACTGAGCTGCTCAGAGGAAAATGCATCTAGAGCAACTTTCTAATATACCTCAATGTCTTGAGAAATGAGCATACAGCAAGGAATCCAAATAAATCAGGCAGCTGTATTGATGTTACAAACTTGTAGCCTTCAAATGATTTTAAGTACAAGTAAAAGGGAGTAAACTGTTTGGTTTCAGTCTCTGGAATGCTTTCTATCGGAAATAATTTCATCTCATAAAATCTTGCAATTGTTTGGAAATAGTCGATTTAGGGGAAAAGACTTTTAACATGTTATTGGTCCTGAAATACATAGTTGGATTTGATAATGTTGACATAAATTTGTAATTTTGGCAGTAGGATGCCAACATCAGCAAAGTAGTTTTGATGCTGTTGTAGCATTACACATGGAATGCTACCAATTTTATTTATGTCAGCTGGCACTTTTTTCAAAAAACAACTTTAGTTGTAATTTATTTTTCAACAATCCTGATTTAATTTCACAATTTTGAATAATGGAAACTTCCAATATAACTTTTAAAGATTGAATTATTAATTTGATTATATGGGTGCATTGAAAAAGCGAGTTTTAAATATATATATTTTCTGATTGTGTAAACTTATGAGAGATTGTTCTGTATTGAATTGAATCTGTTATTCCATTTGAAATCGGGCAAACCCCTGTGGAAGATTAAAGAAGCCTCTTCCAAGTTCCACAGAGGGAGTATGTTTTACATGGAATTGGCTAGTGTTCATTATTTTGAAACCCATACTCCACCTGTGTGTGGTTGTACCTATATCTTCCAAAACTGAGTATTTCAAATGGAAGTTACCCAATTGTCTATTCTATTTGAAACCCATACTCCCTCTGTGGAGTACTTCAGTAGCTAAATCTTCTACAGGGGAGTGTGAATTTCAAATGGAACAAGCCAGTATACTTGTATATGATAATTATCAGATCTAGATTCATGCAATGTTGGTTTTCATTTTATGAAAGGTTATCTTGATTTACAAATTTATCGAAGAAGACAACAAATGTCAGTGTATCAAAAGTGCTCCAAGTGATGCATACTAGAAAATAACAATATTATACCAACAATGTCCTAAATTCAATCCCAAAGCATGTATGAGAGTGATTTATTAAAAGTATTAAAAGAGAAGGGTGAGTGCACAATCTTTGTAATAAGTACATGTATATCTTGCAGAGTTACATTTACTGGTTAACTTACAGACATGTGGAGTGATGCGACTTGTGTGATATTATGCCAGTGTCCTCTGCATGTCCTTAATTCTCGTAAATGTTCAAGAGAAGTTGGAAGTGATCCTGAAGTGGGAAACTTGTTTTGTTTGCCTTGTAATGTTTTCTCTGCATAAAGATTTACAGTTAATACAGTGTGATATGTGTCAATCTTTATATCATAGGTTCTCAGTTCAGTTTCAGTTTATCAGTTTATTTCATCCATTCAAAATACATGTTAACATAATACAGAATAATATTTTCTTGTATAAAACAGTGTGGAACATTTTAAATTATATGACAAAAGTATGAGAAACAGAGGATGAGGATGCCACCAAACGCACAGCGTGATGACGTGGCACCCTATACATAGTGTTTCAATTTTACAATAAGCAAAACAAAATTTAATACATTAGGAAAAAAAACGAACAAAGACAAACAAGCCTTGTAAGTAGAGAAAATACAAGATTTACCAATGCAAAATTCAAAGTATACAATGCATATTAAATAAGAAATAATTTTATAACCAGTAGGCATATCTAGAATATTAAGTCATTTTAGGCAATTTCCAAAATATTACATGAAAAAGATGTATTGTAAATGTAACAAGTATTGGATATAGGCCTACAACCTTGAAAACAAAACATGTATGCATGAGCAAATCAGAGGCCTAAATCCAACATTTACATGTGAATTTGTAAAAGGCTAGTACCTACAAAGTAAATGATAAATATAGCAAATGATAATGATATTCAATATTGGATTTACATACAAAAAAATTGTTGGAAAATAATTTATTGGGGACAAACTCCAACCAAGATCTACCCCATAAGGCAGAGGGACAATATAACACAAACACACGAAAACAAGTCCAATCTGAGATATATTTTAATATAGTAATAATAATAGAAATATAAAAAATATTTGATCCATTAGCCAGAAATGTAGCTACTGATGAGATGCTTTTTAAAATTAGTTTTGAAGGATGACACAGAGGGGCTGGATTTGATTGACTGGGGAGTGAATTCCATAGTAGAGCACCTTGAATCTTAATGGTATTATCAGCAAGTTTTGTTTTGGTTAAATTGACATGGAAATTACTGGCTTGTCTTGTGAGGTGATCGTGAATACTTGCGTTTGTAATGAACAAGTTATTTAGAGACAAGTCAGTTGGAAATAATTTGTGGTGGGAATTGAACATGAACGTTCCAAGTTGGTGAAAATGTATATCTTGAATCTTAAGTGTGTTAAGTTGCTTGAAGAGGGGTTCTGTGTGGGCCAGCCAAAGGGAGTTAGTGCACGTATGCGGATGATTCTTTTTGGAGGAGAAAAAGTGATTCAAGGTGCGAGTTGTTTTGTCAGCCCAGATAATATTGCAGTATGAAATATAGGGAACTGCAAAGGTGTTGTAAAGTGTAAATAAGGATTCCTGAGGAAGAAAAGGACGAACTTTACGAATAATGCCATTATATTTAGAGACTATTTTAGATATATGGGACGTATGAGATTTCCAGGAAAGATTATCGTCAATTAGTATGCCAAGAAATTTGCTTGTGTGGACTTTTTTCTAGTTTATTATTATTAATATGAATATGAATTTCCTTTTGATGTTTGGTAGTATGTTTCTTTTTTATAATCATGAAATTAGTTTTTTTCACATTTAATGAGATTTTATTTAGCTTAAACCAGTTGGAGATAGTTTCCAATTCATTATTAATCAGGGTTTCGAGAGAATTTTCGTCCTTGTGAGAAAAGAGGATATTTGTGTCATCTGCCAAAATGATGAAGTCAGCTGTGGTAGAACAAAGGGAAGATCATTAATGTAAATTAGAAACAAAAGTGGACCTAATATCGATCCTTGCGGGACACGCATGTGATTGATGTCATTTCAGATGAGGTTTGATTGAATACAACGAACTGTTTCCTGTTATTAAGATAACTACGGATCCAATTATTAGCAATTCCTCTAATGCCGTAAGTGTCAAGTTTATTTAAAAGAATTTCATGGTTGAGCGTGTCAAAAGCTTTGCTGAGATCAAGGAAAATACCTACAGTGTGAATTTTATTATCTAAATTCTGGGTAATTATGCTATAAAGTTCATTAATTGCCATATAGGTTGATCGTTTTTTTTTGAATCCAAATTGGTTGGGACTAAGAATGTTGTGCGATGAAATGAAATCATGGATTCGGTTATAAATAACCTTTTCAAGTAATTTAGAAATGGCTGGAAGGATTGAAATTGGTCTGTAATTGAAAATCATGGGTGTCACCAGATTTAAAGATTGGTGTCACTTTGGCAATTTTGAGTTTATCAGAACTAAGCCATATTTAATTGAAATATTGAAAATGTGGCAGAGGACCATGCTGACATTGTTTATGATTGATTTCAATAAGATAGTGCTGATGCCATCCATGCCTGAACTATGGCTTGATTTTAGGTTAGCACATAATTTAATTAGTTCCTCCGGTGTTGTTGGGGATATAAAATGCTATTCATTAGTGGCGGTTTTGATGGAGCCTGAAAATCGCCACATGGAGGTGGAATTTTATCAGCAAGGGAAGCACCAATGTTTGTGAAAAAATCGTTGAATTTGGTGGCAATTTCATGGGCATTGGTGATTTTGCTACCAATGTCATCAGTAAAAAGTCAGGAAGTTTTGAATGTTTGTTACGCCCGAGTAAATTGTTCAAAGTTGACCACATTTTTTTCATGTCATTATTGTGGAGCTCAATTTCTTTAGTGTAGAATGATTTTTTGGCAACACGGAGGAGACTATTGAGGTGATTTCTATATTTTTTATATTTAATTTCATTATTATCAGTAGGTTTAGAAATATACTTTTTGTATAATTTATCTTTAGTTTTGATCGATTTAATTAGACCTTTAGTAACCCAGGGTTTTTAGGAGTATTCGGTAGTTAGATTTAGTAGTTTTATTGGGCAGTGAATATCAAGTAAAGTAAGTAATTTATCATTAAACTTATTATAAGCTTCCTCAGGGTCATCAATATCATACACAATATCAGGGATAATGAATGCTGTGAAGTTGACTCTCACATTATTGGGTTGGCATACCTCGCCGTTCGTACTGGCGCAAAACTCATGGCTTCTAAAGATATGCCATGGAACACTAATCCCTGTGTTTGAAAATCTATAATGGTGCGGGGGATAAACTGATTAGATTTTGTTCCAAATTGGTTGTAATATTGCTTCATCTAAAGAGTTTCTATGTTGAGGAAGGACTCTATCTCCAGAATAAAAAAGAACCTGATCTCTCAGATGAGTTTATTATGTGGTCACAAGTTTGCATTCAGGACGCCCTCTGTTGTTTCACACAATGCATAATAATACAGTAGTGTTTATGGCAGGTCGCACAAATTCTTTTCAAAACCCAGCTTGCAACATCTGTGTTATAATTCTGTGATATTTTGCAGACCAACAGAGAGTATCGAAATGTAAACACATCTATACTTAAAATATAAGGACTAGGTGAAATTGTCTATTGAAATCAATTTCAGATGTAATTCTTGTTAGATTACCATAAATGTTCGCCTAATGGTGCACCTGGGCTCCTTTTTCTTGGGGCAAATTTCATGTACAAATAGAGAGCTTCCTCCTCTAAAAATCCCAACAAGAAATAAGGGTACATGCCCGTATTTGCTGGTGGGATTTTTATGGGAGGGCACTTTTAATTTTTGTCTTAAATTCCAGTTATGTCAAGGGAGCCCATAGCACCATTAGGCGAACGTTTACGGTATGATCCTGGCTCCATTTTGTGGTATATAGTCTTTTAATATGCACTGAGTGTATATTAAACAAAACATAATAATCAGTATGATTGATTGTTGAGGATAACTGTTTACTTATCATTTGTTAATTCTTATTGTTACTGTTGACACCACAAAACATTTGTACTTTGTTTTTGTGGGATGTATGGTTAATATTGTTAGTTAATAATGCCATAATAATAAAATAAAAATATGATATGTGATTACAAACAAGGAAAATGATCTCATGTTGTCATGAATTTTCTGTTTCTGTGTCTCTGTGCAAGTGAATCCTTGAAATGCTACAAAAAGCAGTCTAGATGGACACACTTTTGTGCATATTACCGGGGTGTGGGGGGGGGGGGCTTGTATTCTGAGGGCTTGTATTCTGAGGTTGTTATCATGCTAAAAAGGTATGTTATATGAAATGTCAAAAAATGTCACAATTACATTTGCTTTCTGCCATATTCCATTTTTTTAACATTTCAAGAGTTAAAACTCCTATTGGATTGGTGCAAAGACTTGTATGCCATAACTTGTAGTACTGATCTTCAGGAATTAGTGTTTTCAGATGGACTTGCTAAGCTCGCGATTGAAGTTCAGATTTTTTTTTCACAAGCTATTGGCATCTCTGGGTAGCAACATGACCAAACTATTTGTCCTTTTTCAAAGTCCATACATGAGCATGATATCCACCTCAGAATACCCCCCCCCCCTTACATCCTCCAGCTCCGCACATGTCCATTAATAGGGGAAGAGTTTTGTAGTGTAGTATTTGTTTTTCATCCAGTGCCATATTTCTCAGCGTGAGATTGCTCCGGCAACTTTACTGAGTATTTGTATAGAAAAAAGAAAAAAAAGTGCAATATCGTGTGTACTCCCCGGGATGTACTCACTAGAGGTGAAACTGGTGAGGCAAGCCACAGTTCAACTTCACATGAATAAATAGGGTGGGGAAAACAATATTTTGGCAGATTGATAGTGGGGCACTCCTCAGTGGCATTCATTCTTCTCCTGCAACTATTATATAAGGGGCCTATCCGATGTCAATATTCCAACCACATACCAAGCCGGGGGTAAATTTCAGAAGCAATTCATGGCATACCGAGAGGTGAGGTGGAGGCAAGTGATTTTGTCACTTTTTTTTCAAAAAGGATATTGTGATGTGTAAATGTTTGGCCATGACAGGCCATCAGCACTCTAACCCATACATTGGCCCAATAGTTTCCAATTCGCTGGCGTAGTGCATGTTAGAATATGGGGTCTTCCCATCAGCGTTCGGGTTAGGAACCCTAACCCTAAAGATTTGGACTGACGGTGGTTCGGAATGACTGTTTTGGACTGATGAGGTGTACCCTAGAATATGACCGTTGCTAAGTCAACTAACTCGCACTTTCTTTGTTACGAACCACTGATCAAAATGATCACAACACAAAGCATCTGGCATATCATAATTCGGAATAGGTGTATGAGCCTAGGCTTGAACTAGTAACCAATGGATGCTATGAAAGTATGAGTCCCCAGGGAAAATTCTGGGGATCCCAAAACATTGGGAAGTAGAAGCTATAATCAAGAATCTTCATCCCAATTTCAGCCAATTCGAATCCCTGCCCTGCCCCCTCCCCGGGTAACCGGATCCGCTGCTGGAAACAGAATATTTGGGCTTTAGGTACACAGGAAGGGTCTCACGTTCAAATGTAGTATTCAAATATATACATTCAAATATGCACAATTTCCTGCTCGCTGCACTCACATAATAGGGCTGTTCAATAATTATGAGCCGGGGGTAAAATTTCCGAATGGCCTGCCAAAAATTGCTTGCCCCCCCTCTCGTGATCTTGGCTTGCCAACAAATCTCTGCCCCCCCCCTTTGAACATGCCCAATTTTTGGGATCCAAATTTGCAAACCTAACATTTGTGGCGGTCCTCGCTACTGGTAAAAAATTACCCTTTTTCCGCAATATTTGGTAACCCTCATGGTTAACCTAAAAAGGTGAACCTAGCCATCATCGCTAGTCAAGAAGTCATACCGGGGGACCCCTGAATATGAAAGTGACGTACCTGTGCCCACCAGCGTACGAAACTAAGGGTCTATCGGTGTGAAACTAGAAATTTTCAGAAAAAGGGTGTCATTCGGTGTTGGCAATGTCAAAAATGAGGTGATTTTGTATGGGAGCGCCCAAAATTTCACATTGACAATCAAAATAGCTTTTTACCCAATTTTACAGTACAAAATAGACAAAACTCGTTTATTTTGCTCAAAATGCGTCTCAAGCGTGCCAAAATGTCAATTTTGAGGACTAATTGTTCAAAAAGGGGTCATTCAGTGTAGGCTACTGAAAAAGCGGGGTCATTGGGTGTAGGATTTGCCAAAAATACCGGGGTCTTTTCATGGGCACATGACATATGTCAATATATAGGAGTGCCCCCAGGGGAAGCCATACCTAGAATTTATTTGTTCAATTTGACTTTTATCCTTTCTAACCAATTTAAAAAAAAATCAACATATAGGTTCCTCACGGCCCTGCACTTCTTAGATCGCCTTGATAAGAGTTCGAAGCCCTGTCGTCAACAGAGGGCAGTAAACTCGAGGTAAAGAATATCCCATATCGCGCTAATGAGCCGGGCAGTAACCTTAGGAAAAAGATCGTTTCTGGCGAAAATTGACAAGTAACTTGCACAAATTTCTAGATAAAGTTACTATAAGGTCGATGCGATGTATTCAAACCATTTGTTAACCATTTCTTTTTTAGGCGCAATAATTATTTATCATGAATATTATTGTCAGGTTGACGACATCATAGTTACTCGCATTTTGTTCATCTTTAAATTTTGAAACATTTAACGCTCAAAAGTCACACAAAATCAATCACATATATTTTTTTTTTTTTTACCAGAGTGTCCTTGCCAAGATTCTAGCACCAGACCATTCGCGTTCTCAAGATACAGCCTTCATAAGTGTTAGGTCACTTCTGTACAATTCTTATAATTTGTTTCATGCATACAAATAGCGATGCACGCTTTTGTTGTGTTTTTGATAGGTTTTCATGTCCGATTTTAACGATAAAACATTATTCCCTATAGAAAAACAATATGGCAAAACAATCAACAGTTTGTAACATTCTCCATGAACTTAACCATCTATGTTTGGATTGTGATGTAATTAACGTGTGTAATGAGATTTTCTCTTTCTGAATCTGACTTGTAAAATATTATTTTTCATCACAATTTCTCATCAAATTCATACATTTCTGGGTCAAAAGTCAGGTAAAACACTTTGTGGTTTTGAAATTTGGTTTAGAAATAACGCTAATAAAATCATTTGGGTTGATCAAGCAGTTGCTTTTTATGATTTTCAAGGCAATATGCATAAATGATGAATCTGCATGTACATAATTTATCACTTCAGTAAGCTCGTCTTTTGACCAACGTTCATTATTGATCACGGGTTATATATTGTATGCGATTGACATCAAAGAACCACATGTGTATGAGCTTGTCCATTGAATTGAATTACACAATGGTTATTCAGGTTATTGATCGCTAGATGGAAGCGAACATGATACATATTACGTAGGATTCCATGCCTGTGCGGGGATTTGAACCCTAGCGACCACAACTATGAACACTTTGAAGTGTTAGCACCTTGCAGGGCCGTGTCCTGTACAAGGCCATCGCTGCACTGTACCAATTCAAATATGCAAAATTTCCTGCTCACTGCGCTTGCATTATATGTTATTAAAAGGGCATTTCGATATCCACAGCCTCATCCCCCCACTTTTCTAAAGTTGAGATTTTTATACCACTGGATAGGCTCTGGCTACATAAGGGGCTGTGCAATAATTATGAGCTGGGGTAAAATTTCAAACGGCTCGCTAAAAATCGCTTGCCCCCCTCTTGGCCCATAAAAAATAAACGCCCCCCCCTCTCGGCCCCCTTAAAAAATATTTGCCCCCCCCCTTGCACATGCCAAATTTTTGGATCTCAATTTGCAAACCTTAAATGGTCTATATAATACATGTTGCGGCGCTTTTCGAGCAGGAAAATTTGCATATTTAAGCGTTTCCGTCACGGTTTTCCTAAGCCTTTTAGAGCGTTTTATTTAAAAGGCGCCCCAAGAATGTGTGCCAAAAATCACTTGTCCCCCCTCTCGGCTTGCCAAAAATTGCTTGCCCTCTCCTTTCGGCTCACCAAACATATCTTGCCCCCCAATTTTACCCTCCCCCCAGGGCTCATAATTATTGCACAGCTCCTAATGTTTATGTACCAAAAATTTCTTGCAGATTAATTCGTTTAGCAAATATATCGCCAAATTTGAATTTTGTTCTGGTATACCAGAACGAAATTATAACAGTTGCCTAATACACTAAGGGGCTGTGCAATAAATAAAATTTCCAAAGGCTCGGCAAAAATCGCATGCCCCCCTCTCGGCCTTGGGCATGCCAAATTTTGGGATCCCAATTTACAAACCTTAAATGGTCTAGATCAGTGGCGTAGCCAACATAGGCGTAGATCCCGGGGGGATGGGGGGATTTATCCGTCCCAATATTTCAAGGGGGGATGGTCCATACCCGGGTCCATACAATCGTCCCCCCAATGTTGACCCCTGATAATGGGTTTCTGACCAAATTAACCTCATATTTGCCCATTGTAGCCCCAAAAGTGCAAATTTGTGCGCGCTTCGCACACATTTATTCTACTTTTACACAATGTTTCATCACTTTAGCTTCAAAATAGCAAAAAATTTCACGCGCTTTTGTACCATAAACTTATTCTGTTGCCAAAAGGTGCTGGGATTGACTATACTTCAAGAATTTTTTTCCAACTCCATCCCCCAATAGCTTCCAATGTCAAAAAGAAATCTACGCCACTGGTAGCCAAGGGGGGCAAGGGGGGGCAGCTGCCCCCCTGTGAAAAGTCTTGCCCGTATTCCAACCACCGGATCAAGAATGATTCCCTAACCCTAAATCTAACCCTAAATTATTGATCCGGTGGTTGGAAAACATCGCTTACCCTTGTTTACTTGTTTATCATGTTGTATTGTGCAATATTTTTTAAAAGGGGGAATCCCCGAGCGTGGTACCCGGCGTTAGCTTTACTCAATACTTGCATTTGTACTTGCATGGCTCGTGTGAACACCGGCACCAGCAAACCTCTTAAAAAAATATGGAGTCGAGTAGAACGAACGCAAGAGCTACGTTTGGGTAAGTTATATTGCAAATATTACGACAAATTGATCATGTTGATGAAATTTTATTGATAGAATACGTATGTGTAAAGTTTCAAGATAATTTTGGTGTTATAGTCTTGTGAAATCAATGAGTCAGTCTTCAGAAATAGACGACAAATTGTGGCATGCGTGATGTGTCATGACTCATGTGTTTGTAAATGTATAATATTGTTACTCGTCTCAGTGTAATATTGCACCACCAAAAGCAATCGTATGAAATTGTAATACAACAAAAACAGCAGTCAGTGTCTTAGCCAGCCACTGGTACCTGCCTACCTGCTCCTTATTTTGGACAAGCAGTTTGCTTTGGACTGGCAGATGTTAAATTCTAAAAATAATGCTAGAATAAGAAAAAGCTATGTCCAGCATTTTAGACAAAAAGACTGCAGCTGACTGGTACATGTCCACCGGACAGGTAGCAAGATCTTTGGTTGTTTGCCTAAATTTTTAGTGGTCCATACTTTTTACCATTTTTTTTAAAGAATCTTTAATATATGTATTACTTTTTATTCTCCAAACATTTTCTTTACTTTCTTAACAAATAAAACATAATAAACATGATGGAAAAGCCGGGGGTTCTCAGTACAAATGACCATACGGGGATGTGGCGCAAATATGGGTAGCATTTTCAGCCTTTTGGTATATCAATGACCCCTTTTTCAAAGCCTATTTTGGTATATGAATGGGTCCTTTTTTCCAAATTTTCTCAATTTTTTCGGAAAATAGCCCTTTTCCTTAGGCCACGGAAAGTCGATTTTGAGTTTCCCGTCACCCGCCCTCACTTCATTTTCTGACCCTCACTGGAATTCATTATTGTGATTTTCTAAAAAATACCGATAAAAACTGGTTATATTTGCAAAAAAAAATTTGTATTTATTTTTTGTGGAAAAATTAAAACATACATTTTGCTGTCAACCTTGCAGACTCTTTTTAATATACTTTTGAATCTCATTTGGGCTAAACATCCATCTTCAAGTGAGTGAGCGGCAAATAGCAACACATTTTACATGCATGTTGGTCATATAATGAAAGGCAGAAAAATAATGAATAATGAAAAAGTTCCCTCACTTGTTTTCAGAAATTATGTGACGGGAAACTCAAAATTGACTGTTAGCCAAATCTGGGAAAATTTGTAAAACCTAAGACAATTTGGGTTAAATTTGGCGAAAATGTTGACTTTGGTACCGTATATCAATGGGTCCAAATTTCTTGAAAAATTGGTATATTTATGGGTCCACTTTCAAATTCTCAGCGCACGTCCCTACCAAAACCAAACTTGAGTACCCCCGGATAAAAGCACACTGCACTATACACATTACTTTCAATTGAACATTCTAAAAAAGTTGAAGTGCAATTTTAACAACATTTTTTTGCGATCACCCATTGTGATGAGCTGGGTTTATCTGAACTTCCATTGCTTTGCAGCACGTGTCACTTCCCGACTTCTGCTAGATTTCAATAACAATGGACTCTAGCCTTGAATGTAAAGCTACTCGAGATTCGAGAAGTTTAGCCATGAATTTGCTCACCAATACTTAACATTTGAGGGTACATTAATTACTGCTATCAAAATCTAGTAGAAGCATCGATTTAGTAAAATCGATGAAGCATGACATTGGGTAAAGCAATGGAACTTCGGAAGTAAACACAGCTATCATGATGGGCGATCAAAGTCCTTCAGCGCCGCAGGGGCGTAGCCAGCTTTCTTGGTCAGAGGGGGCAAAATGAATTTTTGGGGGCACAGACAAAAAAAATTCAGTTGCATCACACAATACAAACACCGGTTTTGTTTTTTAGAGGGACTGTATATGTCTTTGAGCTTCCAAATAAGGCTTTATTGTGACGAAAAGTTTGTATTTTACACTATTTTCACCCATGATCGGGATAAAAAGGGTTTTATAGTGACAATGTGCACGCGCAGCGCGCAACAAATTGTATTTTATACTATTTTGGTCCATGATCGGGGTGAATTTTGGTGGAAAAGGGGCTCCTTGCCCCTTTTCTTTTCCTTTGCCCTCCAGATTTTCAGAGGGCACTTTTTTCTTTAATATTTTGTCAGGGGGGCACTCTGCCCCCCTTGCCACCCCGCTGGCTACGCTGACTGCTCTTCCTGATTATCGTGTAAAAAGAACTAGATCGCAGGTTGCTACATGTACACAGCTTGATCGGCAATTGAGGTGCCGATGTGATGATGACATGATTCAATTAGCCAATCAGAACCCACTTCTGCTGTGTTTATGCTATGAACAGTGCCAAATTGGCAGACCGGTGAAGAACTTAGGGAGCATGTGTGGCTGAGTGAATTTGGCGCCTGACTCATAATCCGTAGGTTGCGAGTTCAAACCCCACTTATGCTGTGCTTGGGCAAGGCACTTTGTCCTCATTGCCTACAGAGGTTGGGGTGGGGTTGGATGTTTGTACCGTATCTTGTTTGTTTCAATGTTGCAATATTATTGGCACTGATTAATTAAAGCCATATTATAACATTTGCTGAGGAAGACGCCCTCACTGAATTTTTAAAATTCCTTTTTTACACGATTAAATTGTACTTTATTAAACCAATATACCATGCAAATATCAAGACTCTAGGTGCTGTAGTTTTGTAAAAATCCGAGATTTTGAATAAAACGCCGAACCGGCGCTTTATTATTACGATGGAATGATTAGTCGAACGCATACACAATGTTCATAACACACCGTACCGTCAGTACGTATACACGGCGTGCGGGACGGGTATACACAACAACGGGTCGTACCACAACATGACCGAAGGAGTGGTACGTATTGGCAACATGTGCGCTGGTAGTAAATTCCAATTTTCTTTGCTTTGCCGTAGTTGTTCGGCTCAAAAATAAAAGGGATATATCTGACAGTAAAAGCTAACATTTTATGGCAAAGAAATGCTAATCTATTTTGTTTGAAAATGTTATAATATGGCTTTAAGCTGCTGCCTGCAAATTGCATAGTTTCTTTTTAGGTATGATTAATGTAAATTCTAGCAATTTGACCTGCGGGTCACCATTAGAGTTTGAAATAAAACCTTTTAAGGTGGTACTACACCCCTTGATAAATTTGTGACTATTTTCGCATTTTTCTCAAAAAATAATAACACATTGGTATATTATAAGGGCTAGGAATCCAGTTACTACACTGGAATTTCAGTGACTCAAGACAAGCGGTACATTATTTATGATAAAAAAAGAGGTACCGCTAGAATGTACCTCATTTCATAATGAACCACTTGTCTTAAATCACTGAAATTTCAGTGAAGTAATTGGATTCCTTGCCCCTATAATATACATAACTTTTGTTACAGCTACTTTTTGAGAAAAATGCAAAATTAGTCACAAAATTTATCAGGGGTGTAGTACCACCTTAACCTCTGCCGAAACTATTATTTAACATACTTTGGCAGCTTAGCCGGGAGCTTGTTTTCTTTTTTTGCTGAGGTGTGCAACCCGTTCATGAATGCAGTGGTCACTCAACGTACACAGTTTTAACACCTACTGGAGACTTCAGCATAGGTAGGTTATTAAGGTTATGCTTACAAGTACTACTTATTTCTTTTAGTACAGAAATTTTCAATTTTCACTTTAATTTGGTAATGGCCATTCCTAATTTCCTAAATCAATGGATAATGTCAAATTATGTCAAATTGTATATATATTTCAAAGATGCCACTTTTCCGATTATAGGCTAAAAATTATTTAATGATACATAGGTTTTTTATATTCGTACCATTTAAAGGGGTATGACCCGATCGACATCATCAATTCCTCATTCCCCCATTTGTCTTCATCAGAATTGAGATTTGGGTATCAGAAAAAAGCTCACATTTTTCTCATTACCCAGGTAAAATTAAACACCTGAGATATATTTTGTTTAGGTGGTGTGAACTAAAATGTGGCGAATTGTGGTAACCATAACCGGAAGCACTATATAGGGCATTGTTATAGACATGTTTTGGCTTCTCATATCAAAACCGCTAGAGAATACAACTCAAGCAAATATGTGACCCCTCAGCACAACTGAGCCCGGATGTTGCCAGTGCCACTATTGAGATATGCTCCATTGAACTTAACAATAAACAAAAGGAAACAAAGGATTTATTGACTGTTTTATTGATTTTTCACTACTTAAATGTCAAGTACTATAGACATGATATACATCATTTTAAAGCGTGGTTCTGATTCTGTCAAATTGAAATTACATGTATCAAGTTGATGTTTCTTTCCTTTCAGATGGTGCCTTAAAAGAAGTGACAGACCATCGTGAACAAAATGGGGCCTGCTTTGAAGCAGGTAGGTATTACATCTACTTTAATGTAACTACATGATATATTTGAGGTACTAGATAATGCGGACAAGATGACAAACTTATTTAGAGGATGTACCAGCTCTTATTTATTCATGAGAAGGACACAATTGGGGTACTCAACCTCTGAAACACAAAAGTCATGGGTCAAATATTCCTTGGTGGTGATTTGTAGGCGAATTGACTTTGGTGGGAAAAAGTCTGTTTTTTTAATTGGCAAAATATGTTACAAACTAAAATTCAGACTTTAGCTCTCCCCATTCAGAATTGGATAAAGGAACATGACAGTGCTTTGTCCTTCAGACAGGGCAAAAAGCCCCTTTGTAGCTCTTGCAGTTCTGACTACCCAAATCTATCCGGGTTGCACCAGAGAGATAGCTCATATTCAGGCAGCTCTGTTTATATAAACTTCTGTTCTGAGTATGTGTAGGAATGAGTCTGAAAGTTTGATTTTAAACATTTTTTATGTGCCCGCATCTAATTTTCACCACGAACCGTGGACTTCAGGTTCACATGTTATGAGCTGACTTCATATCACTAAGACAATGGATATCCATGGTTACAAGTCCTACATGTAGTTTAGAGGGCACTACATACCTTTAGAAATAATTACCCTATTTTAGGCCCCCCCCCCCATTATGGGTCTAATGTCAGGTCCACATTATGGGGATTGATTATCAGATTTGAGTATAAAAGTTGATGGTGTCAATGTGAAATGTTATATACTTTTCATCATGTCCTCGGCTAAGTTGCTTGTGTAATCCAAGTGTCCACAGATGAATATGAGTGGGTGGGTGTCTGCATGAACACGGTGCAAAAGTGCTGAAGGGGTTGTGCCTCATATAAGTTTAGCAAATTCAGGTCTTTGAACTACATATTCTACTAACTCTATGCATATCCCCATATTTCATGTCTCAGGTGATACAACAAGCAGCAGACCCACCACCAGTAATGGTAAAGGCAACCTTGAATGGTGGGTTACAATCTATACAATCACTTGTAAAATATTGAATCTAAGTACAAAAATACAATGAACCTAATGATATACTAGAGTAAGTCCAAGAATTTTCTGCTTTACAAATGCTAAATTTCGCTTTTCTCCGCTTTGTAATTTGAGCACATTTCTGACATAATAAAATTTCACAAGAATCATTGCGATGTTGCAAAGTTGGGATGGGTGATTGGGTATCATGGCTGCAATGGGAGGTCGGACAGGCGTTGTATGGTAAATCTATGACGGATTTTACTTTATTTTGATGAATTTTGAAGACCCATTTCATTTAGTATTTTATTTATTTCTTTTCAATTACATTTTATTTCTTTTTCTAGGTCATTTTGCTTATTTTTAAAAAAATTTTCTCAGAATCGTTTTCCGCTTTACTTCGAATTCGCGATTTTATGGAATTTCCAATGGAAAATTCTTGGCTTTATACTAGAGTGAGACATTCAAATCTGCTTTAACCAATTAAATGCATAGCACAAGGTGTGATGAGCTTCTTAAGATGTACACTGTTATGAAAGAAAATATGTGATATCGGTAGATACAATTTTTACATCTTTCATCTGCAGCTGCAGGCAGGAGTCAGTGGATAATGGGTATGAAAGTGTAGAGCTACATGATCCAGGAGGATTAGCTTCAGTTGACAGCGGTGGTACAGATGGCAATACACCAGCTATCACTGCAGCTACCATTGGTGCATCTGGAGATGGAGCAACTTCTAGGCCAGCTGCACCTGAAATTAAAGGTATGAAGTCAAATCAAAGTTGGTACCGTACTCTATGATGAAATAATGATACCTAATATACTGATGAACCGATGAACCTGCGACTTTACCACTAAGTGATTTCTACACAATTATTGTGAATGTATTATTAAAAATGTATTTTCTCATTATGAGCAGGTAAAAATTTATTGAGTATTACATGATGATATTACAGCTCTTTAAACAGTCCTATTATACATGTAGTAACAGTAATACATGTATAACATTGTGTTTCTCATAGTGATAGCCGATGACATTGGAAACACCTGCAGCTTGGACAGTGCAGTAGAAGATGTAGACTCAGTCAACCCTCCAGCACCTGATGATGCTCTATCTGTGGTTACCGCTTCAACTGGGCCAACGTACGCAGCAGGAGAAGCTCTGGTGATTCTACCAATGGGATCCAGGATCAGCTGTCTGATTCTTCTAGTGTTGAAATTCTCTATGAGCGTTTCATCTCTGACGAGTCTGGAGACACTGGGTTCAGACTGGAGGTAAATAGTAATATTGTTTGCCAAATTTAAATCATTTTGAGTTAAGAAGCCTGGAACATTTATGATGTTCCACTTGTCCTTTGTACATGTTCTTTTGACAACATGGGGCTCCAAGATTTTATGTGTATCAAATAACAAGGGGCAATGTATGATACAGATGATGTGGTGGATGGAGTTACATATAATGACCTTGCAGCCAACTAACAACTTAAAATGAGGTGTGTTGTGCATTTTGTTATTGGAAGTTAAAGAAGAAACAAAAAAGGATAGAAGATGAACAAAGAAGTTACTTGGTACACCTGGGCTCAAACCCAAAGAGAGGATTAATATGTTAAAAGCAAAGGAGAGGTCATTCAAGGTCAAAGCTCTTGTAGGGGTCAAATCTCAAAATTGCTCCGATTATGCTCAATATTAATTAGATCATGAATAATAAATTCAGGTGAGACTTCAGCAGCATACATGTAGCTGCTCTTGTTAGGGATTTTGTTGATAATGATTTCAGTGACTGTACAATATTGCCAATATGCTGATCAGCACTGTAATTATATCATTTCAGCTATATACATCATAGCTGAATGTGCAGTTTGAGTAATAACATCACTGCTACATTCAGCTAGTGCATCATAAATTGAAGAATATGGGTATCATGTGATGGCATCATGTGACGGGTATCATGTGACGAGTATCATGTGATGGCAGCAAGGATGGTTATCAATGGAGATAGACTACATCTGTTTAGTAGCGATGTCAATAACTTGCTCACTTTTGGCTTAGGTTGTTGGTCAAGTGTACCAAATTTGGCCGTAAACAAGATTTGGATATCATGTGTTCACAAATTCTACTATTCTTGTTTGTTCTTCAAATATCATACTGAATTTATGAAGATGGAAGTGATAGTATGATACTATAAGTTAACTAATACTGTAAATGAAGAACAAATCTTAAGCCACCTTAGTACAGCTCGTGTTTTCCTAAGGCAACACAATCTTGATTGACATCGCTTATAACATGATCATGAAGTAGATCTATTTTCACAGCAGATGATCACATGCTTAATCACCAGAAATACCAAACACTATTGGTGATGAGATTGCAATTGAACATTATTGTAAGGAAACCAGAATGTTTTAAGTGCTGATTATCCAAATTGCAATCCCAGTTTTGTTGTTTAGCTAAAGAATGATGGCCCTACTTCACTGTAAACTATTTCTACCATGGTTGAATGACCTTTTACCCCCACTCCCTACCCCAGCTGATACAAATGCTGTTGCTTACCCAAACTTATCAGCAGCGTACCGGGGACCGGGTAAAATTTCCAAAAGGGGAATAATTCCAAGTCGTCCCGCTGATTGGCTCCCAGAATGACTCTTACCAGGATAAAGTGTGCTAAAATTTGCAATTTTAATGCTAAAATGGGTAAAAATGGATTGTATGACCAATAAGATTATTCCATGCACTTTAATGCACAGAGATGCATTTTCTTTATTTTTCCGGCAAACCCTGCGACCCCTTTTGGAAGATATCGCGGCAACCTCCAGTAGGGGAAAACAATACCTAATTAATCTTGTGGGGTTACCTGCAGAGTGGCTCCATTTGAAATCTATACTCTCTGTGCGGGAGATTAAGGTCATGTCTTCCAGAGGGGGTGTATGGATTTCAACTGGAATAGCCCAATTTGGATAATTAGCAGTAGAGAGATAGTATACAATTATTGAATGTTTATAAGTACAATGGTAAGAATATTTTCATGAGGTGATATATGTAGTTGAATAGAACAGTTCATATTTCACCGAATGAAAATATTCTTTCCATTGAGTGAATAAAAACATTCAATATTTGTTTTATATAACTCATATATAAATTCCTTTTCTTCCACTTAATTTATAAATTACCAGGAAAACAAAATAAATTAAAAAAAAAAAATACAAAGTGTATTTATTTTAGAAGCGACACCCACACCTATTGCACTCACACGGAGTGCAATAGTCTTTTTCTAAAAATGGCAAAAATAATAGTAATTGACCAATCAAATGATAAGAATCTTTATATGAGTTATATAAAATTATATTTATTGTTGTAGTTTTCCAAAGTAGCAAATCCCAAGATAGTGAAGTAGTATTGTGTCAAATGGACTGATGAGGGCCACACATCCAACACAACAAAGAAAGTCTCAAACTTCTTTGAGAGTCCATAACTCTCAGCATAATTAACTTAAAGCAATAAGATTTATATGCACTTGGTGTGTATGTTGTACATATGCAAGAAGAAGGAGATTTATATGTTTGGAAAACTTTGGTAGCTTTGATGATATGATCCTGTCCAAAAAGTAAAACAATATCAAAATAATCAAGAAATTAATGATTGAATGAAATATGGCGCTATTTGAAAAGTTGCAGTGTCATTTACCAGAGATGCCAGTCAGTGCTGTCAAAAAATCCTGAAATGGCAAAAAATTAATGGGAATCAATTGTGCATGATGCTCCAAAAAGGTAATACACCGCAGTCAGAGATGGCTCTTAGTGATCAATGATGTACGCTGACTGCCGCTCACTTCAGGAGATTGGACCATGTTACAGTACCGTATGCAATTTCAATTATTTCATACCGCATAATCTTTTTGAATAAGCAACTTTCCAAATTGCACCAAATTACATTTATTCATTAATTGGTATTACGCAAGTGTGGTATCCTACCACCAAAGCTAACAAAATTCTTCACACGTTCATATATAACTTATTGCATTTAATTATTTAATCAAAGTTATGACCACTGAAAGGACAGTGGGGACTTTCTTTTTTTGACGTGTTTAGTTGTGGTATATAGTAATTCTATATTTGTCCCTATATGGAAATACATTAATGCTTTCCATGCTCCTATTTTACTCAACCTGAAAGTGCTTCCGGATGCTAATGAAGTTAATACTGTAATAATAATAATGTATCTAAGTGAATTCTTTTGTGATTTTGTCCCTTTTTTTCCCAGGGTGAGAATCAGCTGCCCATCAATAGCACCAATAGAGAGCAAATCCTTGATGCTTTTCATAATATTACCACTGCAAGAGAAAATGCTAATGATGCTATCACCAGCTTTCTCTTTGATGACCAGATTGAAGTTGAAGCACGAGTACTTGAGGTAGGTCACTAGTACAGTTTATCCTTCAAACATGTCATAAAATGCATAGCATACAGTAGACATGCACTTGTCTAGTTAATTTCATGATGTTCCCTGTCAAAATATGTTGGAATTGAGTGAAAACATTGCACAAAACCTTAAAATTCATGACATACCGTTAAACCTTGTCTACAAGCATACATTGTAGAGTGCTTCTGATGAAAGCTTAATTAATTCAGGCGCCATTATGGAGTTTGAGCAAATAAATTACAGATCCAAGCATATACAAACAAGTATTATTATAAGACCAATCTATTTGTATTGGCATATTTACGCTTGTTTCATATTAAGCTTTCATCAAAAATACTATATGTGACTGGACGCGGCGAATCAGCCGTAAAGTCGACCCCGGTCAATTTTTGTTTTATTTCGTGTTTAGAAAATATATACCATAAGCTTTAAAATGGTATATCATTTGACTTCAAACGATATCCAAAAGCGGGGTTATGATTTGTTGAACTCTGTTCCTTCGACAAAATTGTATTTTTTATCGGTTCTACATGTGTCTCTTTTTCTACATTTCTGGTAATAAATATCCAACAGTCATAATCGGCGGTCATTTCAAATCATCCCCAAGTCAACGAGGTTCAGAAATATCCTCTCATTGTTCATTGTTGATTATACATACCTAGACAAAATACAATGCTTTGTTATCTACCACTTGAACAGGATTTAGCCAAAGCAAACAACGACAAGAACTATTCTATAGAAATAGGTAGAAGCTTATTATCCTCTTCAGCAGTAGTATTATTGATTGATTTAAACAGCGTTTGATAAGATACTTGTCGCATAGCGAATTGATACACCTATGAATCGACCTTCACATACATTTTACACTTTAACTCAGAATACAATTTGCCGAGTTTACGGCTGATTCGCCGCGTCCACTCACATATATGCTTGTAGACAAGGTTTTACGGTATAAGACAATCTAAAACTGAAATAATGTGGTCATAGAGCCATCCAGCATATCAAGTATTAGTATTTCTTCACTCTACATGTATACTCCCAAAGAATGACCCCAATGCCCGCCAATAAACACTTGATATATTTTGCGTTGTGTTGGTATTATATTATTTACTGACCACAGCAACTTTTAAGCTCAATGAATTTATTGGTTATTATTGCAGGATTCAAATTCCAACAGTGGGACCCCATCAGATGATGAGATTGATGTTTTGTCAGCCGAGGTATGCATTGCATGGTCAGATGTGATCACATTATCTTCTTTATTCGCCCATTGCACAGTTCTGCCATATTTGAGGAGAGCCTAAATCTGGCAGCATACATGAATGGGAAGTGAACCAGTCATATAAAATTGTGGAATGTTACGTAATTCTTCCTTTCGTCTCTTTTGCCACTTTGAGGCTCTCCTTGCATAAGTCTGAACTGCGTGCAATTGGCTTATGTAGATCCATCACCAAAACATTCATATTCCAAGTTTTGAGTTAATTTACTAAAGCTGTTTGATATACTACAGCTGTTAGATGTAAAATGGGCTATTCCAGTTGAAATCCATACTCCCTATGGAAGACATGACTTTAATCTTCCACACAAAGGGTGAATTTCAAATAGGGTTACTGAATAGGTGACTCCATTTGAAATCTCCAACCCATTTATCGGAGTTTAAGGTCATGTCTTCCATAGCGGGTGTATGGGTTTCAACTGAAATGGCCCAATTACCCATAAACCAGTGCATGGTCTTGAGGTGGTATATGTACAAGCTACCATGCTATGTTCATACCATGTAAAGCAAAACACATTTCAGACCTGAAATTTTATCATGTTAAATTGAAATATTTATGTATTAGTGAAGCATTCTTCCCATGCTAAAATCCAAATTTTGATTGGTAAAGATTGGTGTCTTGGTTCAGTGATTAACTTGATCCCAGGAATTACTAGTACTTGTAGTAAATATACGACCGAGTTTCACAAACCAGGCCCTGTTCTCAAAACAGGAAAACTTGATCTGGTCATATGGTCTACTTTGGAGAGTGATTGAGTACTTGTCTTTATATTTTATACATCATGTCTTATTATTTGAAACAGGTGCTTGGTGTAGGTGAACCAATCCAATATGATTACAATTATCGGCTGTTTGAAGATGGATCTCCAGTTCAGGTGATCAAGTTCTCCAATTATTTTAATTATTCAACTTAAAAATGTTTCTTGGTTCACAACCATCATAACCAAAAATCACATTTTAATCAAATAACTTTTATTTTGTAGCCACGATTTAAGAAGATAATCATGGGTAATTTCAATTTCCTGGCACATAAGATAACAGATATGTGATGATGGAGGTAGAACTTTTTGAATGACCCTCGTAACACAATTTAAAAAAATTCCTCATTTGGTCTCCATGGACTAGATTGCGTGATGTTTACATTATTGTTACTATTTGTTCATTTAGATACGAAAAGAAAGGCTTCATCAGAAGAAGAAAATCTTTGAGAAGTGTGATGTGGCTAAAGAGTACATGTTACCTACTCCACCTGGTTCATTGATGATACTTGATCGTGCCAAGGTGGTAGAACAGATGTTTTCAGAGCACAAGAGAAACCCAGAATTCTGGAAGTGCATCCCTTTGTTCACCTACAGAGGTGAATCAGGAGTAGATGCTGGTGGGATTACAAGGGATGCATTTGCTCAATTCTGGAAAATGGGCAGAGAGGTGTTTTGTAAAAATATATGTATTAATTGCTTTGATACTGAGAATTTCTCTGCTACAGCCCATGCTACAGGATGCATCTGTGAATTCTGGAGTAAGATTTGGGTCCAAAGTTTGGTTTTGGCACATCAGGTGCCAAATTATGTACCTGAAGGTCTAGTATTGGCAACATCTTGCTCTCCAAATGAGATAACACCTGACTTGAGACATCGATGTGTGCAGCTTTTCATGGGGTCTTGGCCTGACTCAGTTCAAGGTTATTTCACGGAGAGCTGCACATATGGACTCTCATCAGAGAGAAAAGAGGATGTGGAGGACATCTTCCAAAGGTATGGCTATCAATCAAAACTGCCACTCGAAAATCCAGTGGGATTTAAGTTTCACCTGGAGCGTATGGTGATTGACTGGATGTTTGGAAGACGTACTCCACACTTCATCAAGTTAGCAAGAGACAAGTTAATCCAGACTTTGGGTTCATTGACTCCGTTTAATGCCAACGAAGTCTGGAATAGCTTGCAGCCAACTACGCAGGGTGTACTAGACCTTCTGGATTGTATAGCACGGCCACAAGACGGGAGCACTGAATTCAGAGTGCTGGGGTATTTGAAGAAGTTCATTAAAGAAAAGAATGACAACCCTTTCGTACTGAGCAAGTTGCTCAAGTTTATTACCGGGAGCCCATCTCTCTCCGCACCATATATCATAGTGCAGTTTAGTGATAATTGTCCTGATGGGTTCCCTGAGGTGTCTACTTGTGCATTTAGCATCACTCTTCCAACCAATGTGGTGTCATATGAGGAGTTTCACAAGAAGCTCTCATTGTTGTTGGCAAGTGCAGAGAGTGATATGTTTACGGATTTCTAGAAATATACAGAAAATAGTTTAGAGGCATCCTGTAGCCACATGAAAAGGAATTGTAATGTAAGTAGTGATAGGCGTAGTGTACAGGTGATTTTTCGTTCATTTTGTTTAAAAATAGATTTATTGTAGAGCATGTTAACTTGTTGTACATAAATTTCTAACCAAATCACTAAAGCAGCTTCAACCACGCGCGAGAATTCTCTTTAAAAATACAAAACCAAATCAAAATCCAAACGTGTTCCCCTCGTGGTTACATATCACCCCAAACTTCCACATTTGTCAGAGATCATTAGGAAACACTGGCACATGATCGAGACTAACCCTCGCTTACACAAAGCCCTTCCCGAAGTTCCCCTCATTTCATACAAGAGACCACCCAACCTGAGAAAACATCTTGTTAAGGCCAAAGTTCACAAAAAGTCCAAGACAGATCCCAAAACTGATAATGGCGGCAAACCTTGTCAGAAACCACGATGCAAAAACTGCGCCTTTATGCAAGTCACCAGCACTTTCAGTAACAAACATAGGAGCAAATGCTATACCGTAAGACAAGAAGTTACTTGCAGTACCAATAATGTTGTTTATCTCATTGAATGCGCCAAATGCAACATTCAGTATGTGGGTGAAACTGGTAATAATATAAGAGAAAGAATGCGTAACCACAGATTAACCACAAGCCAGTTGCCATGCACTTTTCTCTTCCAGATCATAGCATCGATGATGTCAAAGTCACGGTCATTGAATCACTTGGTTGCTAATCCAAATTTAGACGTCAGCAGCGCGAGAAATTCTGGATCAACAAACTTCATTCCCTTCAACCCGAAGGCCTTATTCTTATTGAATATGTCCCCCCCCCCATTTTTCACGCGCGCGTTTTATAGATGCGCCTTCACACTGCGTTGTTTTTAAGTCACGATCTTTTCATGCTTGTTTTTTTACGCGTTACGCATTAATTTTCTTGCTTGTTTTTAGATTGTTTTCTTGTGTCATTTTATAATAAAGCCTGAAGAAGGTACGCCTAGTACTGACAATTTGCTGCTAATGTACAACTGTTTCCCGTCTTCGTTTGTTTTATTTTATGTTATATATTTCACGGGAGTGCATCTTTAGAGATCCAGTTAAAGTATGTGTGTTTCGTCAACTTTCTGTCTACAAATTATTTAAATTATTCATAGATGCACCCATCCATCCTTAGACATAGTCAAACACACCTCCCAACACACACACCCCAGACATAGTCAAACACACCCCCACACCCCCCCCCCCTGTCTGTGTTTGCCTCCAAACGTGGACATTGTGGTTTGCTATCTAACCGGGGCGTGTGTATGATGTTTTCATCGCCTAACCGTGGACTAAAATGGCGGATTTTTTGTGTGTATAATCTTAAAGCGAATTTTAGCCATCACCCTGCGGATGGTAGTTTTTACACGTGTGGTCCTCGGTTTCAGGCAAATAGCGTTTAAAGCATCTAGCATGCATTTGAGGTCTTTTGCAGCAGTTTGAGACCGAGGACAGTCCTCGGTTGGAAGTAGGTCCACATGCAATTTAGGGTGAAAAATCTTGTGTGTGTCCTCGTTTGTCGGCCAACACGTACGCACCCCTCTTCATTGTTAAAAGCCATTGACTAGATTGTGGAAAACAAAAACTTATTACATGAATACTTATTGCATACTCCAAATTGCCAATAACCCCCAACAGCCCAGCCCATATCAGAGAATATGTACAAGTCAAAGTTTGAGGACTTTACACAGATCATCACAGTGGAATTATGTTCTTGTATTATCAAAATGGACAAATACTGTAGACATGGATAACATTAAATAAATAATAATTAATGAATAAATTAATAATAATAATTTGTTTAAACATTTGTAATTTCAAGAATGCCAAGCTGTTGGACATCTGAGGGTAACATATACGGTTGAGTTGTTTTGTTATGTTGAAAAGAGTTAAAAACATTGAACAAGATATAATGGTTGATGATTTATTCACACCCTCAGATACAACTGTGAGTCTGGGAAATTTAAACCAAGGATCACTTGGTGACAGGGTTCAGATGAAATCAAGTCTCTGCATGGATGCCATAAAAACATGCTAAAATTAGGGGTGTTTTGGTACAAATGTGTTGAAATTTGTTTGAACATTCATGGTCTTTGGGTTTAAGTAATGAATTGATTTAGGGATTCAGATTATAAATCAATCAAATCATGAATAGAAATAACTCTTTATAAATTGTAACAAGCTACAGATCAATTGCCTTTGTCTTCTTAATGAGTCATCAATCTTTCTGTTGTTCTGTAATTCTGTCATATATAAATGGAAATATATGTGTGCCCCATCACATTGAAACATGACAGTTGCCGGAAATCTACATTTAAAGATGATAGCAAAAATATGTGTGAGATGTCAGGTTAAAGCAAAAACAACTGGCAACTGTCCTGTATTGGTGTGACTTGTCACATAAATAGGCCTATATTTTATTTGTTTGAAGTATCAATTTGAAACTTCCAATGTATTTGCACTCTATGAGTGAGTTGTGATTCTCAACTATTATAGTGGACATTTTTGTGCTCTAATATCTTATATTTTACTATTCCAAATAAAATCCACACACCCCTATGGAAGGCACAACGTTAATCTTCCACACAGGAGAGTGTAGATTTGAAAGGGAGTCGCCCATTCAGGTAACCCCATTTGAAATTTACTCTCCCTGTGTGGAAGATTAAGGACATGTCTTTTTATGCTCATTCATTATGGTCATTCATTATGGTCATTCATTATGGTCATTCATTATGGTCATTCAAATGTAATTCTGAAATTTGTGAATTTTTAAAGAAAATTTGGAGTGGATTTATAATAGGAAAAATGCTAAAAAATGTCAATCAAGGGGAATCTTCAATAATTTCCACTTTAATAGTTGATAAACACACTGCCAGGATAATGAGTTCATCAGTTTCAATGCACTCTGTGTTACCTCTATGCAGTGTGAAATAATTCTCTGTCTTCATTTCTGAGAATTGTTTCAAAATGGTGAACTCATGTTGATGGTGTGGTTGATAAATTTGTATAATGAATTTAGGTATAACATGTTTCTATAATATATCATAGGACATCACAGTGTAAAAATTAAATTGAATTTGAGGTTATATGGCTTAATTTTTTTTTTAGTTTACTTGTTAAATTTGTCAGAAGAGAGTCATAAATTGAAGTGTTCAGATGCAAAACATGATATATGACATTTTCGAACTTTTTGTGTTACGGCAACCAACATCTGCCCTATAATGCTAGCTTTAAACTGACACCCTACTTTAAAAATACCAATGTAATGAATGTATATTTTTGAAAAATATTGGCCTATATCTCAAATCAAGAAAAACGGATATAATCACTTTCATCTGAACTCTTCCATTTATCTGTACCAGTTTCAATTTAAACATTGTTATTTTGTGGTGTCTTAATGGTGATCTTATACTGGACTCTGTGAGTCACCTTTTCCATGTTTACTCTCTACTATCAATGACTTAAAAGAAGTTAAAGGAAATTGATCTGCATGTGAGGTTGTTACTTCATATAATTTGTTAGAATAATGAAATAAATTTAATGTGGTATTTTTATAAACTACAGCTTTATGTTTAATTATAATTCTGTGGAGCAAAAAAATTTAATCATTTCTTGAGATTTTGTGTGTTTCAACACAAACAAAATCAAAAGCAAGTAATATTTTTTTTTTGTATTTCTGTTTTTATTGCCCTGTACTTGGAACTGGTGGGTGGAGAAAGATACATCGAGATAACCAATATTTTAGTGAAATAATTTTTACTTGTTGCCCATCAATACTCGACAATGACCATAAGAATGCTAATCTATAGTGGAGGTAGATGTAACCTAGAACAGGTTTGATCTAAACGCATAAAATACTGTTTGTCTTTAAAAAGTAAATCTTAGGGCCAAACATGTTTTCCACATATTTATATCACATTAAAAATGATCGGAGACAAGGACCCTGTAATACGTACCATTTTCTAGGTACAATTTGCATTATGTATATTTTCAGACTGATTGTGTGTGATCAGACTCTGCTCCTAGTAATATCTAAAATGTTAAGGACTTCTGTTGTTGTAAATCCTTATTACATAAATGAAGGTTGATGACCATAGGAACTGTTTTTATGGGTTTTTGTTTATATAAACATAATCATGTATATAATATTACATTAAAAAGTAACTGTAGTTTTAAGCATTAACAAAGTATTTGGATGTATGATCTAGGCTATGTACGGTACATGAAGAGGTCAGATGCAAAAACCAATAAAGGCCATTTTCAAACTTTTTGACTTCAGGCAACCAACATAAAAATTATAATGTTAGCTTTAAATTGACACCCGACTTAAAACTTTCAAGGCAATTTTTCCTATAATTTCTATGGATGTATTGGTTTTTGCATCTAAACTGTTCCACTCAATGATATTTAGTAGGCATGGAAATATTAAGATTTAAAGCCAAGTTCAGGTTTTGCTTTAAACATCTTAGTGTTTTCATCCGCATGTATATTTTAGACCATTTTTTAGCTCAATTCCACATACTTTTCATTTTTCCACCACATTTAGGTTTTTACTGAAGTTTATTCCATGCCTGTTTTAGAAGTGTAGTCACAGCAATGAGTCAAAATTACTTGGTGGTTTTGAAGTGTAGTCATAGGAACATATCAATGTACTCAGCGATGTTATGGTTAGAAGTGTAGTCAGCAATAATATTACCAATATATCAGTGTACTTTAGAATAATGTTGTCATAGCAATGAGTCAAATTACTCAGTGATTATTATCAATGTACTTAATAATTTTAGAAAGTGTAGTTGCAGCAAGGAGTCATGATATTTAGAAGTGAACTTTTAGGACAATTAATGTACACAATGAATTTTACAAAATAGTGTTAGCATAGTATTATGTAGATCTGTACACCAGTCGTCTTAGAAAGTGTAATACTGTATGTCAATGTACCAATTAGGGACCGTTCACAAACACTTGTTAGGGGGGCCTGATGCAAAAAGGGGGGCCCTTAAAAGTTTGGACTATCCTAAGGGGGGTTCCCAATTGAAAAAATTGACACAAATTTACTGGGAAAATTGAGTTTATATGCTTTTCTATGGGGTTGACCCATAATTTTCATGTCAAAAAGGGGGGCCCTAAAATGTTTGAGATCTGAAAAGGGGGGAGGGGCTGAACATTTTTTGTGATAATTTTTTTTGCATCAGGCCCCCCTAACAAGTGTTTGTGAACAGTCCCTTAGAGAAATAATAAGCCTGGGATGGGCAGACATATGTGGTCCCAGACTGCCACCACCATCTCACAATACTACTGTTTGTATTTATAATTGGGTCAAGTTGGTAAAACAGAAAAGGAAAAAAATTGACAGACGAGTGTACCTGCGTATTGAACTATTAAATGTGTTCTGGTAGTACTAAAAAAATTAAGTGACTGTATATTGCTTTATTTGATTTGAATTGATTTCTGCCTCTATCAATTTTTATTTCAATGAAAAATCCCCTCTTTTCCATAGCTAAAACCAGCAGCCGAGCCTGTCAGCAAGATTGACCTTCAAATTTCCTTGTCTGTAAACTCTGTAACTAAATACGTCTTGAAATTCAATAATTATGTTTAGATTTCTGGGTGAATACTGAGCAATTTTTATGTCAAAGGAGGAGGAGGAAGGTATTTGGTGTTTTTTTCGGGTGCATCACATACTGATCTATTTTGCGACTTTTTTGGGCCTTTGAGAAAATTGTGGTAATATGACATTTACTCTTCATATCCATTAAGTTTTAGACTTGAACTCTGCTTAATGAGATTTTAATTTATTTGGTCCAAAAATGTATAATGCATTATTTATAGATTGATAACTGCGCATCGGTTATATGGAGGGCATTGTGAAAAATCTAAACATTTTACCTTTTGAACTGCAGAGGAATATTCCGAGGTCCAAAGCAAATTTTTTAGATTTTTCACAATGCCCGACATATTACCGATGTAAAGTTATTAACCTCATTCATAACCATCACTTTTGATCTCTTCACTTTACAAAATAACACAAAAATTTGCTCAAAAGTTTGTAAAAATAGATGATTTTTACATCTTCCCTTTCCAAATATCGATCAGACTAAAACAGGATGACCAATAACAAAAGTGCGTATCACAATCTGTGCAAATATGGTAGCGCAATCCAAATCGCCAGCCAGCGCACAGCAGCAGTTTGTTTGTCGCTGTCACGGCGCTTCGCAGGGGGTTACTAGTATTTACTTTCGAACAATTACGCATTGCCCGGTCAATTGTGAGATATTAATGACCTCGATTTGCGTTCTCACTCTGACCAGGCTGTGTTCGACCATTGTTGGACGTAGCCCTCTTCATGATTCTTCCACTGTTCTCTGTCTCTTGCATTTCTTGTCCATGTAGGTCCCATGTAGGCAGTAATGTCATTACGCCACCTCCTCTTCTGTCTTCATCTTGATCTTTTCCCTGTTCTTGGTTGCCATTCTGTAAGCCGTTTAGTCCATCTGTTATCTTCCCTTCGTGCAAGGTGACCTGCCCATCTCCATTTCGCTTCTTTGAGTTTCACCAAGTCTTTGACTTGAGTCTTATTTCAGTGTTCTTAATTTTATCCCTTAAGGTAATGTGAAGCATCTTCCTTTCCATTGCTCTTTGGGCTGTTTGTAATTTCTGTTCCAGGTACTTGGTTGTTGTCCATGTTTCTGCCCCATATGTCATTGTTGGCAATACGCACTGGTTGAACATTCTACTTCTCAGATACATTGGTAACTTTTTATCACATAGAATGTCCTTGAATCTTCCAAAGCAACTCCAACCTGCCTTTATTCTGATCAAAGCTTCTTCCCTGGTGTTGTCCTCCATCTTCACTGTTTGGCGAGATATTTGTAACCATCCACCTTTTCGATAACATCGCCTTCAACTTCAATGACATCCTCTGACTGGTAGTTTGTCATATATTTTGTTTTGCCCTTGTGTATGTTCAGTCCAATCTTTTTACTTCCTTTATTCAGATCATTTAACTGGACCTCCATATCCTTTACTGATCTTGTCACCAAAGCTACATCATCTGCGAATCTCAGATCTGTTAGCTTCTCGCCATCTATGTTGATCCCTCTCTCCTGTAGGTTCAGCTTTCTGAATATATCTTCCATTGCTGTAGTGATTTGCGTTCGCATTTTCACAAATAACCAATGTGATATTGGATCGCACACATCACGTTTATTAATGAGGTTATGAATAATTTCTAATGTTTTCAAAATTTCACACAGCGCTATACCACACTTGCATACGTACATGACACTTTAAAGCAATTTCTACAAGACACTAAAATGCTACCTTTGTCATTCAAATGCGTATAATTTGGGGGGAATATTAAAGTCCCATTGTGTGAATGAGGCATCTTGAAATGGAGAACAAAATTATCCATTTATCTATTGACTGCTTTATTTGGTAATTTACTTTCAGTGTCTTTTTACGAAATTACTTAAAGGAACACTCCAGTAATCACAACATTATGCCTTATGTTAGAAAAATATGACAAATCACATGGTTTTATTTGAAACAAACTCATATTGACCATAAGTCTGATAAAAATGAATTAATACAGCTGTCTCTCAACACACGACATTCAAAATTACCGGGAGGCGAAATTGCTCAATGCAATGACGTCCCAGTAATACAATGAAGGCTGACAACAATTGAGCACAAATAACCATGACGTCATTGCACTAGACAATTTCAGCGCAGGTATTTTGAATATCAGGTGTTAAGGGCCAGCTGTTTTTATGGTTAATGAGTTTTAAATAAAACCATGTGAAAACCATGGGATAATGTTGTGATTGACAGAGACATCCTTTAAAGCCCAAAGATACTATTTTTGCACCGTATAGAGTATCAGTATCCATATAGATCTGATCAGTATGTGAAACTCTTAAGGGGTGGGGTATGAACGTTTCGACAGTATTTATTGTGGGACATTAGAGCACATATCAAATTGCATTCTGAATACGAAGAATGTCCTTCTAATATCAAATAATTTTGATTTTTTGAAATTCGCACTGTAATACACATTTTATGGCAAATTATTAAAAATTGATATTTTTTATATTTAACAGTACTCGAAGTAAACTTTATAAATCTGATAATTTATACTTAAAGTGTATGTAGGTGGGATGAAAGGCCGACGATCAATTGAAAATTTGACCTTTTGTATTGAAGATACGGATGTTTCCCCCAAAACACCAAAAATAATTAGGTCTTTTTGGGAAAAAAATCCATATCTTCAATATGAAAGGTCAAAATTTTCAATTGATCATCGGCTTCTCATCCCAGCTACATACACTTTAAGATTATATGTCATTAGATTTATAAAATTTACTTCGAGGACTGGATATATCAAAAATGTGAAAAATATCAAATTTTAATAATTTGTCATAAAATATGTATTATATCGTGAATTTCAAAAAATGAAAATTATTTGATATCAGAAAGACATTCTAATGCTGGTTTCATACTTTCCTGCTGCTTGCCGCTCTGAAGATGATTTTACTTCACTGCGCAATCTCACTAAAAACGCTAGCGATGACCAGCGGCAAGCCGATATATCGATTACTCCACCGCTTTGCGGCGGCAGCACCGCTGGGAGTTGAATTCAAGTCAACTCGGGCGGTGCCGCTCTGACGATATGAGAACAAAATACGATTTTAAAGCGGTGCTGGCGGCAAGAGTAGCTTTCAGAGTCATGCCGCTGCGCTTGCAGAAAAGTACAAGCGGCATGATGAAGCGTCATGCCGCTCAGCGGCAAGCGGCAGAAAGTATGAAACCAGCTTTAGTATTCAAAATGCAATTCGATATGTCTGATGTGCTCTCATGTCCCACAAAAAATACTGTCGAAACGCTCTTTCCAGATCCCTTAATGAGATGGGGACATGGTGTTATTATGGGCCGCCAACATAAAGACTTTACAAAAAGTAATGCAGCCGTTACAAAAACTTCAACTATTAATCATATTCACTGAACAGAGACGGGTCACAGGTACGCACATTTTGATACCTGATTTACCCAAACTCATTCAATATTAACAGCGAAGCCATATTTTTTAAAGAAACGCCAAATTTAAAAGTTGCAGTATTTGTAATTTGTATTGGTTTGAATCCAGTGCAAAGATAATTGTGGGTTTTACATGCAACAATGCTTGCAACCATTGATTACTGTAAGACTAAGTGCATCTTTTAAATACAGTTTTTCTTTAGAAATAATACTGGTATGTTTGAACGAAATGGGTGAATATGGTATCAACATGCCCGTACATAAACCGCCTTTCTATCGTGAATATAATTAATAGTTCTGAAGCTATAGACATTTTTATAATGGCTGCATCACTTTTTGTGAAATCTTAAGATACAAGTGATACACCCAACCACAGAGGAGGAAGAAACAGAGCGCGTACGACCAGTCAAAGTCCCCGTGTATTGTATGCTACCAGTTCTCGCATATTCATGAGGGCCGATTGTTCGTTCAGTTGTGTCTAACAATCATGCCAGCGCTGTATACGCGATAGAGCGTGAAAATATGCGGTAATTGCGTAGCAGTCTCGCCTGTCGCATTTCACGGAACAATCAGCCCTCATTATCGGATGAGGCGGAGACTTTGACTGGTGGTACGCGCTCTGTTTTATCTTACTCCTCTGTGCACCCAACAAAATAAATGAAATATATTATATTCGTGCTTGAAGTGCTTTTATTTCACCATAGTCAAATTAAGGATTGAAATTTATTGCAGACCGTTCCACAATGATGATTTGGAGTTGGCGTATAGATGGCCAGTAAAAATATGCACCATTTGAAAAAAAATTGAAAAAGAAACATTTGGTACGACAACTTTATGAGCACCGACTCCAGTCAACTTGAACAGTCATACATGAAATTCTGTCAAACATCTTGCACCAAATATGTGTTATAATAAATATCTATTATAAATTTCACAACAGGCTGATCATCCCTTCTATGACATGCCCTTTCCAAAATAGAGGTATTTATCCCATATTAAATAATTCCACCCATTATTTCAACACACAGGAGACACAAATTCTACAAAAAACATTTTTGTTCAATTTGTACAGATATTTTAATATTGACAGTATGGGGATAGTTGTATTCAACAATTTGTTGGGATTTATCTATTACTACGTTTTTTAAACATCTTTTGTATAAAATTGTCAATAGTAGATACATATTTATAGATTTGTCATGGTGTGCAAGAAGACTGCCAAGTGCATAATGCTGTTAAATTGTCATGAAATTACTCACGATCATAAAAATGATGACAATTTAGCAACACTATAAGATATCACAGGAGATCAACACTATGATAGAAGGCAATGGAAAAAACACTCTGTTCAACAGGCTGATGGACTTGCCAAGTAGGGTCGGTTGGTCAGGATTGTGTGAATTTTCTGTACTTCTAAAAATTTCAGTCAAAATCAATCCACTTTTCAGCTAACAAAATAAAATGCAGAACAGGATTTGTTTCCCTTTGAGTACAAACATGTTTAACTGCAATGGCTCTTATTTGTTAGATTTGTGGGTTGCATGCAAGTATCCAATAATTTAGTAATAGAGTCTATAGAATATGACCTCATTCAAAACCTGAGATGAATATAACTAACTATTCATCCTCGTTTAAAAAAGGAAAGTGCTTGTTCTCCAGTGGAAATTTCCCACTGAACAATAAAATACTGTTGGGTTTGGATGGATGTGGACTCGGCCTACAGACCTGTCCCTTTGTCATGTTAGGGCTAGGCAAGAGTCCTCCAGCATGGCAACGTATAAAGCGCCGCCACATATTGAATACACTCTACACCAAATATAATGTTTACAGCACAAGTTGGCTTCTTTTGAAATGGAGATTCTGGACAATAATTCCTACGACTAATCTAAGCGGGATCATCTCCGGGATGAGAAACCAACTATAAATATATCAAGTAATTCTTGGCCCTAACAAAACAAACCTGTTGAGCACATGTAGCATAAGCATGTGTAGCGTTGTACACCTGTGTATATGGCACAGATATAAAAGCGGGCCAAGAGCTCGGCCAGGGCCAAGAATTGCTTGAAATATCTGTACAGTACATGATATAATCAACCCACTTAAAATCACCTACAAAAAGCAGCAATTGCAGATTTGTGCCCTCATATGACCATATAGCTTGAGTGATATTCACATGACAGTCTTCTCCACACACCTGACCATACATATAGATTTGATGTTCATTTCCTGCAGGCGTCACTGAGATTTTCAATCAGCAACAGCAACATGTATTGGGCTATTCCAGTTTCAATCCATACACCCTCTTCCACAGAGGGAGTGTGAATTTCAAATAGGGTTACCTGAATGGGCGACTACATTTGAAATCTACACCCACTGTGTGGGAGGTTAAGGTCCTGTCTTCCATAGGGGTGTATGGATTTCAAGTGGAATAGCCCATTATTTAATTACATTCATTGTCCAAATAAAACTTTCAAATCAAACACAGAATTAAAATTTGAACACATCGCACAAGGACAATTCCATACATTTAATAATTTGTCATTTTGTTCTCCAAACTCTTACAATAATTTACCAAAACATGCACAAAAATAACACATTTCAAAATGGAAAAAGATCACACATTGTGAATAGCCCATATCTTCCGTCATTTTGTTTTTAAATAATTTGAACTATGCACAAAAGGTCTGACATTAATTTCATCAATTTAAAATAACAACAAAAATTTTTTGCAAATCTGACAATCACCAGCACAAACAGGCTCTTATCAGATGTACAACTTCAGCTTAGTTAAAACCCTCCATCAAACCAACCTTAAATGGGATATTCCATTTAATATCCATATCCCCTAATGAAGACATGACCGCTATCTACCACACAGGGCAGAAATATTTCAAATGGAGCCACCCATTTGAAATTCTCACTCCTGTGTAGAAGATTATGGCAGTGTATTTCATAAAGGGTGTATGGATTTCAACTGATATAGCCCAATAATTCAGGACGATGAGATAGAGCACAAGTAGCTCTGAAAGGTGAGATTTTTGGAATGATTGCTCTTGCTCATGCCAAAGGGTAACTCTTGACTAAATTTACCCTTAACTTAATAATTATTTTATTTCACATCATATGTGTCACAGAAAGAAAAAAAACTTACCCACACATGTCAAAATATAAATTTGTTTTCAATTCAGATGATAAATACATAATACTTTTGTTTAGGGCTTGGCATTCAAAGTAAACATGGAATCAAATGGGCCTGCTTGGCGCTTGACAATTCAGGAATCGATAGCTGGCCTTCACTCCCATTTTTTTAATATTACAATTTTTAACAGGTTTGTAGAAAATACAACATGTAAAGAAGTGCATGTAGCTAGGACTGTGAATTATGAGACTTGATATTTGTTAGTTCTATTTCAGTGTACCTGTGCCTTATATTGGCGAAAAATACCATCATTGAGATTTGAGAGCGCATCAAAACAAATTCTTGAACCCACTATATATTAAATTACATTTTAGTAACTTGTGAACTTTCTATGAGCCACAACAGAGTTTTCAAAATAATGCAATAACATCAAGTCTTCCATTACAATCCTTTCTTGGTAAATGGGTGTTGGTTACAAGTAACACGCATGTAGTTTTTAAATCCAGGTTTCAAGCTCACAATTGCTAATCAAATCTTAATCTTAATCTTAATTTTGTATTTCTTACGTAGTCGGAGCTGTGCGTATTGCATACACAAGCGCGAACACACAGGAGATAAAAAATCATGCTGATTGGCTGATCAACAATCTTGACAATAAGACGGTTTACCCATTGGTAGTCGCCGATCACCAGCGTGAACCTCGACCACAAAAGAAATAAAAAATTAACAATAGAATGTGTGTGTGAACCAATTCAGCTGCATGCATGTAAAATAAAACACATGTTGAATCTAATCTAGCTTACTTTATCCAGTATATTGTTTGCAAAGGCACTGCTCCAGTCAAAATCAATAGCTCCGACACTAGATAACCAAACCCACCCAACATATTTTATATCAATTCCCTCTCAGGCAAGATCACCATTGCCAGTATCATTATACGTATAATAAAGGCAAGCTTATAATAATGTAGCATTGTGATAATATGGTTTCACATGTCAGTGAACACATTAAACATACTGATATAACTTCATTTACTTTACTAACATGTGAAGACTGATTCTGGGTCGGTTTTAAAAATAGAAGCTTCAGCACTATTCAGTTAACATTATTGGAAAAATATTGAAAACATTCAGTTAACATTTTTGAAAAAATAACCTTTTACATGAAACATTTTACAAGACATGTCCAGTCTTTTATTTTTACCTCCACCTTGAATGCCAAGTATTGCCAACCCTTAATAATTACTCCCAACCGAAGAGAAATATAAAGAAAAAGAAAATACATCATCTGGACATGAAAACATCCACACAGAAATGAGACTTGCTCTCGTACCTCGAGAGTTCATATTGATTAAAAGGCCATGATCTTGTTGAAATATTGTGATTTTGTCACATTATGATGATGCCACAAATCTTGATGAAAATTGCCGGTGAATTGTGCACTGTCTGTATAATATATACAAGTTAGTACCAACATGGTGCAGTAGTGAAGACTGACTAAGTTGAGATGTCTTTTTTTAGTTTCCTAGCTTCTGGCGTGTGTTTATTTCAGATGTTATAAAACACAAAAGTTTTGTTTGTTTCATGTCCAGATGCTTGGTCCTGTGATCTGTGGCAGCTATCATTTGTTTTATCCCACTCTGATGGATTGAATGATCTGGAATAATGCTGTTGAGAAAAGAAATAACACACAATTTAATTACAATTGAATCAAATTTTTAAAAATGTTATCAAGTTCATGTTATGGACAGAAACATTCAGATTTCATGCTCCTCTGCTCTGGAAACTTCACATGTATGCAAAAGGTACATTTGTAGTCACCTTCTAATTTGATTCAAATGTGATACAAAAATGGGAGTTTTTTTCACTAAATTATCAAAATGAGATTGTGCCCCACTTTAAAATAAAACAAACAAAAAAAGTTTCTAAGAATCAGTTTACTCGCCACGCACACCCTATTTCAGCGATAAGCCTATGAGTACTGGAAGCATTTACAGCATTTTGTAGTGGTGTTTGGCAGAGTGTAGGAGTTAGTTGTCTGAAGGTGTTGCAACAGATTATCAAAACTTAACAAAAATGAGCGATTTGTCTTTCTCTGCGAGTTAAAATTTGTATTCAAATACTTGGAACACGCCCATTGTATTTACAACTCAATGTCTTGATGAACATTGAGAAATTCAATGCAACATTTCATGTAGAAAATCAAAGAGCACTGAAAAGACGGTGTGTGTATGGTACATTATTGTTTTATGCACAAGCACACATGCTTCAGTATGACCTACCTGATCCACATACAACAAAGATGAACAGTGCCAATAACCAAGGTCCAACAGGGTATTTTTCATCAACTATTTTCTGTAAGGATAAAAAGAGAATTGTTTTTTGTTATATAAACAGTCAAGACTGAATTTAAAATATATTTATTATACCCAGTGGGCTGTCATAATTTCTCCATATTTCCATCAGTGTTGTATAAATATCGAGACCTGGTTTTGCAGTGTCTCGGTCTCGGATGTCAAGGTCTTGGTCTCGGAACTCAAAAGTCTCGGTCTCGGACCTCAAAAGTCTCGGTCTTGAACATTTTTTTGGTCGAGACCTGTCGAGACCTGAAGAAAAAGATATGATTTTCTGTTGTTGTTCATTATTTATTCCTTACCCTAAATTTGAATGAATGTTGAAGAAATTGTTAAGAATAAAAATACAGAAATCATTATAAAGTTATAAAAAGTTATAAATGAATCATAAGTGAGCATGTTCGTATGTGACCTTCCAATTTCAGTTCATGATTAAACATAGGTGGGCAGGTAGCGGAAGCGAGGATCCCACTAAATTTTTGCAAGGGGAATATTCTCCACAAAAGCATATTTATAGATGAACAAATAGTTGCCCTGTGCATCTTCTTTTCAACACGAAAAACACTGTGTTTTGGGCCCAAATATGGTAAAATTGCTCAATTGCTTCACACACTAATTTTGCCTCCACTGTGTAACATTTATGACATTTTCTCAAAATTTGGAGGAAAAATTGTAAAAATTAAGACAGATGGTGTTAAACTGGTCCAAATTTCTTGAAAAGTTGGTACAATGATGGGTTCTCTTTCACATTCTCAGCGGCACACCATTACCCCTACCCAAACCAAACTTGAGTATCCCCCGGGATTAAACCAAGGTCTCGGTCTCGGTCTCGGAACTTAGAGGTCTCGGTCTCGGAAGGGGTGGTCTTGGTCTCGGAAGGTTTGGTCTCTGTCTCGGTCTCGATCTCGGATGGGCAGGTCTTGGTCTTGGTCTTGGTCTCGGACATAGAGGTCTTGACTACAACACTGATTTCCATATGGTTGGTCATTTTGGCATTTGCGAGGGTAGCCAGGCTAAAGAATGCACAAATGCAAAATTAACTTTAGCTCTGTGCATGTACATGTAGAATTTTGCCTGTACATGCAAAAATTTTATTCAGCCCATTTTGAGGGAAAAAATCACGAGTTGTGCATGTAAATTTTATTTTCTAAATCACCTCCTGTAAAGAATACATCCAAAGTTACATATTTTGAGGGGCACCAAGACAAGGCATGGGACACCCAAGGCAATTGCCTTTGGTGCCTTCGGTTATTTTTTTCCCGGGGTTAAAATTGATCTAAAAGTCTATCCTCAACCCAGGGCCGGCCACTGATAACAGATGATGGATGAGGATAGAACGGGGAAATGCATCAGAATCAGTGAAGCATGACACCATGTAAAGCAATGGATATATCACGACAGGTATGTACATGTACGCCTGTTGTGTTTTATGCATGGTGTGAATTGTTTATCAAAAAGAAAAGGGAATTTCATGCAAAGCAGTCTATGCAGCGACATAAAGGGGGCAGTACAAAACAAGACAAAAAAAGGGTCTTGACTCTGCAAAATACTGTACTGTAAATTAAAGTACCAATTTAATAACAATTTAATAACAAAACATGAAACAAACATCATGAACATGCAAAAGTTTTCAACTTTGTTCAAGTTCAACATGTTCCAGGACAACTTAGGATGGATAGTCAAAAAAACATTTCAGCTTGTATAGCAATTTTTTACAATGTAAACATATGCTAATATTATTAGAACATCGCCTAAATAAGGTTTTGGCTAAAAATTGCTGTTGTTAATTATTGTCAATGTTAATATTTTGCAACATTTATAATGAAAACAAAATTACACTGAAGACACCCTATGACACCTGCTACAACTTGAGAACAAGTCCTCAAATGTTCAAAATTTGTAGTTACTACAACTAGTGTGGCCCGACTGACCGGAATTGAACATTTTTGACACATCGAAAGGTCTTTTGTCTATGTTTGTAAACAGACGAGGATGCCAAAGTTATCATCCTTGCCGAATAGGAAAGTAACAGCGTGGCGTTAGTACAGCACTGACTTCCCCCCTCAGGTTTAGGCAAAAGTTATTTTTTTAAATTCCAAAATTTCCATCATCACAAAAGTCAGAAAGGCCATGTGTCCTGAACTCGCCACCCAATAGCATTACATCACAAATATCATGAATTTTTACACCAATCGAGTTTCTAATTAGATTATCTCCACAATTATCAACCCTTATCTAACAAAAGTATACATTTTTGGAAAGCTGAAGGCATAAGCAATTCAAATATACACATTTCAACTCATTATACAGGGTGACCTTCAAGTTATACAGGGTGGAATAAAAAAAATTCAGATAAAAAATGGGTTACTTAATGCATTGCTTATTACCAACTCGCAATAATAAACTGGCAGTTAACAACATTCATTTGGTTAGCGGATAGAGGGTGCCCACTGACTTTGGAAGAAACCAAAAATCACAGCTGTTTGGTAATCTCCAAATACAGGGTGTCCAAAAATGTGTTTGATTTTTTTATAATTCAACATATTTTGAACCGAAACATTTTTCCCCTATTTTATTTAAAATCCATACAGAAAAAGTAAGTCCATAATTAGATTCCTCATCAAATTTCACTTCAGAAAATCTATACTTTGACTATGGTATGATAAGGGGCTGTGCAATAATTATGAGCCCTGGGGGAGGGTAAAATTGGAGGGGGGGGGGGCAAGAAATTTTTGGCGAGCCGAAAGGGGGGGGGCGATTTTTAGCGAGCCGAGAGGGGGGGCAAGCGATTTTTGGCACACATTCATGGGGTGCCTTTTAAATAAAACGCACTAAAAAGGCTTAGGAAAACAGTACGGAAACGCTAAAATATGCAAATTTTCCTGCTCGCTGCGCTCGTAACATGTATCTAGACCATTTATTTGCAAATTGGGATCCCAAAAATTTGGCATGTGTAAAGGGGGAGCAAAATATTTTAGCGAGAGCCGAGAGGGGTGCGATTTTGGCAGGCCAAGAGGGGGGGGGGAAGCGATTTTTGGTGGGCCTTTTGGAAATTTTACCCCCCCTAAATTTTACAGCAACTTTTAGATTTCATGATTTTGAAGACATCCGCATTTTGTATGGAAAAGTTTGTATTTTCTATACATGTACTAAACCAATCGGAATTCTTTTTACAGGGTTGAAAGTGTATTTTATTTAGCAATAAAATGAGACCACAAACAAGCATGACAATAACTTCTTGCTTGGCTAGGTATGTCCACATTGCTTATTATAGAGGGCGACGTTCAACCAGGGTGAAGTAGAGTGCGTTTCAAAAATAAAAAAATTTACATTTTTACCTGAATGTGACCGTAAGAAAGGCTCTACCATTGTCTACTATTAAAGCATATCTACACGGATTGTTAATTGTCACTTAGAGTTGGGCGACTAAGTCGCCAATAGTCGTTAGTCGCGACTATTACTGATAGTCACGACTACGACTATTGAAAACCAAAAGTCGACTAATGCAAGTATATTTTTGTGTTAAAAAATTACTTTAAAAGTGCCAGTTATTCGCACCAAAACCAACCAAATACTAACATATACAATGCGACAAATGTGAAAAAATGTTAGTCATTGTCTTACCAATAGTAACACTAATCAACAAGTAATCATAATGTCCATAAATCATCATTAAATTGGTGTTATTGACTTGTTGTCGAACTACTTTCCCACAAGATAAAAGCTGTTAAAAAACTCAAATTACTTAGAACTGTCGAACATCTCATTATGATTATAATTTATGCAGTGATAACAGGTGTAGCAGCGTCATAGCGTGCATGTACAGCAGGGTTCCCGTTAAGGGTTTTAAAATGTGCGTCATGTGTGACGCAAGTTTGCTGACAAGATTGAAAAACCTTGCGTCTAGACAGATTTTTGTGCGTCCATCTGAAATTCACGATCAATCATACCGGGAAACGCAACGGCAACCCCTCGTTGCTAACACACGTACCCCGGGTCTACCTCATCAAATGTTGATTGTTAAAATAAAATTTTCGCCGTGATATTCCACCTCCAGTCGCAATGATAATTTTTCTCATTTCTGCATCAGTTTTTGTCCGAAACATGGTCAGAAACAGCTGCAAAAACATGCGCAAAGTCTGTCAATCTTTAGCAAATTTTCGTACTTTTACTTCCGGGTTTTACTTTTACTTGATCCACGTGTTGTTGATGATGCTATAAAAGCTAAATCACGCGCTGCCACAAAAAAAAAAAAAAAGGGTTATCATTTGGATTTTGTCTTTAAAATTGCTTTTATTCATCGTAACAATAATACTAATAAAGGAAACGTAGATTATTTATGAAAAAATAAACTTAAAATATTAAAAACTGAATATTGTCAGGTTGTGATGAATAACTAAATAAACATTAACTGCACGTCGTCAGTTCAGCATGCTTTGTAAACAAACAATTGCATCAATTGGGACTTTCCCCATCAAACAGCGATCGCGACGGAAAGCATGCAAAAAGCTTAAAAGTGCACGATTTCCTGACGTTGCATTTACAAATATTGCAGAATTTACTTCAATTCTTAGCAGGTTGGTCAAAATTTTGGGGCTTTTATTATCGTAAAAATAAAACAATTTCTTATTTTATCATCAATTAATGATTAAATTTGAAGTTTTGTCTGCGTCCACATGGACGCAAAATACTTGATTAGCCATGTGAACTTGCGTCCAAATTTGTAAAATACTGCGTCTGGACGCAATGACGCACACTAACGGGAAGCCTGATGTACAGACCCAGGTTGGGTGTTTGTACCAACTACTGAAGGTATGAGATTATTTCAACTTTGGAAAGAAACAGCGAGAACTTCCCAGAAGTGTTTTCCAAAAGGGAAAATTTAGGAAAATATTATTAGATTAGAAGTACTTTTCACGTAATTTCAAAAAGCTAGGGCCTATGCTTATTGTGGTAACAGAATATTTAGAAAGCAACAGGAAAATAAACAAATTAGCTGACAAACAGTCGTAATGTTGCAATGCCACCCCTGTAGCGACAAATGCAGTAGTCTAGATGAGGTCAGGTGACGTAGGCCGGAGGTGAAAGTTAATAATCGTACATGCACGATGCAACACGTTCATGAGCATACCATGGAAATATGCACTGCCGTACCGGCATGTTTACATATTTTTATGCACAGCAAAACATGGAAACGAACGAAGATCGCTATTGGAATATTGAAGGTTTGAGAAATTATATGAAGTTTCTTGTGCTGTTGCTGGAAAGTGGCAAGTGAATTTAATTGAACAGAAAAGTTAGGCCTATTACAGCATTTTACAGTCAAATATTTGCATCGCATAAGCGTGCGATACAGTGTAGCAATTTGTATCGCAACAGTGCTGGTTTGTGTAGCAAACTGTGATGCGATACCCGGCAATCACGGGTCCTGTAATCATGCATTATAAATACTAAATTGCCACCAATCTTTCACCCGATTTTTCAGTCCAATTTTAACCACAGATAGTCGCGACTATTTGCTGCCGACTAGTCGACTAGGAAAAAAGTGATAGTCGCCCAACTCTATTGTCACTGTACGAATATTTTATCTCGACACGTACGTGACAGTGAGGCACGTTAAAATAGCCCCTGCGTTCAACTCTTAGCCAGAAATCAAAAACCACCTGTCCAAGCAGACACCAAAATTTGACCCTCAAATATAAAACAACTTGTCTACGCCCATGGAAGGGTCAAATCTGTCCTGATTTGGCCTTTACATGTACATGTCACTCTGAATTAGTCTCAAGTTCATATGACCTTAAAATCATCTGTTTTAGAGCTATCACATCTGTAAAATCCATTAAATCCACCCGTCTAAAATTAGATTAGGCCGTCTTAAAGACGGGTGGACGCATGGCTGGCTAAGACCTTGGTTCAACTCAAAAAGCTCAAAAAGTTGCGACCACAGTATTATGGCTTAACTGTGTAATCCCCAGGCATAGGAAAATACAAAATTTTGAAATTTGGACACCAGAAACTTGGGCACATAAAATAAAATCGCCTGGCTTTGTGTAAAACGGATCATCGTGGTGAAAAATGATGCATTACTGGCTCTTTTGTACAGTAAGTCATTGTATAAAGGCATTGTCAATGCAATGATGGCCGCAGAAAAATGAAAATTTTTAAAAACAGACATTTGCCCATAACTTTTTTGATATTTGAGCTACAGACATGGTTGACCCTCATTTTTTAATTTAAACGATCACCTTTTTAAACAAAATAATTTCCATGTGAAAAAACCTACTTGAAAATTTTGTGATCATGCCTAGTCACGATTATCGCACTTTCAGTTTCCCACGCGTTTGAACGGGAATTGGATTGCGTACTTTTTCGATGTCTAGTGAGCAAATTTTTTCGATATTTTGAGAAAATGATGTCAAATTTTCTATTCTGTATTGTTTGGTAATAATGTCTTTTGCCAATAGTATGTTTAAGTTGTAATTTTGTGTTTTTGATCGCAAAGATCGGATATTTTCGTTCCCGATTCGAATTCTGAACCCTTCGCAAGGGTGCCGATTTCGCAGAACTTTGACGATAATTTTGCCTTTTGGACACTAAAATGCTTTCGATCCTTAATTTTGTTTCAACCGAGTCTTAAATTAGCAAGCACAATACGGTTGGTACCACTTTTATATACATTGATGAAATTTTAAAGATTTTTTTCAAGTTTCTAACCGGCGCAAATCGTTAAGTGTGTATTTCCCATTGACATCCAAAATGGCGTAAGCCAGTCCTCAATATACATAGGTACGGCGTATATAGGACTGGCAAGCGAGTCTAATCATGCCTAGCTTGGCAGAGTCCCAGAGATATCATCATTTAATTTGAGTCGAATTTGGGAAAATGTAACATCGCGTCGCCACCTTTTTTTTTGGGTGGCAAGTTAAGTTCACAATGTTCAAGACGCACGACCGAAATAAGATTAAATACGATAACGTCGATATTTTTTGTATTGTTAAAATTTGTAAACTTAATATTTTTATGATAGACTATATTATAATTTTACGTTGGCTTTGCATCTGCATCTGGTTGCTACTGCGCCTGCGGCAAACACCTGCAGGTTATCTCACACAGAATTTAGCGCATCAAGGAGTCTTTGAGCCTTTGACCATGGCTTTAAACTAAATTAAAATTAGAGCGTTTAATACTGCATATTGAAACTTGAAACTTGTTGAATGCCAAAACACATTAAACATTCAATCATGTCAATGTCAATGATAGGTATGCTCATAAAATTTTGAAGTTCAATATTTTTAGCTGAAAGTTCTTTCATTTGAAAGAGAATCAAATTACCTAAACAATAAGGGGTCAATCATGTTTCTAGTGCATATACTTTTGAAGTTACAGACAAAAATAGTGTCACCAAATTGCCCAAAATTTTGTGTGTGAGACTGTGACAGCAGGCACATGTACAATGTACACTACTGTATGTGACCCCAGATGACCTCCTATTCTTTACTGTAAGAAAGCTGTTTTGGATGGTCTTGATTTACACACAAATTGCTTTTTGCGCTTTAACGAGTGTCCACTTGGTGGAACATAGATTACACTATGTGATAGCTTATGAATCCATTATTATGCTAAGTAGTACCAACATAAGTCAACATCACTTAGGTTTTGGTTGTCAAAATTAATTTTTAGTAATTTTTTCCATTGAGCCCCACAGTAAAGCCATTTTTGGACAGTACAGGCACATTCCACTTCCCTATGGACGAATAGCGCCACCTACAGTGTGTGATGTGAGCCTGGCTATCAATGAACATGATGTATACGAATACGATTCTGTAAAAAGTAAAAAACAGTACAAATAAATCTTACCGAACTTTTTGACACATTCCCTCTTTTTTCAACATTTTTCTGTGCCTTTTCGTTAGCAAGACGCATTCTCTGTTTGCTTGGCATTGTGGCGATTGATCTAAAGTGACTTCACTCCTTAAATTTTGATAAAATCTGGTAGCTAAAATTGCCTACGTAGTCACAGAAATCATACGCCGATCTCAAGAGGAAGTGTCAGTGGAAGATGGTCTTCTTTTCAGGCAAAAACTCGAATTACACGAATTCGACTTATCCGAGTGCGGCGAAAGATTCAGAGATGTGTACAAGACTACATTCTGACGTGGCATTTAAATTTATAGATTCAAATAAAACACCCAATTTAACTAAATGTCGGTCATTTTATTGATAAACATATATTAATAAACTCAAAAAGAACATATTTTCTCAATTTTTCCATTTCAATGAAAAGTAATAATTAATAATAATTTAAAACAAACCTTCCCAGCATGCTCTGTATATTTCGTGGTGCTCCTACGAAAAAAGGAACTAGTACGAAACTTGAAAAAAACAATGGCTCATACTTCGTTAAATCAGTATCTAACTCAAGTTAGTAGTTTTTTCATCAAATAGTGGGACAAATATTCTTAATATCAAGTGTGGTGGTGCATTTACTATTTTGTCATTTTGTGTACAACAATTGTTTGTTTTTGATGTTGATTTATTGTGTTATTGTAGTTTGAATTTGTCACTTTCTAGCAGACGCTGATTCAAAACATGTAAATTTAAAATGCTGCTGAATTCGACAGGTTCATAATGTCATGCTGTACTTAAGCTTAACTTAAAGTAAATTTTGTAATACTTCTGTGGTCCGCGTAATTGCTGGTAATTATCGATCTTGTAGTTGTAGAAGATTCGAGGTTGACGCACAAGTACGTGCACTGCACGTGTACACACGTACGTGTCGTTGACGTTGGCATTTTTGGTGCAGTGATGCCATTGCCAGGCCGCGCGGCGATGGGCACGATCGAATTCAATTTAAACTTGTGTTGCAGTTGGTGCCGTTTACCGGGGGGAGGTGCACATCAAAACAATTTTGGTGGGTATGTTCCCCCAGAATTTTGAGGTGGTGGGTCTACTTTTGGGAGCTGCAAAATCCAAAAAAGGGGGGTCTTTCGGAGGAACATACCCGATACATGTGTATATGGTCATTTGTGTTGAGTGCCCCCTCCCCCATGTCCCCCGTCGTTTAAAGCCTTAATCTTTTTAAAAAAAATTTTCTTCCAAAATGATAATATATGCAATCATTATGAAAGTTCCATTGATACATTTGGACGCGAAAAACATTGGGAATTTGCAAAGTAACAACATCATAAACTTCACCTCTATCACTCGAAATATCTCGCACTATTTGGATTAGGACGGCGAGTGCGGCCTCAGAGTTCTCCTACGCAGCCAGTTTGATTACGCTCCCTCCACACGTGGAGGGAGCGTAAGCAAACTGGCTGCGTAGGGGACTACGATTTTAGATCGGTCGTTCTGACATATCATAATCTAAAAATTATGATAATATGTCGGACCAACATATTCTGAAAAAGATCGTACATTATTAAGGCTTTAAAAGGCATTTCGTGATCCACAGCCTCATCCCCCCACTTTTCTCAAAAAAAGTTGAGATTTTTATACCACTGACTGGAAATCTGGCTACATATTAGTGCATTACTAGTATTACACTGACTTTCCCGGAATTTGAGTCCCGCCTGAGAATCCTATAAATACCTGGGCAGGAATCCCGAAATTAAAAAAACAAACATTTTTTTATTATTATAAGTTATTTATTTTTTCGGTCCCTGGACCTAGACCTAAATGCTAGGATCATTCATTGTTGACCTAAAAAAATTTCATAAAAAGAGGATGCTTTTTTGTATGTCAAAATTACCTTCATGCTTCATGTGTTAATTGTGTACGGTATTACAACAATGCGATGCAAAACACAAACCATGGAATTGCTAAAAAAAATTTCATTACATGACTGAAACCTCAGCTACATGCATGAGCCTAGGTCAATATTTTTCTGAAAGTTCTTTCATTTGAAAGAGAATCAAATTACCTAAACAATAAAATGATGTTTCTACTTTCTAGTGCATACTTTAAGTTATACAAACAAAACATATGTCACCAAATTGCCCAAAATTTTGTATGTGAAGTTGTGACAGCAGGCACATGTATGTCAATGTGCACTACTGTACTCCCGCTTTGAAATGTCTTCCCGTTCCTGCAGTAACAATTGTTAAATTTTTAGTAAGTAGTACTAACTTGAAATCTATTTATAAATTTACTTCAAAAATATCATCTATTTACCTTTAATCAGTTTTAATCAACTTTTCAACATCAAAACATTGCTGGAAAATAAGGCCATCCGCAATGAATTCATAGTTTCCTCTTGGAGGTCTTGAGAAGGGGACAAGGTCACATTTCATTATTTTGCATCATTTCATTATTTGCTATTTGTACAGGGTATGTCCAGATTCAAACAATAAAACATGTTCCAAATCATTTTGCGTAAAAACGAAGGGGCGGCAGAAGAAGAAGGGGCGGCAAAAGCAGAAGAAGAAGGGGCGACAAAAAGAATTAGTAATGAAAAAAATTGTGAAAAAATTGTACTATACATCAAAATGTGTTGCTTTTAAAAATTGGGTCAACCTTTTCGGGCTGCTGAGGAAGGGGACGGCAAAATTGAATTTTCTTCAGCCCCCCCCCTGCGTAAGGAGCGGCCACTGCAAATGAATTACGGTACTGCAGCATATCATACATGTAGGTTCATTTTGCTCATCAAAATCTTTTAAGGGGGTACTACACCCCTGCACAATTTTGTGCCTATTTTTGCATTTTTCTCAAAAATTATAGCGCATTGATGACAAGTAAGATATGTATATTATAGGGGCAAGGACTACAACTACTGCTCTGAAAATTTTATTTCAGCACAGACAACAGTTGTGGAGTTACAGTCAAAAATGAGGGAAAACCACTATTTGATCAATAAATCAATAACTACTTGCCTTGAGTTGCTGAATTTTCTTTTTTTTTTATCTTTCCACAGTATACACCAGGTACACCGTGCTTTTATTTTATCAGCAGGTTACATACAACGTAGCATGAATAATATAATCATAGAAAACATTATGATATGTGATATGTATAAACAACAATGCATTTGTACTCAATAAACATGATACGGTATACAATTATAATTATTTTACAAAATGGAGTTCCAACGTTTATGCCATTCATTTAACCTTTTGCCAGTACATGACATGCTTTTTTCTACCTTAGCAGTCTTCTTAAGCCTCCTAATAAAATAAGAAATATTTAGAGAACCTTGTTTATACTTCACATCATAAATGAATTTTTTCCCATGAAGAACAAGGAAGTTGAATTTGGACACATCTGGGTCAAGAATACCTAACAAAACACTCTTCATGTCCAGGTAAACCTGTTTTTTATGATTTGATTTTGAACATCATTCCAGAAATTTCTTACAACATTACATTCCCAAAAGAGATGCTGTATAGTCTCAACTTCATGTTTACAAAAATAACACAAATTGGAATCAACATAACCAAATTTAAACATATTATTATTGGTACCAAGGTACCTATGAAGAATTTTGCTGAATTTTCAGTGCAGTAGTTGTAGTCCTTGCCCCTATAATATACATATTTTACTTGTCACCAATGTGCTATAATTTTTGAGAAAAATGCAAAAATAGGCACAAAATTGGCCAGGGGTGTAGTACCCCTTAAAATAAATTACTATTATTGTAACCGCATCTAAAACCAGGGATCTAAAAATGCTCCAGAAGTTAAATATGGGGGGATCAAAAAATGTTTGGGTCCTAAAAAGGGATAAAAAAAAATTCAGTCCTTGGGGGGATCAAATAAATTTGAGGGTAAAAGTCCGGGTAAAAGCTTAGAAGTATAAAATTTGAAATATGATATTCTCAAAAAATTGTATTGACTTTGTGCTCATACCGTAAAACCTTGTCTACATGTACAAGCATATAATAGTGTTTTTGATGAAAGCTTACTTAATACGAACCAGCCATAAATATGCTAAAACAATAGATTGGTCTTACAATAGTACAGTGGAAACTCATTATAACGAAATTAGTTCTTTATATCCAAATTTTGTTATATCAGGGTTGTAAAAACAATAAATAACAAAAGAATTTTGTATCTTGTTTCTGGAAAAATACTTCTTTATAACAGGGTTTTTCTTGTACCGTATTAGATTTCGTTATAACGAGGTTTTACTGTATATATTTTGTATAATGCTTGTATAGGTAATTTATTTGCTCAAACTCAATAATGTTATATATTTGTTGCTGGGTGGTGCCTGGTTTAATTAAATACAGTGGAAACTCATTATAACGAAGTTGTCAGGGACAGAGAAATTAGTTCTTTATATCCAAATTTCATTATATCAGATTTGTAAAAACAATAAATAACAAAAGAATTTTGTATCTTGGTTCTGGAAAAATACTTCTTTGTAACAGGGTTTTTCTTGTATCAGATTTCGTTATAATGAGGTTTTACTGTAGTTTTCATCAAGAGCATTATATATGCTTGTAAACGTGGTTTTATGGTATCTCATTATGTTAGAGTGGGTCACAGATATTCAATGTAGTCGATGTTTTACATGTAAATGTTTTTATTTCAATGTCAATGTGTTTTTAAACATCGCAACAGCTAGCTTAGTGATTGAATTAATTACAGTATGTACAAATGTACATATGTTATATCAACATAGTTCAGGTCATAACCAGTTTTGACATGTTATTTTTCTTTTGTTTCAAAAACATACCCAGGTGGATGAAGCAATAAACAGTAGAGATGGGGACAGCTTGGCAGTAAGTGAACATCTGTCATTATATTATCATTGTTATTGTTATCGCAATATTTAAGGATGCACTGCACTGATCAGTTAAAATTGAGAACCCCTCAGGAACCTATAAAGTTCACAGCGAACCAAGTTTTTTAAATTTTGAATTAGTACAAAAAATAAGCTTGAAAGTGATGTATCACAGATTCACAGGTGATAATTGATTGGTAAATAGTCACTCAAATATCAATAGTCAAATAAGCGATGGCCTGGCTTTGAGTTTTGGGCTATTAGATTTTAAGTCCATTCAAAATCACAAGAAAAGTCTGGAAAGTTTATCTTTTCATTTGGCTCTTCAACATTCAATTATTTAGTGCAATGTAAAACCAGGGTTACTTGAAATTTTCACATGTACGTTTTAATTTTTTGTAAATATCTGATAAGATTGTGCATTTTTATTATGTCTAGCATTCCACTGGTCTCTTTTGACTTTATCATGGGGTATAGCAGTTCTTGGAATGAAAAAAAAAAATGATTTAAATAAGCAGCCCTGATGTAAACAAAGCATGAGCTGAGCACTTGCCGACTCGCTTTCTCAATGCTATCAGAAAATATGGCTAAATAGCCTGCATGGCTATCAGTGAATGGTCCTTTATTTCTATCCCTGATTTTTAACAGGATTGTAGCTACGGTGGATGGTGGAGCCCACCACTCACGTATCACTAAAAAAGTTATTTTCAATGTTGGATGGAGCCCACCATTCAATCTCAAAGAACATGTCACGTTAAGCAGGAAAAACCTATGTCAGGGCTGTCAACTCTCACGCATTGGCCGTGAGTCTCACGCATTGGGTCACTTTCTCACAGTCTCACGCCAAGGTAGTATAATCTCACGCCAAGGTAGTAAAGCTCACTCAAAAAGCTGGAAAATGAGTAAAATCTCACGCATCGTCATGAATAATTTGTTGCTCTAACCCCCCTCGAGCGCCGTGGCTCAAATAATCATGGTACAAAATGAACATTGGAGTCGGCAAATCCCGGTACGACTCTGTCTCACACCAAGCCATTCCAAAAAGTTGACAGCCCTGCCTATGTGTCATGGCCCCTGAACATGTTAAAGCAAAACCTCCTATGTAACCTCTAAGCAGTTTTGTTTTAAACAAATATACATTGTATAGGAGGTTTTTCCTGCCCAATGATGATGTGCAATACTAAATTTATCCTTTAAGTATCAAATACTGGTAAAATCTTGCTAACAATACGCTGTAAATTGCTGTGGAGCATTCAAACTCTGCTTGCTACAACCCTAATTGGTAATCCTGTTTTGATTGTGTTGATAGGAACTGGTATCATTTAAGCATCCACATGTAGCCAACAGTCGTCTTCAGCTTGAGAGACCAGAAACTCAATGTGAACAATGGTTTGAACCTCCCTATGATGAGATGATTGCAGCTCATCTCAAGTAAGTGTTTGGTAAAGTCGATATATCGATAATAATCAATAAATCAATTATCCAATAATACTATCTATATTGCCGATATCACTTTCTGAAGAAAATCGATATATCCAAGTTGCCAATAATGGAAAAAAGTATCAAAAAATTAGGAAAAGGGACTGAACTTGAGCTCCATAAGTCGCTGGAAGGTGGCTGGTGCATTTGTAAGTCCAAATGGCATAGCGCTCCATAAGTTGCTGGAAGGTAGCTGGCGCATTTGTGAGTCCAAATGGCACGACGCATCCTGTCATAATAAACTTATGGATGAATGTAGACAATAGGAGTAAAATTGGGAGGAAATTTGATTTATCAATATTTATCAATATTGAGTGGCCAATCATTTTTTTAAAATCCTGACATCGATAGTCCTTAGTCTTAGTTCATTTGAATATCTGAAATTGTATTCACCTACCTGTTTGTTTGGTTGCATACTTATTTTTTGTCATGATTTAAATATTCGTTGAAAGTTGCTGAATTTTACCACCATAAATAAATAAAATAAATTTCAGATTTATATAGGTCATAACAATAAAAAAGGGCATACTGGAAGTTCATTGTTTTGAGCTGCAAGTACAGCCCACCCTGGATGAGATTACTGTAAAGGGACATTTTGCAGGGGTTTCATTTTTGTGATCTTTGCGGATAAATAGGCAATCACAAATTTAAAACTCCGCAAAAATATTTTAAACCCATAGGCGTCAATATATGTAGTTGCGCAACGCAGGGGGTGTCTAAGGGGGTAAACTGTAAATAAAAGAAACCACAAAACCGTTCAGATCAGTTGTGTGAAAAATTAACCCTGCAAAAATAACCCATTATACAGTATTGGGTTCTAAAACACACATCATTTACACATACATACTTCAGGTAACTTTTAACAAACTGACATACAGCTGCCAGCACTTATTGAAGTTTTGGAAAGGTCTCATGACATACATATGACGTCAACCTATCTATTTCTTTTCAGGTACCCCTCAATCAGTCCCAGTAGCCCCCCCAACACACATGACTTACAGTACTCAACTCTTGTGTGAGAGGATTACTTATGAACTTGATTGATTTGACACAAACTGACCCACATTTCTCTCTTTATTTCTTGACAGGTGTACCTGGTGTGTTGCTAGTCATGACTTTGTGGAGGCCTATGCTTACCAATCTGTGGTGGTGCAGTATCCTTGTACTTTATTAATTGAAGTTAATTGATTTTTATCTATTTGGTTAGATTGGATGAAATACAGATCCCAATTCTATCACAACATAATAACTGACAAATATTACAACAAAACTGCAATAAAATCAAGACTAAAGAAACAAGTTTCTTGTTACGTTTCAGACATAAACAATACATGTATGTTTAAAACCCACAGTATAAACCACTTAACATGTGACATCATTGCCCGGCACTGGCCGGCAGTATGCGCACGAATTATGGCAATTTCCATTGTTCTTTGCCCTATAGTGTACGCATCGTAGTTTGCTCAGGGCATGTGCATTTTAAATCGCCCCTCACATTTCATATAGTACAAGAAAGCCATTGAACAGTGTAGCGATTTGTTCAAGCATATCGATAGACCAGTCCCTCGCCTTTGTTGATAAAAAAAAATGATGTCAAGTGGTCTATATAATACTTAATAAGACTTAATTGAGTGATGGTTATATTTGTTTGTGTATTGTGTAAGAAACGATCATGGATCTAACATTGGGCTATTCCAGTTAATCCATACATCCCCTGGATGGAAGACCTTATCTATCACACAGGGGGTGCAGATTTCAAATGAAGTCACCCATTTAATTAACTCCATGTGAAGTTCCCACTCGCTGTGTCGAAGATTGCGGTTATGTCTTTCATAGGTGGTGTATGGATTTCAACTGGAACAGCCCATTTTGTAACTGTAATTATTTACTTGTATATGAAAGTAACTCCATTTATTTGACCTTAATGTAACTGTAGATCCTTTAACAAAGCATTCCAGAGTCACAAGGATGATAAATGGTAAATATATCAAATAGAAATAGTTTTCAGCATGATCATAAATGTTTTGACATCTTATTTTTGCGCAATAAAAATGAATGATCATTTATTCGTGTTCACATGGTTCAACTTGGCACTTACCCATTGGCAGTAGGTTTCACTGCCTGAACAGAATTGATCATGTCTCACCTTCTTTTTAACCAAATTGATGGTACTATTTCTTATAGTGACGGATCAACATTTAACCACAAATTGCCTCAGGCAAAACTCACTTCCTGGGAACTATTAAAAATTTCACACAGGTGGGTCATTTTTATGTAACTCATTGACCCATTTGTGTCATATACTGCATCTAGCTGGAATGACAGTCTGGTGATCTGGTCAATTCATTGACAGTAAGAAATTCAATTTTTGATCAATTCTCGTCAGGTAGTGAAACGTAATGAGTACAAGTGACCATACAGGGATGTGTCGCAAACATATGTCACATTTTCGGTCATTTATTGGTATATCAATGACCATTTTTGTAGGCTAATTTTGGTATATATGGATAGGTCATTTTTTTTTTCAGAATTGTTTCAATTTGTTTACGAAACTGCAACCCAAAATTATTAAATTGGGGGGAAACTTGTTAAATTTGCCTGAAAATGTTGACTTTTGGTATAGTGAGGGGTCTAACTTTCTTGGAAAATTGGTATATTTATGGTCCACTTTGAGATTCTCAGCAGCACACACCCCTACCCAAAACAAACTTGATTAACCCCTGGTAGACACCAACAACATGCAATTTCTTTACTATGCCATAGAGAATGTAAACCCACCCGATGTCTAATAATGCATTTATCACCATCAGAAGTTATAGATTCCCTAATCATAGTAAAATCCATGTTGTAAACCAGGGAAGTTTTCTGTTGCAGGTAATATGCTTTAGATTCCATTTGAAATTCATACAACCCCTATGGCAGACATGACCTTAATTTCCAACACAGGGGGTGCAGATTTCCAATGGGTCGTCTGTTCAAATTGATATAACATCGCCATGGGAAATGAAAGATTTAAAAACATGTCTTCTTTAGGGAGTGTATGAAGTTTAGACTGTAATAGCCCAGCCCAAATTACATTCCCAGTTTTTTATGTTTTGCAAATGCAGATCCACTCACATAACTTTTTTCAACTATTATATTTGCAGGGCACTTCCAGTGATGTATGCAGTGACATTAGACTTGAGGAAGTTTGCGCACAGTGTAAGTGATCATTCATTGAATCATATGTTATGCAACTTGAATTGGTAAATGCTCTTTATTTTTCATTATTTTAGTGATCATCATGAAAAATGTATGCATTAATAAATAGTGGTTTACTACAGTAATACTTCATTAAAGTTGAAAGGTGTTATACAAGCACTAGTAAATGGGCAATTACATACACCCCCTATGGAAGTCATGACCTTAATCTTCCACTCAGGGAGACGAGGGAGTATGAATTTCAAACAGACTTACCTGAATGGGTGACTCCATTTGCAATCTACACCACCTGCGTCTGAGATTAAGGTCATATCTTCCTTTGGGGGTGCATGAATCTTATTGGAATAGCCCAATACCAGCTTGTCAAAATACTTTAAAATAAAGATATGTTAATTATGCAGCTGCTACATGTGTAGAGACTAATACATGTACTTCATTTCACCTGGGAAGTGACATCAGTGCATTTATGTGGTTAGTACGCCGCACAGATGCTGGTAAACTGCCCTTGTATGCGTGCATATACATACATTTGTGTATGTTCTGCCAATTAAATCTGCTGGATTATGTTAGGGTACATGAATCGAATCGGTGACCAATATACCATACTCAAGGTGAAATTAGTTAGATATACACAATGACTTGTGCTTTCACCAGCGGGATCATCAGTTGATTACCGTCTTCTGCTTATAGCATCTTCAGCTCATGCATATAAATAGTCTATTTTTATGAAAATGTACCAACTAACCAAAAGAAGAGATCAAGCACCAGTTAGCACCAGGCCTTGAATTTTAATTTTTTGGGTACCCATTATCCAGGCCACTGGGCTAAGACAAAGAAGGACACCCCAAGGCCAACAAATGATAAAGAATGCCTTGAAGTTGACAAAGATCTGGGGCACCGGGCACCAAGGCCCAAACTGAAAAGGGGCTGGCAATGGCCTTGGTGGCCTCCCAGAAATTCGAACTCTGATCAGCATGACAAAGCAAGACTTATGAATACTTATTGTGTAAAAGCTGTTGATTGTAGCAGATTAAATTTGATTGCATTGGCAGTGGTTTCATTTCACTCTTTGCTCTTTATATAGGCTGATATCCAACTGACAAAGAAAGGTAAAGGCAAACCAGGAGAAAAACTAGAGAAAGCAGCTGATACCATGCTGGGATGCTTTAGAATATGTGCTGCAGACAGGTGAGTGGTGCTATGATACCTCCCCTGCCAAAGACCCTGGGTTGCTTGCAAAAGTATGTGTCCTGAATATAATGGAAACGAGTTAGGATAGAGACAATGAGACATTGATCATATCAGCCATTCATATTGTGATTCAACTTGCCAACCAAAATCACACTTCCATACAATGTACTTGAATACCACACATCTAAATTATCTGTGGTCTACAAAAAAATGTGCCTGGGATTCTCCTGTTAACCAAGTTTTTGGTTATTCCAGTGGAAATAAATCCATGCCCTCTATGGAAGACATGACTTTAATCTTCCACAAAGGGAATGTTGATTTCAAATGGAGTCACTCACTCATATATGGATTTCATCTGGAATAGTCCATTTACAAGATGTATCAATGTAAGGTCTTATTTTCTATCCAATTACTATCAATTGTTTCGTAATTGAAGGTGTATAACCATGGAAATAGTAGGAATGGCTGTTTATCGTTGACAAAAAGAATTGATTTATTTTTAATTGAATTTTCATTGTTTGTTTGGTTGTTCATTTGTTCGTTCATTCATACATTGATTCATTCAATTATATTTGTTTGTTTGTTAATTTATTTGTTTTGTTTATTTATTTGTTTGTTTGTTTGTATATTTATTTATACATCCATTTTTCTGTTCTTAGTCGGGCATCACTGGAAGATTCCAAGAAGTGGGGAATGTTATATCTAGTCAATCAGCTATTCAAGATATACTTTAAGGTATGATCAGAATTTAAAGACAGACCTCTATCTGAAGGGGGTTGCAACAAACTTCCACACCTATTCATAGGATGTGTTACAAAAATTGTCTCAGTACATTGATGCCTGGTCAATATTCCTCCATACTTATGGGAAACGGACCTTGAATTAAACCATATCACATTGCAATTTGCACTACAGAATTTGTCTGTTGCGATACAATTTTCAAAGTGGAGTACGCATTGAACACCATTCTCCCATTTTAAATAAAATATGCCCAACAAACACAAGAATGTGTTCAAAACATTAATATAAACGTTTTATAAATATGATTTAGGTATTATTCGGCAAGGTCGTTCAGTGGTGTACGACTGCTCTTTTTTATTTTAAAATGTAAACATTTTTATCAATTCCTAAATAACACTGTTAGGATGTTTTACAGTAAATGTTTAAAAATGTTTTTGAATGTTATTTGAAAGTTTTCTACCCTTTATATAAAACAAAATTTAAATGTTTCAATCAAACATTTTGTGTTTCCTGAGTACACATTTAAAGCCTACAATTTTTTTTCAGAATTTACCTTTATTTTTTTCAAACCCGATTTTTTGGCATATTTGTAATACTTACACATGTTCTAACTTAAATCTATGAGCAAACTGTCAAATTCGCCCTGTTTGTAGTAAAAGCGGGATGATTTTCTGTTGTGCGACATAAAATCATAATTTTTAGATTATGATTTTATGTCGGCCACAATTACAAACCGTAGTCTCCTACAATACTAGTTTGGTTACGCTCCCTCCACATGTGGAGGAGCGTGTAACCAAACTGGCCGCCAGAGGAGACTAACTCTGAGGCCGCTTTTCGCTGCCCTAATCCAAATAGTGCGAGATGTTACGAGTTATAGAGGTGAAGTTTATGATGTTGTTTCTTTGCAAATTCCCAATGTTTTTCGCATCCAAATGTATTGGGAACTTGATTACATATTATCATTTTGGAAGAAAAAAAGAAAAATCTAAAAATTTAAAAAGATCGTACATTAAGGCTTTATCAAGTTGTATGAAGATTACTAAAACATTAAATGCAATATTTTCTTTCTACTTTCTTAGACCAATAATTTACAGTTGTGTAAACCGTTAATCCGTGCCATAGAGAGTTCATCCATCCGGGACGGATTCAGCATATCACAGAGAGTAACATATAGGTACTACACAGGCAGGAAGGCCATGTTTGATAACGACTTTAAAAGTGGTATGTCTGGATCTTACATTTCACAAGTAATAGAATTCTTGATTCTGTATATGGGTCATGTAACAGCAAGACATTGCTGCATAAGTTTGTGACTTTATGGTGTACATGTATATATAAGAGATGGTGCAATAATTATGTGTACCCTTGGTTGAATTATGGGGGGGCAAGCATTTTTAGCAAGACAGAATGGGGGGGTAAGCAATATTTGGCACAAATATTTGGTGCACCTTCTCGATATTATGCCCTATAGACCTTTTTCTGATGACGTCACCTAATCGATATTGGGGTCTGAGATGTAAACAAACAACACGTGCGTTTCTCACGTGTCCACGATGTAAAAACACCAAATATTGCGTATTTTCTCCTCTGTTTTGTCATAATTTCACGTTAGCTTCTATAAAATAATTGTTTACGGGAACTGTATACTAGTTACCTTTGTTCCAGTTAGTTTTGATGCCATAAAATACAAAAGATACGGAAAAAACGCGATGCTATTTAAAATTCAATCTTTGTTTTGTTTCACAATTTTGTTTACTTTTTACACCGTGAAGAACTAAACGCGTACTGCGAGCTGGCAATTCGCGCATGGGGCGCCCAGAGTGGCATAAAGTTGATCGCGCCTTGGCGCGGTATTTGCGTTTGGGTGCTGATGACTCGAATGCTGGACCCCAATATCGATTGATTGGTGACGTCTGAGAAAAAGGTCTATAAGGTGTATAAAAGCATAAAATACTCAAAATTGTGTGCCCAAAGCACCTGTACCATATGGTGAAACAATAAGTTTTAAGTAGAGTAATGCCATGCATATTGGATATATATATAGAACGTCAAGTTCTGTATGAAACAAATCATATATTCGCTATAAATTGAGTATTGTACAGGATTGCTTTGGTGGGAAATTATAAAACTTTATTTCACTGTATCACTTACTTATGGTATGTTTTTCCATCACCTAACCAACTTGTTTTCATTGTTTCAATACCAGCTGAGGAGTACTTGATGTTTGCATTCCAACGTTGTCATAGATCAAGTCGTAGCAACAAAAGACTTGTACTGATTTATCTATTACCTGTCAAAATGATGCTGGTAAGTCCTACTAATACCCTGACTAATACAACCACTTAGTAGAACAATTGATAAATGAATGTGTGTATGGGTGGTTTTATGCATCATGAGTGTGTGTGCAGGGGGTGTGTAGGTGTTTGCCAGCATACAAGGACACGCATTCTTCACATTTAAACTGTGGACCACTCTGCAGTGGGGGACCATACTTGGTTTCTGGAGGTCTGCAAATGCATGTCTAATGTATTTGCAAAATACAAGGAGAACTGTCCTCGGTTTGCAGAGGTCTGCAGTAGGTTGCAATTGCATGCCAAATTCATTTTATAAATATATCCTCTATTGTGCATTTTAAAAAAAACATCAACTGCAGTTGGTAGGTTGCATACTGTGTTTCATACACCCATACATGTACACACACAAAAATTCGCCATTTTGGTCCTCTGTATGTTGATTAAAGCCATATTATAACATTTGCTGAGGAGAACGCCCTCAAAAAAATTTTAAATTCTTGTTTTTACGATTGTAATGTACTTTAGTCAATAAAGATACTCTGCAAAAATCAAGACTTTAGGTGCTGTAGTTTTGTCAAAATCCGAGATTTTGAATAAAACGATGGACTTAGATCGTACCGTATTACAACCACGGGAGTAACATGCATGGGCGCTTGTAGTAAATTCCAATTTTCTATGCTTTACCTCACTTGTTCGGCTCAAAATTAAAAGGGGCCATATCTGACAGTAAAAGCTAACATTTTATGGAAAATAAATACTAATCTATATTTACAGAAATGTTATAATTTGGCTTTAAGCGTCAATTCAGGGATCCTCATTTTGATAGCAAATACACATTGCAATTGCTGTAGCAGAAAGGTAGGTGCATGTGTTTGTGCATAGTACACATGTATGTGTGGCACTTTCAAGGGAAATGTGATTATTGAGGGAAGCTGGATCAGGTGGAACAAGGAAACACTTCCCACAGATCAAACTTTTAAAAATTGGTTTACTGTGTTGAGTAGACAGAGAGCTAATTGCCCCATCTAATAAGTTGAGCATTGTTTGATGTCTTCTAAACATTGTGGAAGTTTATAATTTGAGTCATTCTGTGGCATTTGAAATGATGTCATTTATATTTACCTGATTATATAAAGCAAAAGAATCCAGAAATACTTGTTATTGGTCTGGACAAATCTTTCTAACATAGTTATCAAAATCCAATATTGCTTGACATTTAACCTACAGGGACATATGCCGAAGGTCAGCTTCTTGAAGAAATACGACCTGTTACAGTTTGCAGACATTGCTAAGGCAACCAGTACAGGTAACCTAAGATTACTGAACCAGGCTATGGAGGAACATGAAGCTTTCTTTGTCAAATGTGGTGTGTATCTCATCTTGGAGAAACTCAAAACTATTACATACAGGAATCTCTTCAAGAAAGTGTAAGTAACACATTAGCATTAATCCATATACCCCTACACACCGACATCGCCCGGTTAATAATTACACTATACAGCAAGTGACACTGAAATGAATACACAGGATCGATACACGTGGATGTGCTATGCACGATTGATATTCAGACGATAAATCTTTGGATACCGGGTTTGAAAATGATGAATATCTCCGTAAATAATTTCAGTATAAAGAAACCAGATGTGGTTCCTTGCACTTGAATATATATTTTTAACAGATATGATAGTCGCTGGCTTGGGCTTTGAGATACTAGCTTGCGTCTTGAGTCAAAACTGACAATAATTTTGATTTATATGTGCGAATTATATAGCGCAGTGTATAGGCCAATCGTGAAGGTAGTCTAAAACCATATGACCTATGGTGTACCATGCTTGACTAACACACAGCGAGGACAGTAACCGGGCTAATCGGGGCTATAATTGTCAGTAGCCTTAGTCAGATGTCCTTCGGCTCTTATGCGACACAAAACTATTAAACAGGTCGATATAAAATGGCTATGCGTGGCGGTGGATTTAACCTACCATGGCGATTTCTGCCATGAAGATATCGGGGCGATGACACTGTGCCCTATGGAAGACATGACCTTTATATCCGACATACTTCCAAGTTCGGAATATTTTAATAGCAACTGATGTGAGTTACATCGTGCACACTGTCACTTGTGTAGCTCCTGTCATTGTGGTCAGGCCCGTAACTAGGATTTATTTTGGGGGGGGGGTGATTTTGAAAAAGTGAGCTTTTTTTTCAAAATTTTGACCTTTTTGGACTGGGGGGGGGGGAAGATTTCAAAATTTTGACCTCTTTGACCAAAAGGCATAAAAAAACCTCTATTTGCTTGCAAATGGGACCTTTTGGGCCTGATTGTGGTAAATTGGTGAAAGTAGTAAAAAAAAATATTTTGACAGTTGTACATCACTTCTTCAACAACATGTGACAGTTTATAGAATTAGACTTACAAGTTTAAACTGACACATGATTGTAACATTGATTTCTATGTGACAGGTACTTGTTGATGAAGGTCCACCAACTTCCCATAGATGCATTCCTGACAGCTCTCAAATTCATGGGTGTAGACGATGTTGACTCAGATGAAGTACAGTGTCTATTGGCCAACCAGATATATCAAGTGAGTATATCTCGAAAACAAAGTGATCTCTTTACTAGACTTACTGAAGCACATATGGTGTTATAATTTTCGGCAAGATTCTTCAATGGTCTGCCTATTTGGCATGGCGTAAGGTGTAAACATGGAAGTGGGTTTCTGATTGGCTAATTGAATCATGTCATCGTCACATCGACACCTCATTAGCCGATCAAGCTGTGTAGCATCGCGTGACCCAGGCGTGACCACCTTCTTTTTACATGATAATCAGGAAGAGCAGTTGGACACTGTTGAAGGACCTTACCGAATACTATAATTAGATTAAATATGGTAATATTGAATCCTATATTGTATAGCGGGAAATTTCGTACGGTTTTTATTTTCACAGTTAATTTCAGAACCATGAATATTTTGTACCCATAGGCAATTGCAAAAACAAGAAACGGCAAAAACAGTTCAAATCGTGAAAAATTAATGCCACGAAAATGTCACGCTCTACAGTACTTGGTTAAGTGCTAAAAGTTTACTCCCCATCATCGGTACATTATAGCCTGATGGCCACCCCCATACATGCGTCAAATATCTTGATTCCCACAGTTTGTGGCAGAGAAGAATGGCAGTTGTTTACATTTTGAGAGTGCAGTGTAAACACAGAAGTGGGGTTCTGATTGGCTGATTCAATCATCTGACAGTCATAACAACAGACCAATAATCAGCGTGCTTGAAGTTAACACAAAGCTTTGCGTATGTCGCTCATTAACATGGCGATCGCATCAATCTGAGCAAGGGACTGCCATTCTTCTCTTAAACCATGTGTACATGTAGATGTTTGTTTTTATCCAGGCTCCATGCAAACTATAACCTACCATTTTCAGTCAGGTCCTTTCTTATTCATGATAACATTGTTTTCTTTGATTTGTTTTGCTTGTATTTACAGGGCTACATCAAAGGTTACATCTCGCATCAACATCAGAAGTTAGTAATCAGCAAGCAGAACCCATTCCCACAGCTTGAGACATTCTTGTCATCATAAACAGTGATCAGTGGTTATTATTCTACAAAGACCGACGATTGTGACACTTGGCATAGCATAGTCTTTAGAACATAATTATAAGTCACAGCGTGCAATTAAAATATCGCTAGTAATCAAACACTGGTAACGTTTTCACAATCGCTACCAGTGTCTAGTTGTGGCTAGTGACGCAGCGGCGAAGTTGCCTTCAAGTCAACTGCTTGCGACTTTAACGCTAAGGCATGCTAGTGACTTATCGATCAGATATCGGCAATCGCTTCTCTATATAAGTGAAGGAATGTACATTACAAACACACACTCCGAGCGATTGCCTAGTATGATATGCCCTTTAAAGGTGTGACCAGATTGAGAGCCTCATCACCCAATTTATCCTAGCAAAATGGAGATTTGGTCATCAAAAAAAAGCTCATATTTTCCTATTACCCCAGTATAAAGTAATGACCAGGATATGTTTAGTTAAGATAATGTGAACAAGGTAAAATGTGGTCACTGTAAGAGGCATTGTTAAACAAGTATTTGCTCCTCATTTCAAAGCTGCTGGAGCAATACAGCCATGACAACTGACAATTTGGAAACAGTTTTTTTAATGGTATACCCCAATGTAAGATAGGAAACAGAGAATATGGGAATAAATCTGACCAGGGTACTCATAGTGTACAGGAATGTGCCCAGGGGCGCATTTCACTGCCAATTATGATGCATCAGAAGTCCAACCGATCGTAACTGTAACATGTAAATCCTATGGAAGGTTTCATAGTGTTTGGGACTTCTAATGGGTTTATGACTTCAGGGATAGGTATAGGTATATTCATCCCTGTACAAAATTGTTTTGAGAACCCTGGGAGCAACACACCCCCTGAACAAAGCCTGTCTTTGACAATGCCATTGGTTAAGACGGTGTTTGCAAAAATATCAAGGGTGCATAGATATTTACTGTACAAAGAATGATGAAGCCAATAGCTTTACCTGGGAATAATTAAGATTTAGAAGTGGCAGCGGGCTTCAGTAGTAGTATAGCTATGTTTGCTGCCCTGTCATCATGTATCATGGAACAATCTGTTGCACAGGAATGCACTTGAATATATTATGACTTTTTAAATGTTTGTAACAAAATGAAATAAATGAGTTCAGTATTCATTTGAATGATATGTGTCCAGATTTGAATTACTTGTTTGTTTACCTGGGTTGCTCTGTAAGGCTGCGATCAGAGAAGTATTCGGTTTTCGCTATACGATTAACGCTCATTCGATCAGGCTGAGTTCACATATGAGTATACTATGTGAACTTAGCCTGATCGAATGAGCGTTAATCGTATAGCGAATACCGTATACTTCTATGTGATCGCAGCCTTATAGGGACACACGCTTGGGTCCACAGAGAATCTGTGGTCCAGTCCTATCATCATATGTGATGCGATCAAGCCAAATCAGTCGGAACTCGGAAATATTGATTTTGAGATATAGCCAAACAAAGGAAAATTTTTCTTTTGTTTTCTATTGTTTTGGAAACTCTTTAATTGCTCATATCTTTGGAACTGGTTGTTCAATTTCAATGGGATTTTCTGCAAAATCCAGCTTTACAAATACTTTTTACAATCCTATAGGAAACTGAAAATTTATTATTGCCGAGTTCCGACTGATTTTGCTTGATCGCATCACATATGCAAAATGCATTAAGTCAGGCTAGCATAATTAAATTGTACTAAGAGCAAACTATGAAATATATTGCTTGGGTTTTGACACTATGATCAGTACCAAAATAGGCATAATGTAAAACACTGCAGATTGGTATCAGAGGGAATTTTGCTGATAAAGTGAGCACCAGCACTGGGCAAGGGCTGCAATAGGAAGTCCATAATTACTACACCGTATATTTGACCAGCTTTAGCTGATTTTGTCTAGTCCAATGCTTGTGCTCTCTTAAATCTGGGCCAGTATACAGTAACCTTTTGTCTGGTCCAATACTGATGTACTATGGTTAGGAAATTTGACCCAGAAGAACCCATGCAGCAAATTTTGGGACTATAATTATGGCATGATTGGAAAAGAATTCAAATTTCTTCGACATAATGTAAATCCCATAAGTGTGGCTGACCTTAACCCATGTCTGCTCAATGCCCGTTGTGATACTTGCAAATCTGTTTATCAAGAAAGATAAATAAATATCTACATGTCAATTTTGTATTTCTTCAGACAAATTTGAACCAAATCACAAATGTGACTTTTGATTATTTTTTATATTTTGTGATTTATCGAATCACTGATGGGGCCTTTAACTTTTGAGGAAAGAAAGACATACAAAGTTTTAACTTTTTTGCTATTATTAGCATATAGCTGTCTACAACTTTTATTCATTAACTATGGCTACAACATTACATAGTCAATGTTGCATTTACAGCTCTTATAAAATAATATGCTTACATTTTATAACTCCTGTACATTTTTGGAGATATGTAACTTCTTGATAACAGAATGATCCATTATTAACTTTCAAAAAAGGAATAAAAATAACAGCTTGCAAATATTTTCATTTAATAACAAAATATTATCTGAAAATTACTGATTTACAAGAATGAAATTGGCAAACCCACTTATTCTTGGTGGTACATGTGATTACAAATCATAATGAAAAGTTATAGTACCTATGTCCATTCCTTAATCAGCACTGATTTGCTCAAATAAACATGTTAAAAAAATAGTCTCCAATTGATTGGGTGGTCATAGCTCAATTTAACCAATTTCATATTATAAGATCGTACATTATGGCTTTATCGGGTTTGGCAAGAAATACTGTAAAATAATATTTGTTGTGCACAAAACACAATTGCCTTTTTCTATTTTCATCCCAAACAAAATAGCAACTATTATATTTTTACAATAACTGCTATTAATACTATGTTTCACAATTATTTTCTTACTGGCAAGCAATGTGGACATTGATGAATAGTATTATCTTCATGTTAGCATACTCACGAGTTAGCCTAGTATAAGACAGGGATTGTACAGTATAAAGCTGTCTAATCTAAAGCCATGATTTTTTCGGTGTTACGAAATTTAAATTCCATGTTACAAATTGGACAATTTTGAATTTACACAAAGCAGCTTTAGAAAATGCAATTTATAGTTGGGGTTCAATTTCCATTGATGTTTACATTTATAATGCTAGCTTCATGATTTTCTTTCGAAAGGGTTTTGCTCGCGACCCTATTTAAATGGCAAAAAAATGTTGGGACCCACAGTTTAGGAACCACTGCACTAAGCTAATTCTGTGTATGCTTATAAAGGGATACATGCATGTAGTGTGGCTTATCGTTACCAAAAAAAAAAACATACACTAAAAACCACTTTGCATATCCCTGTTGCACAATGTCTAAATACTTAGTTTTGTGTATAATTAAGTAACATAAATATTCTGCAGGCCTTATACAATGTAGCCTGAAACGAGCACCACATTACATAAAGATAAATATCAAGGGATTAGTGTCAGAAGGCCCAACCTGTAATAGTTGCCATATGTCATATCTTTAGTTGTGTACAATATTGAATGCAGAAAATTGTCAATGTCTATAAAGGCAGCTAAACCATGATTATACATATCCCCTTGAACATCCGGGCTGTACCATAACACCTATCCACACTCCATAGCGGTAGGTAACTTTCAACCTTTTAGGTCGGTATGAATAACCAAAATGTCTAGCTAATAATCTTTATAGTCATTTCAGTCATAAAACTTCTGTCACCTGATGTGTACACCAGTTAAAAATGTCAAATTCTATGATAATGCAAAAACAAATGTAGTTGACTTTTTGCGTTCCAATCAGTCAAAATTGTACAGCCCTACTTGTGTCCTATGTTAAAAGCAATCAACCAAAATGTGTGCAGAGGAAGTACCAATACATATAGTTGAATTTAGACCAAGCCACATTGAGAGTTTCAACTTCCCATCACATTATACCAAGAGATGAGGCCACTATTCAATCAGACACTACTGATTCTACTATATTGAGGCTTTGTACAGGAAACAATTGGACAACAAATCTTAATTATTTTATTCAAGAGCCTGGGATCCTATCCGTATAAACCCTAGCTTGATCAAGGAAATGCTACATTTTTTTAATGATATCCCTATGCTAGTTTTCTTTATTGTACTTCTTCTCCTTCAACTTGTTCAAAAAAAATTAAATTTTTAGGTTCATTAAATTTACTCAAAACTATTAATGAAGGTTTTGTAAAATTGAAATGAAAATTTGATGTGGGCGGGTAATAGAAAACTCAAATATTTTACTTGGCCTTATACTAGCTCAATCGCTACTGGTAAGCAAGTAATCCACAATGGGCTATTCTAGTTGAAATCCATACCCCCCCTATGGAAGACATGACCTTAATCTTCCACACAGGGAGTTTGAATTTCAAATTGGGTTACCTAAATGGGCAAATTCATTTGAAATCTACACTTCCTGTGTGGGCAATTAAGGGATCTGGAATGAGCGTTTTGAGCGTTTCGACAGTATTTTTTATGGAACATGAGAGCACCTCAGGCGTGTCAATTGCATTCTGAATCTGAAGCATGTCTTTCTGATATCAAATAATTTTCATTTTTGAAAATCACGATATAATACAAATTTTATAACAAATTATAAAAATTTGATATTTTTCAAATTTTTGATATATAACAGTCCTCGAAGTAAATTTTATAAATCTAATGATATATTCTTAAAGTTTATGTAGCTGGGAGGAAAAGCCGACGATCAATTGAAAATTTTGACCTTTCATATTGAAGGTATGGATTTTTTTCCCAAAATTACCTAATTTTTTTGGTGTTTTGGGAAAAAAATCCATATCTTCAATACTGAAAAGGTCAAAATTTTCAATTGATCAGTTTTCATCCCACCTACACATACGTTAAGTATAAATCATCAGATTTATAAAGTTTACTTTAAAGTACTGTTAAATATCAAAAATATCAATTTTTAATGATTTGCCATAAAAATGTGTATTACATTGCGAATTTCAAAAATCAAAATTATTTGATATCAGAATGACATTCTTCGTATTCAGAATGCAATTCGATATGTCTGATGTGCTCTAATGTCCCACAATAAATACTGTCCAAGCGTTCATACCCCAGCCCTTATGGTTATGTCTTAATAGTGTATAGATTTCAAATGGAATAGCCCATTCAGATTACATGCTGATATTTCTAGTTATATAACATCACAGGAACAGTGATACGATACTAAAAAAACATGTAAGCATCCAAAACATTACCATCTTCAAAATACATATTTATCAAATTATATACACACTATTCATATGAAGTACTGTTAATGGTACACATGCCAAATGAAAGTTTTAATAAACATAATGCATAAATAAAGTGTTGAAATCTTGTACAGCATCTCAAAAGCTTTATTTAAACAAAAATAAAACTACAACAAAAAACCTTTCCAAAATTCCAATAAATTATATTCATTATTTTAAACAATACTGGTTATTTACAGTTATTTACATCAATAAACATATAGAAATGATAATTACAAACATGTATCTGTAATATTTTCAAATTGCACCAAATTGTTACAAATTAAATTCTACTTTTCTTCATTAGGCTGTTCTATTTGTCCCCACATGTGGAAGATCTCGGAACCAAATTCAACAGTTTAATTACTTCAAAATTCCGATCCAATAATAAGTGGTTAAGGTGTGGAAGATTTTTCAATTCCAAACAAAATTGTCTAATCTAAGGCCAATTTGTGCAATTATTCAACAAAATTATTTTTCAATTGGAACTAAAATTGAACAAAATAAAACATGGCGTCTGGGATGTTTATATCACATCAACCCAATCGACCTCAGTGTACTATTACACATTGGCAGTATAGGCGCTGGAATTAAACAGCAATTTTCTTTGTTTGTTTGGCTCAAAAATAAAAGGGGACATTATCTGACCATGAAAATGAACACTTTATGGGGAAAAAAGAAAAGCAATCAGAATTTTTTAACGGAATGTTACAATATTTTGAAAGGAGTCAACAGTACATCAAGGGTTGAGAGCCAGAAATCCTTAACTCACAAAGGATTCCTTTGACATAAAGAAGAAACACATTTGGTCATAAAAATAAAAAAGAGTTGTTCATCCTAGATTTTGTACTTTTCTAATGTTCACTCATTAATATTACAAAAGTTCATAAGTCTGAAAATCTGTGCAATTCTCAGAATGCAAAACTGTGAGGATTTAGAATGATGGTTACATGAAATCATTACCGGTATATGTCATCAGTATCAAACTTTCCAGCAAACACAATACTTTTTAAAACATTATTCGCAAAAGGTTAGAAAATGTTGCCAGAAAACGTTTAAATGGTGGATTATAAAGGGTACAAAATGCTTTCATAACCTCAAAAAAACATTTTATTGAAATATCTGATGAAATATTTGATAAAAAAATGTTTGCAAGCAATATTTTAAAGTAACATTTTGAAATTTAAAAAATATTGTTGTAGTGTGTTTTCATACAAAATCTTTTAAACGTTGCACATGATCTTTATAGAACTCAACATTAAATGTTATAACATTTGTACCAAAACTAAAGCCCAAAATATAACCTGTGTCAAACATTTTAAAAACATTTTTTGTTGGCAGGGTTACTATTCATGCGCATTACTACAGGCGTGAAATTACAATATTAAGCGACATCGGCATTACAAACTGCTAAAGCATTGTGGGATGCAGTTTTGGTACACATTGAACTCTGCCCTGTCGGGAAAATTGCTTTAATTATTACTCATTCATTATGTTATCATTAAAATATTTTAAATAATTAATTTTGTGAGATAACCATGTTTTTTTCTGTTTTTTTTTTATTCTAGTAAAATATTTTAAGCAATATTCTTATGCATAAGAAACAATTTTCCCAATAGGTCAGAGTTAAAATTGAACCAAACACTGTCCCACAATGCATTGCAAATTTTAATGCCAAATAGACTTCTTTGATAATTGATTTATCATTAGAGGAATGTATGAGATAATACATTATGTAGAGTAACGTACAATAATTATAGACTAATATGCTTATTTTGTACAACTGTTTTTGTTTGAGTTCATTTCCTGCATGCCATGCTGATCCCTATGCCTCAGACCTCATAATGCCATCAGCCAATATTTATGTGGTCTAGAACACAACCGATGTAAAGATAATTTTTATTACTTCCGTGGTCTGGAGTGCGCGCTGGTGAATTGCGATCGGGTAGAAGTGACAAGGTTAGCCTATTACGCGCTGCGCCAGCGACCAATGGGTCAACCGGCTTGTTGTCAAGTCGTTGATCAGCCAATCAGCGTGATTGTTTATTTCTTCTGTGTGTACGCTCGTCTACGCTTGGCGCACAGCTTGGACCACAAAAGTAATAAAAAATTAACTTTAATCAGCAAAATAATCAAAGAAAAGTAAGGTCCAATTTCACAGAGACTTGTCATGTCTTTCAGGGTGCTGGTTTGAAATTCAAATGATTTGCCAAATCCTTTTTACAAATTAAGCGCATGTTACTCTTATTTTGCACTTGTAAATGTCTTATGCACACATGCTTGACATCGCGTGCATACTACAACAGGACTACATTTAAAAAGGATTTGGCAAAACATACAAGGTGTCTCAATAAAAAATAGACCCTGTGGATTGGGGGACTTAACTTAAAATATGTGTAATACCCCATTGGTAAGGTCCACAAATGAGTATATTTGTACAATCTCTATTATCTCAGTGATGTGTGAACAGATTTTGATGATTTTTACACCATTTAAAGACGGCACTTCATGGTTTTTGAATCTTTAAGAAAGTTGTAATTTTACTTCCGATATTTTAAGTCAAGTCCCCCAATCCACAGCCTATTTTTATTGAGACACTCTGTTTACAACTACAAAACCCCCAGGGACATAATGTATAAAAATATACACACAATCATACACTTTGGTTAATAATAATTGATCATAATAATGTTTGGTATACTATAATTTGTTATATGATGATGCCTAGTATACAATAAGGTTCTTTCTCAATCTTCTATGTAGGACAGTGGCTGCTGAGATTCTTTAGATTTTTTTATACAATTTTTGTCACATTTTGTCCCCTTAAAAGTCACCTTCCCCCCCAAAAAAATCCTGGTTTTGCCACTATTCATCATTCCTTCATCACATCACATGAAACATACCATTGGGCTATTCCACTTGAAATCCATTCACCCCCTTATGGAAGACATGATCTAAAACGTCTACATAGGGAGTGTGAATTTCAAATGCAGGGTTACCTGAATGGATGATTCAATTTGAACTCTACAACCCCTCTGTGGAAGATTAAGGTCATGTCTTCCATAGGGAGTGCAAACAGTAATAGCCCATTAGGTCTATCCTAGGCCTTGACATGGAGTGATTCCATGCTAACTTCTAATCCTCACCATTTGCTTCCAAGTCTGCATAGTCTGGTATTCAGCTTAGGGATGTCATAATAGAGATTGCTCAAACATGATCTTGTCAAAGCCGCTTGGTGGTTCATGATAGAATTCATTGAACTGAACATCTATAATTGCACCTTCATCAACTGTAATGTTAACAGGTAGGAGAGAAGATGAAAAGATTAGGATATATACATATATTAATATTACACCTATTCACTGTTCTAATTGCTTTAGGGCTCATATTGAAATTCCCTTACACAGGAAGGTGTGCGCCATCCTGCAGCTTTCCTGTGCTAGCCTTCTTTTGTTAAAATCCTGGGCAGGGTGTATCACTGATGCATATAATCCATCCGTTTTATGACCGAGCTTTCCTGAGGCACGCGCTTAGCGAGGGGAATCCTGCCTTCTTTCTGTGTGAAAACGTGGTAGGGTATTTCAATATGAGCCCTTACAACATTTCGAAAACATGCCTCTTTAACAATAATCCAATGAAGGAGTTTCCTTTGATGGACATTGGAAGGGAGTTCCAGAGGTGTGGGCTAATCACAATATATGCCTGGACTCATATGGATTTATGGATTTTGAGAATGAAAATGAAAAGTCTAGTTTTATCATGAGATGAACAAAGTTCAGGCTTTCCAAACAAGCTACATATATCTTAAAAACAAAAACCCACAAATCCATAGCTTCGCCTGAATATTTGTATTCTGAGTTTGTTTAAATTAGTCCAAACATCTCTCCAAGTTTTCTATGAGGGCACCATGAGAGTCATCCAAAGACCTCCACCATATGTGACGTGTTATGTCAAAATCAGACACTTTTGGGCAGGTTATCAATTTTGAGGTTTTTACATATCTTAAATATAGAGATATTTTGCTCCATAACGCCATTTTCCCCAATGAAATCAGACATTCCTAAGCGAAGATAATGAGTTAAGTAAGTTATGGTAATATAAAATTGGAAATTGAGATATCGGCCTTTAAAAATATTATTGACAATGTTGAGAGTAGGAATTACCTTGAAAAATGTCTCAAAAATACAAGATGCCAGTTATATTCGGTCTGAAACTATCAGACAATATTTATAACATTAATAACATCACAAATTCACAACAAACCCAAATTGTGAAAAAATCACCCCGGGCTGATTTTTGGCTATTTCTCCATTACGATCCTGCCCAAAAGTGTCTGCTTTTGACATGACACGTCACATATTTCCAAACATATTTCTCGGGCATCTTATGGTGCCTTCATATTGCAAATATGGCCATTTCTCTTTCTTCAGGTTCAAAATGCCTACTTACCATATAAGAGAGGATAAACAGTTCCTCTAATACCATTGATGGGACATTGTAATGATGAGCCATTTCGATAAAAATTCATCTCTATATGGTCGTAAGTCACCCCCTGTAAAAACAAAAACAATCATAAATATACAATCAAGAATATCATACCATATTTACTCTAAGATGCCCTGGGAGTGTTGCATTTTCGATTTATTAGCCACCAATTTTCAATGAAAAAACTTGCAAAATACGATTTTGGAATTTGTGAAATACAATATTTGGTTTAAAATACAACATGGCGGTAGCGCTTTTGAAAAAAGATGGGGGCGTTTAACAGAAAGGGGAGGTCAATATAGTAAATATGGTAGAGAAGTTAATTGTGCTCAGACTTGGTGTTGATTTGATTTCCATTGGGATATTCCACACACATCAGTAAATGCTGAACCTCTCTACTAGACAGTGTAGACACAACATATTATAACAGACCCTATTTTCTCGGTCAGGGCTGTTCCATCTATTTATTTTATAGCATGCTTTGTGACTTCCCCATTGAGTGCAACAGTAAGTGTCCCCTTCGTGTCCGAGGGGGCGAGATGGAACAGCCAAATATCGGCAAACGCAACCAATGGGAAGAAATGATCTATCGCAAGTGACGTCATGCCGACTGACAGAATCCAATAAACCAATCAGAATGGTATAACAATTGAAATTGCAGCCATGTTGAGGACACTTCTAAGATGACAGAAGGACAGAAGGACAGGTCTTCTTCATAACTACCACATGTTTCACTGTATTATCATGGAAAATTCCCAGTACAGGCCTCTTGGAAGACAGAATTTTATTTAAATAAGGATGACTGTCATAAGTGATGTCGTATTGCACACCCTCTATACTCACAATGATATCTCCTTCTGTAAGACTAACAGACACTTTGCCCAAGGCTTCACCATTATGATACACCGTGCCATCAGACCTTAACACCCAGCTCTCAGAGTCTTTACCTAGTGGTACACCATTCAGATTACTTTTCCTTGTAGCTAAACCAATGCCCCAAATACCTGTAACAGAAACAACAACAAAATATTACAGGTATGTTATATTTATGCAATTCATTAGAGAATCAATCTGGATTCGAAAAAGTGGTCCGGTCATGAATAGAGATGAGGGGCCTACCATATAAATCATGTCTATGACTCTTCTCAAGAGCATGCCACCACGGGATGGAGCCACCACCAGAGGAGATGATGGGAAACCAATCACTCCGAAGAGGTATGTGGTGCCCATTACCTATCAAACTCTCAAGTCAGTTTTCAAAATTTGGTTTTGTAACATGGAAAATTCCAAAATATTATGTTGTCTTTTGTTTTGTTTTTGTCTATTTTCTGTACAAAACAGCTTTTATTTCACACAGGTTTACCTCACCAGCAGGAAGAGGTGTGCTTTACTCAGTCATGTGTAATCAATCTCATTTTCAAGTTAGTGTTAATTATCCCATCCTCTTGACTAAGCTTCAATTACCTTACCTTGTGATGTCAGTCCACTCTTAAGGAAAAAATTGAAGGCTAATTGCATCACTACCGCAACCTCCACTTCTGGCTAAAATTACATTTATTTTGGTACTAAAATTTGCAGAATATAATGGGCTGAAGCCAATACACTACCCCTGTTGTTTGTTTTCTTTTTAATTTGATATGGGTAGGTGGGCAATTTACTAATTATTAATTTCCATTAGCCGTACCATTTCAAAGTATACTTTGATCAGCTCTTAATTAGCCAGACTTGTTAGGTTTTTACCATTACACAAAAAAGTAGACCCACATTAAAAGTGATATAGTTGACCTGTATGGTCTGTATTTTGTGTGTTAAAGAAAGTAGACAAAGTATAGGATTTCAATAATAGTTTGTGATGCTTCTGGCGAGATGTGACAAGGCAATTCTCAAAATAAAATATATTGATATCAATCCGCGATGTTATAAGGCCTGCCAATTATGAGCAGATCAAACTGTAGGATTTGTCTTGTACTAATTGTGCATTAACTAGTGCTGCACCTGCCCCACTCCCAGGTCATCATCCCCACACCACTGGTCAGTATGCTACTGATAATAAAGAAGACATGTTTCTAGCTTACCTGTACTCTGTAGTTTCATTTCAAAGTAGGATTTGTCTTGTACCAATGGTGCATTAGCCAGTGCTGCACCTGTACCACATATTCTCATTCCAGCCTTCACTATCACAACATCATTACCTGCAAAATAATCATGGAAAATAATGTTGGTTAAGTGAAATACGTGACCGTACAGCATGAATGAGCTGTAAATTCCCTAAACTGTATTCTGAGTTACAGTGTAAAATGTGTATGAAAGTCGTATTCATCGGTCCCTCTGGTTGGCGCGACATCTATCTCATTTTGATAGTCAAACACAAACACCAATCAATAATCCTATTGTTGAAGAGGATAATAAGCTTCTACCTTAGATGGCTATTGAATTTTTAATAGCTCTGGTCTTTGTTTGCTTTGGCTAAATCCTGTTCAAGTGGTGGGTTACCAGGCATTGTATTTTGTATAGGTATGTATAACCAACAATTAACAAATGAGAAAACTTTCTTGAACCTCGTTGACTTGGGGATGATTTGAAATGACCGCCAATTATGACTGTTTGATATTTATTGCCAGCAATGTGGAAAAAGAGGCACATGTAGAAATGAAAAAAGCTACCATTTTGTTGAAGGAGCAAAGTTCAACAAACCATAACCCCACTTCTGGATATCGTTTGAAGTCAAATAATATACCATTTTTTAAGCTTATGATGTATATTGTCTAAACACGAAATAAAACATAATTGCCCGGGAAAGGAATTTACGGCTCATTCGCCGTGTACGGTCACATATGGCCATACATGTATTATGTATACCACAGAGGGGCCGAAATGTTACCAAAACTGAAACATTTTTTGTTTTCAAATGTTTTCAAACGTATTTGAACGCACAACCTTATACAATACTAACAAATCACAAGTGATGGCAGATGGTTGGATTTTATCAAGAAATCTATCCTCAATCCATCCAGGCCACTGATAACCGACATTGGATATGACTGAGGATAGAGCTTGGAGCTATCTCAAAACAGGTCAGAATCATGACACCTTGTAAAGTAATGGAAATTTGGAAGTAAACAATGCCAATCATGACTGGTAGAGCACCCCAAAAAGTTACTCAAATGACATGTCAGTAACTTGTTAGCATGGGTAATCTCTTAAAAATGAGCAAAATTTGCTCTGAACTGAAGATACAGGGACTGAGTTTTGAAAAAACCTGGTGTGCTGTAAACTGCACACCTGGTTAAGCTGAGGTGTGCTTTTGGTGTGCTGCAAACTGCACACCTCAATAAGCCGAGGTGTGCTTTTTCTAAGTTGGTTCATTTAAAGCCAAAATTTGGCAATCACAACATCAGATTTTGAATGACATTTTTCAACCATCGCGATGCCATCCCTAGTGACAGTAGCATACCCATAAACATGGGAGAGGTTCCAATCTTTAAAAGTCTTTAGTTTCACTGCGTTTGGCATTTTGTTACAGTAAAGCGACAATGTGAAATTCCCGGGTGAAATTAAAAACTTTCAATGAATTCTATTCGCTCAGCCTGTCAGTACTCACGCAATTATAGCCCACGGCAAAGGCACGTGTCCAAATTTTGTTATTATAATATATCGTGCTGTTGGTGGATGTCAACAAAGAGTAAACAACCTTGAAGACCGAATTAAAAAGACTAGTTTGCGTATGACGTCCTGTCAACCAGACCAAAAATGCTGTACTGCGCAGGTCTGCAACCAATCACATCGCGCCTTTGCCTTGACGTCAGATGCAAAGTAGTCTTTTTAATTCGGTCTACAATTACGCACAAAAGGAAATCTCACTCATTGCTTAACAGCAACTGAACGTTGAAATTTTACTTTGGAAATGTCACAGTGCGCGGATACTTTATAAATCGGTCAAGGGTCACGTAATAGGGAAATACCCACCGAAGGCCGGTTGACTCGCTAATCTTCGACAGAATCCGGACGTAGTAAACTACAAACTTCATTCATAAAAGTGCATGTACAGTCGACGAAAACATACCGAAATTAGCCGAGACGATGACATCATTCAGTCATGAATATTTAATCACCATTTTGCAACGAACAAAATGGACAATCTTACGACGTAAGACGATCATATTTTCGTTATTATTTAGCCTGATTGTTGTTGATTTGAAACATTTATTGAACCAAAATTTAGGTGTGCGATTAATCGCACTTCTCAGCATAATTTTAGGCGTGCGATGGCGTGCGATCGCACTCGCACGCCTCAAAACTCAGTCCCTGAAGATACAGATTTCATCAAAATTAATTTTGGTACCGGTAATACTAAACTTCATGAAGAATTGTTTGAATATGTTGGTGATTGGTGATGATTAAGCGACTGAAGTAGTTAAAGTTCCATAGTAACTAGATCATGTCTTCTTCTTCTCATCTTTGAGTTACGGTTCAACACTCCAGGTGCTAGGTAAGGAAAGGCAAGTCAGAAATTGTGTGTGTGCAAGAGCTTTGATGCTTTTAAGCATCAAAGTTCTTACATAAAATCTTATTCAGCCTGTCCCTGCTTGCGATGACCAGTTTTTTGCGGACACTTTGATAACAGGTAAACTTTTATACAGGGTAGAAACGATAGCTGTACAATTGACTTGTACAAAATATATACATTTTGTTATAGGCCTAAAATTTTGTGCACAAAAATGTGTTTCCGTACATTACGCAAGTCTTGGGATGTAATACACATAGTGCACTCACAGGAAAATGCAGCGCTACAGAGCGGAGATTCTGCTGACGACGACAGATACAGATGTGCCTTAGTCAGTGGTGTTAGAGACTGGAATCAGTTAAACCTTTCTCGTTACCCAAAAGGCTAGAGCAAATATTGTACCGTCCAAAAAGGATTGTCAAGATGCAAGTCTTACTGAAATGGCATTTCCTGAAAGGCGTAAAAGTTTGTCGAAATTGGCCTACTTGGGCCAGCTTGGCGTAGACCGGGATGGAGGTAGTGCGAGCCATTAACCCTCTCCTATTATGGGTCGTTGTCGAGTTCCTACGGGAAGACCATTTAAAACAAACAAACAAAACAGTACAGATACAGAAAGCGTGTGTGGTTCAAAATAATAGGTAGCTATGTTACCCAATTTTCAAAATTTTATCCAAATGGGTCGAATTATATATCAAATTAATCCTTGGAACAAGAGAAATTCAGTGGTACAAAGCTTTTTTTCATAGCTGCTTCCTATAAGTAGTTATGGCTTCTACAATGTCCTAAAGTCACAGGACATGTCTCCGGCAAAAAATGGTCATGTCCCTCGGCATTGTAGGAGACTCGAAATACCTCATTAATCTATTTAATTAATTTATAATTGTTACTAGGAAATACTTATCTTCTGCTGAGAATCACTTGTAAAATCTAACAGAAGATAACTTAGTTTTGTCAGTAACAGTAGGCCTATACGTAGTTGTATGCATGGTAAATATACTAAAGAATTTTATACTGCAACATAGTGAAACAAGAAAATTCAGATCTGTGCAGTGGAAGGAGAAATGTAGTTCATATTAAACACCAGTCTTTTATTAATTGCATGCAAGTGGCTAATTATAACAGTAATATTTAAAATATGGTTAAAAAGAACTCAATGATGTGCAGAATGCCATGCAAAGTGTGCTAAAGAACTGATTGATGTACTTTGTAAGTGAAAAGAAAACAAAATTATGTGTGGAAGAAAAACAGTGTTACATGTAGGCTAAGTATTTAAAAACATTGGTGAAGTAGTAAATAGTAATTGTATGTATAGTTACTTGTGACAGTAACATTTAAAATATGGTTAAGAACTCAATGATGTAGGCCCTACAGAACACAAAACATTATCAGCAATTATGTGAAACAACTCAAACATATATTGCATGGTTGGAGAGTGTTCTAAAAATTGACCTATTAAATGACATTAATATCTGTTGAAGAAAATAATATTATTTTGTAGTAGGCCTACTCTCAGTTCCAAATAAACTTGATTCAATCTGTAATATGATAAATAAAAAAAGAACACCAATATTATTCAATTTCTATTGCTAATAACGATAAATAGAAAAAGTTGTCAAAGCATGATGGGAAGGCTACAAAATAAATCCACAATACGCCGCAAACGATAGAAGTCACACGCCGATGCTTCAAGTATCCCATGATGCTTCAAGTATCCCATGAAACCCCATAATTGTGGTTTCATCTATGTTTACAAACATGGTATTCAACGCCATCAGCATGCAATAGCACCAACAAAATGACACTTTTCATACATAAAAAGGTCCAAAGAATTCATTTAAACCTATTTCAGACGTGTTGCCTAATGTTGCATAGGTGTAAATCGACATCAAAGTAGCGAAAATGCGATATTTTCCTCTTCGGTCGCAGAAAAATTGCTAAAACTTTCATATGACGTCTAACTTTTTCGGGGAAACGGAAGTAAAGACATAGTTTGACCTTTATGACTCATAAAATGCATATTCATTAGGTACAGAGCATGCTCAATGTGAGTTATAAGCCCATTTTGATAACAGGTTTAAAGGTCAAGGTTGAGGAAAATGGCGTCTTCTATTGCAAAATAATGCGAACATCGGAAATTTTTGTCTCCAAAAAAGGAGCTGGTGCTTAAAAATTCCGGATTATTTTGGGAAAATTCTTCATCGGAAGCAATTTTACAGATGTTTTTTACATGGAAATGTATCATTTTGCTAAAAAAAGGAACAAATAGTAAGTAGAACTTTCAAGTGAAAAAAAATGATTTTGTGTGTGCGGAGAATAGGAAATGTGTTAAGTGCGTGTACCGTACCATAGCTATAATAGGCCCAATTTATTGCAAGGTTGCCGAATTCTGAAGACAACATGAACAAGATGGTCATTTCCGTGATCATGTTTTCAAAATATCTGTAAATTTCCGATCATAAATATCAGTTTAAATGTTACCAATAACAAGATAATTGACTTACCCATATGTTTTGTATCTAAATTTACGGTTGGGATTTCTTTGAGAGGTACATGACCCGTCCGAAATCCACCTACGGGGAAACAGCGAAAACAACAAAAACACGCAGCCATTTTTTTTTGTGACCTTTGCAAAAGGTCAACTTGTTTCTAGGCACTCTGGTATCAAAATTCTTTTTTTACAAATTTATTGATTTTTTTTTCTCAAAATGAGACTCAATGTATTTATTTATTTAATATGATTTATTGTGTTTTTGTTACAACACAAACACGAGTTCTGTTGGCCTAAAATCAGAAACTGTTTTTATTCAAATCACATTTTAAAAACGCTGTTGCCCTGGTGCCGACCAATGGTGCTGACTTATCACCAATCACCCAACCCAAGATTTAACTATTTTGTAGCCTTAGAATTTGTTTATGACCTTTCATTATTTTATTATAAATGGCCCAGGAGTAGTTCAATTCAATCAACAACAAAATGCAGATACGTTTTCAGATTTGACATCAGGTTCAAGGGCAAGGGGCGGGGCTATTTGTTTATTGTTGTTTTGCATTTGTATACATGTGTACATGCACTGTTTTTGTACAGCAGAACTGTCAAAAAATTGCTGAATCACCGTGACTTGATAATCGTATTTTCTAGAGTTGACAGGCAAGTTCTGTTCAATGTATATATATATATGAATGCAAACTTTTATTTAAATGATTCATGATTGTAAATTCAACAGTGTGAAGACTTGGTCAGTTCTATTAATTTTAAGCTTTAATATTGAAAAGCGTACTGTATCATTTATTTTAGCTTTTATTGTAGCTTATTGTCATTGATACTTTAATAATACTTGGAATTGAAGTGGATCTTGTTTGGCTTTCAAACAGTGTTTGGTACATTTTATCGTGGGAGTGAATCGAGTGATTTCAAACAATGTCGGCTGGTAAGCAGTTATTGCGTGTAGATGTTGTGAGCGACATTATGTGTCCATGGTGTTGGGTCGGCAAAGCATAAATTGGAGGAAGCTATGGAACTCAGTAAAGGTAAGAATAAATGTGACTTTTTGAAATTGTTTCCCTCCAGAGTCCAGTCAATTAATGCAGCAGTCGGATTTTCGTTTCCGCCGAGGACCAAAACAATGGTACCATATACCTTAAAACCATTTTCTGTTCAGAAATGTTGTTTACAAATAATATGAAGAAAACAATTCGAAAAACTGAGTCTGGATTCATGACCTGAATTTACAACTCGGGGTACTTCATTGTATTGGGTAGGGCTGTGTAGTCGGGATTCCAAAAACATACCCAAAAAAACAGGGTTGTAGCTGCAGTGGGTGGTGGTGGGCGGCAGAGCCCACTTCTCAGTTTTGGAGCCTACTACTCAGCTGCAATTTTAGCACTGGAGCCCACCACTCAGAGACCAAAATTACACCATTTTGACTTAGTCAAGAATTTGGTCCATTTTAAAATAGCAAGATGCCATATTTGTAAGATTTTTATCAAATGCTACTCAGAAATTTTAGCACTGGAGCCCACACATCAGAGGTCAAAATTACACCATTTTATTGACTTTGTCAAGAATTTGGTCCATTTTAGCAAAAATTTGCCAAATTTGCAAGATTTTTATCAAATGCCACCCAGCACTAAAAATATCCTAACTATATACAACCGTGCCCAAAAATATATATTGAATTTGATAAAGAGACCCAAAAATATACTAATTTAATTTTTTTTTTTTTTTTTTATGGTTTTCGGTCAAAATTATGCCTTTGCAAGTTTGATGAATTCCTTCACTTTTACCAGATTTTTCGAGACAATATTAAAAATCATAATGACATACTCCATCTCTAAACCAGAAATACCAAAGGCATGAACATTTTTTACTAAGTACCCCCTCCCCCGCCTCTTTCTTACAACCCAAAAAGCCTGCTGATCAAAAGGTTCAAATGAAGGACCTCTCACTCAATGATCTCTTTTGGGGGCATCAAATCTCACCCCTAGTTTTGAATGGATGTCCACACACCATTTATTCGAGAAACAATATAGCAACGAATTTGCTCACACATGTCCTCCCATTTGTGCTTTGCGTTAAGAAAATATTTTGAATAATACACCATAGTCTCACTGAAAGTCTGGATTTACATGCTAATATTAAAACATATAAGAACATTTGACAATTTTTAATTCTGCCATATTATCTGTGTTCAATTTCATATTCCCTGTTGCCTGCATCCCGTGCAAGTAATACAAATTATATTCATGTTCCAGAATTAAAACAAATAGGCATTTTTGTTCATCTTCAATGAAGGACTTTATCTAGTAAGTTTTATTTTCATTGATATTATTTTTTATTTTTTACATATTTATTCTATTTTACTTCCAGGAAAATATGATTTTAGAGTGCGTTGGCAGCCATTTTTGCTGAGACCCGAAATGCCAGAAGAAGGTTTTCAAAAACCTCCAGCAACACCAGGCAATCCCAGGTAAGAATTATTGCATATGAGGGGGTATCATTCCCCATCACTGATTTCTGCAAGACCGATTGATGTGCTGGGTTACCCAGCATCACCCAAAAATAGGTCACATACTGGCAGGAGCCTTTTGTGTTTAATATCTAAAAGAATGATAAATAACATTTTAAACAATTGTAAAAAAAATGTCTTGGGTCGGGTCAAGATGTAGATTCCTTCAGTTAGAAGAACAACAAACAATTTTTATGGCCTAACTATGTTGCTTTGGGAATCTCATGAGACTAATCTGTTACATTTGCTTAAAAAGTTACCTTTTTCAGAGTCATCATTGAGCAGCGACGTAGCTTGCGACACCATATCACAGCTTCTTCATTCAGTGTAGTAAACAACACATCACTATGCTGAATGAAGACGCCGTGATGGTGTCGCAAGCTACGTCGCTGCTCAATGATGACTCTGAAAAAGGTAACTTTTTAAGCAAATGTCAAACATGACAGAGTCCAATATCAGTATCATGCTGCTAATCTGTTACAGTTTAACAAAGTTTTATTCTGCCTCCTGTATATGAAAATACAATTTTTTTGTCTTACATTATTTACAGAGTTGGTGCTCACTTGAAATCAGCAGGTCAAAAAGTGGGGATAGATTTCACAGGGAAGTGTGATGTCTATCCACGTACTGTGCTGGCACACACGTTAATGGAATATGCGGGGAAGAGGAAGATGGAGTCAGGCAGAATCAACTCCAGGAAATTATATTCAGAGTAAGTTTTATTACCAACCTGCACAAATTGTCACAGTCATTGCAAACTGACACACAATCACCTAAAAATGGTTGGAAATTTTTGTGAAAAACACCGTTTTATTATTTTTTACAAAATTGAGCATTTTCAATCATTTTTGGTAAATATTTCTCAAAGTTGGTTATAATTAAATAAAAACATTTCCAACATTTACAAATTTGTATCTAGCTTTTGAAAATTAATAAAACAATGATTTTTACCAAGGCATTCTTTTGTTATATTGTCAAAAAAAAATTGTTTTGATGATTTTCTCCAAACTGAGCATTTTTACCTCAAATTTGATGTCACATGTGGATTTGTCAATTCCAAAATATGAATACTTTTTAAAGATACTTTATACCAACAATTTAACAGTTATGAGCCCCAACAGTTCCCAAAATCCAGGGTTCAGACCAACCTTAAGGGTATACGATGTAGGGCCTATTGTTGGTCGAAGCAGCAAAAAAAATTTAGTTCACAGCATCTTGCGAATGGTAGTGAGCTTTAGCAAAAATTGCATTGCTCAATTCATAGCGAGTGTGCAGAAGAATTCAAATATCACAGATATACTTTTGTAGGTCCTGTGGTTCTTAAGTTATATTGTAAAGAGGGCTGAAACAACAACACTTTTGTAAAACGTACATAACTCATTAACAACAATAAATTAAGCAAGTTTTCAAAGTATATGATTTGTAGAATGAACTTGTGAAAAACACCTAAGTGTTATTTTTCAATAATATATTGATTCAGATAATGAAAATCAAGGTGACTGCGGACATATTATAGCTCTTGCGGTGTATTACATACAAGAATGTGGACGTCCACAGTTGCTGTGTGGCCATTCTTATACGCAGATTTCTCATTTTGTGTGTGTCCTTGTTTGCATGTGTTTTCAAAAACACCCCACCCCCTCACACACCCACATTATACACTCACGCATGAATCACTTTTGAGAGGATGTGCTTACCAATTTTATAATAAATTTCCTGTTTACATTATCCAGGGCTACTTCACAGATGGACTTGCCCCAAACATGGAGAATCTCCTCAAGATGGCAGAGGAAGCAGGATTGAATGTAGAAGCAGCTAAGAAATTCATCTCAGACAAGAGTAATCAGAAGAAAGCATTTGACAGAGCTATTTATTGGGCTTCACAAACTGTGTCTGGTGAGTATATAATGCATATAACCTCATCTTGTAGAACACAGTTCTTTAACCTCAATATGCTTGTACATTTATTTTAAAAAAAACTCGTAGTGCAGAACTTGAGGTTAACTTTTGATCTAGGAAGGTTTATGGAAGTTAATGAACTATGCACTCTTGGAGATGAGACCATTTTGGCTGGTAGTGTGTTCGGTGTTAGAAATAAGCCAATGTTTTTAAGGGCCATTTAGGTCCTTGGGTCCAATAATAAATCTACAGGGTCAAATTTTTGCAGAGTCACTGGTCTCGAATCCCCCGACTGCTCAAAAATGTTCATATGTTTTTCAAAAAGTTTTATTTTTTCACGATTAACTACTTTTAACTGTAGCCCCCAGTTTCCCCCAACTACCTGTAGGTTATTTGCCCAGACTGGGTACATTTACCCCCACTGGTTTACAAAAGTGGGGGGGCTGTGTATATTTTCCCACAACTAGGTGCATTTCCCTGACTGAATGAAAAAAGCATGTGGGGAGGGTGTGCCTTCCTCTGTGCATGCTACTGGTCAAAGGCCATTTTGACCCCTTATGTCAGTAATTCTGCATTATTTCTAACACTGCATGTATTGAATGCCATAAAATGTATGGATTTGTTGAACTTCTGATGTTGCTCTGTCTTTATGATTTCTCACATGAGCTGAGTATTTTGGAGTAAATATTAGTTTTGTAATTCAAAGGCCTTCCATTGCAGGGTCTCTAGGATAACAGTGCCTTGCACTGAAGGCTTGTGTGGAGGGACTACCATATATAATGTTCAAAAGCTCAAATAATAAATCCTTACTGACCCATTGTTCTGATAATGAACAGGTGTTTTAATGTGTTTTTTTATATTAATTTCTGTTATGTTCCTTTTTTTAAATAGGTGTGCCCACATTCTACATGAATGGCCAGAAAACCTTCTCAGGAGCACAAGAGAAAGAGGCTTTCTTGAAGATGTTTGACTGGGCTGCATCAAAACACGCTAATGGAACCCTGTTCATACCACCCGCTCACATATGAACTGTATGGGACAAATACTCACTTATGCCTAAAAAAATTGTTTGATTGGCGTAACATAAAATAAAAATTAGGGTAGGTCGGTCTGCAATTTTTTTTTACACACATTTTAAGCTATAAATTGCGTAAATTTTAAATCTTTTAAAATTTTTTTTTGCAAAAATATAAGAAACTTAAGTCTAGGGTCGGACCTATTTTTAGGGTTGATCAGGTTATGCCAATCAAACTATTTTTTTAGGCCTTAGAATAGAGCAAAAACAACAGATCTGAACATTCAAATGGAACTCTCACCATTCTCAGTCAGATATTGCCTCTATGTAATAGTATGTATACACTACTCAAAGAAATTAAAGGATCAGATTTATCTATTGGGTTTTTTAACATTGTTTATACCTTTTGTGTTATTCCTCCATTGGAGGTTGTGTCACATTTTCCCTGTTTTTAATTTTACTTATTAGCATTTTGCAAAAACAGTAAATCACATGAGTGTCATTTCATTAATGTGTAGGCAACAGAACACTTGCACTACCGAGTACCTGGTACCAATGTCCTGTGACACTGAAGAACACCTTGGTTAGTACCTTAAGAACAAAAAAAGGAGGTACAAGAATGTCAGATTCCGATATCCTTTAAATTATTTGAGTAGTGTAGATACCAACTTCTCATGTCTGAAATGAATGCAGCAGATAGCAGATCAAATTAAAGTTCTTATAAAAAAATGACATTTTAAATTTTAAGTCACATTTTAACATTTTTATTCCAAAAATGGTCCCTTTTGTGTGGCTTAAAAGTTATGTAGCTTTATGTTTAGGCCTACCATACAAATGTAGATCCTATGGACCCAACTCCATTAAAATTCTTCTTTATTGCAGTGGAACTGTGTAGAAGTTCACCTTTTATACAGGGTGTTAAGTAAAAAGTGGAATTTTGTTAGGTATGAATGGTATTGCTATTGGTCGTATCGTATTAGTTTTCAAGTTCTACTTATATTTAGCTTTCTTAGGAATTTTAGATTTTAAGAATTGGACGTTTCTAGAAAAATGGTAAATTCCAAGTTTTGACAAAATAACCTATTATGAAATATGTAAAATAACTAAACGTTCCGCACAAAGTGATTTGGAAAAAGTCATGCAGGTATCTTTGTTTACTTCAAACACAATATAGATCGTTCTGGGACACCCTGTTACTGTGCCAGAATTGTAGGTATACTTTTAAGTGACAAGAGTGCAATATACAATTGTTTGAAAATAAGTTTGCTTTTAAATGTGATATACGAAAATAGATTGAATCAATCCCAAAACTCTAAGCAACATTTTTTAAGAATTTGTAGTGGAATAAGTCTACCATCATAGACTCATCACCCGTGAGGTTTTAAGAAACTAAATTCAGCCATTACCTCACTGATAGGTATAGAAAACTTTGTCAGAGGGAAATTAAGATTATAAATAAATCTGATTACATGTATATTAGCTACTTGCACGGTTCCGCCATTATGCACTATGTGGGAGAGCCTCGAACTGGCAGCATACATGAAAGGAAGAATTATGTAACCTTACACAGAACGTTATGACTAGTTCAATTCCCATTCATGTATGCTGCCAGTTCGAGGCTCTCCCGCACATAGTGCATAATGGCGGAACCGTGCAAGTAGCGAATGGGGGTTCTTATAGTAGAAATTTCATTTGAATGATCACAGCTGCCAACAGCTGTCTGCAATAGTATCTGTGTGTAGTTCAAAATACAACACAAACACACAACCTTGGATACTTTAGGAAAATACTAACCAATCACAAGTGAGTTGACATGGTTGGATTCACTTCTGTGTCACCTTTACAGGCCACTTTCTATTAAAGTGGAGATTTTTTCACGCTTCATTTATTTATACGGTTTCACATATAAAGCGGCTTATTCCTATATAGCTCAATAGCTTAGAATAGTTAATTTTGAAAAGAAGTGAAACACAGTTCAAAATTGACAAAACGCTAAAATTACACACACAAAAATGTCCATTTTTACATTAACGCTAGAGTAAAAAGATTGCGCTATTTAAAAAGAGACGAATTAGGTTGGAGTATTTATTTTAATAGATCAGGGGAATATTTGTATCACACAAATATTTATTATTATCCAATTTTTGTACAGAAATTATGTATATTATTATATTATTAATATTATGATAGTGTAAAATAAACAAAACAAACATGTAAATTCTGAAACTTGTTATTATCACTATGTCTACTTGCTGAACTTCATAATTATATGTACATTGTATAAATTGTGAAATTGGTAGTTTTTGTATTATTTCTCAGCTCTGACAATGTCTGTACTATTACATTCCAACAAAGTTAGTCAGACCTTGAACAAATTCTTTTGGTAAAATTGCACTCCAAAATTGAAGTTGAGTTTATGAAATATGTTGTTTCATTGAAAAGATAAAAAAAAGAAATATGTTGTTTCTAAAATCTGAATGTGAAGTTCATTTTTCTTTAAAGGAAGTCTCCGGCAATCACAGCATTATTCCTTATATGTTAGAAAACTAATTATCAAGCACGAATCACATGGTTTTATTTAAAACAAACTCATATTAACCATAAAAACGAATAAAAACATCCGTTTCTCAACACGCGATATTCAAAATTCACGGGCGCCGAGTGCAATGACGTCCCAGTAATACAATGAAGGTTGACGACAATTGAACACAAATAACCATTACCGTCATTGCACTTAGACAATTTCGGCGCGGGAATTTTGAATATCGCGTGTTGAGAGCCGACTGTTTTTATTCGTTTTTATGGTTAATATGAGTTTGTTTTAAATAAAACAATGTGATTTGTGCTTCATAATTATTTTTCTAACATATAAGGCATAATGTTATGATTGCCGGAGACCCCCTTTAAACATGATTATTTCAAGATATTTTGTAATTTTGCATGAGTCTATGTTAAAATTGGAAATACAGGTTGCTTATTTGCAAGGTGTTGGTTAATTTTATGTTATAATCATGACATGATAAGTGCACGGGGTTGGGGCACTCACCTGCAAAGGTGGTACGTGCATGTGCGGTGGTCAGGGGTCCCTTTTTCAGGCTCTCCGACAGTTTCAAAGACCCATATTTGGGAATCATTCTACAGTTCTTTAGCCTCACCCTGAGTAAACTCCAACAATTGTATTTTTGAACTCAAGTTTGGAAATTTTTTTAATTTCTTAGCTGCACAGCCTAAAAGTTAGCCAAATTTTAGTTCACTGGTCCCACAAAAATATGTTCAGAACTGGTAAGTTTGTATCAACAAATTTGTCGTTTAGAACATACACGTGTGTGCCCCCATGTGCTCATTAAACCATGGACCTTAGAAGAACAGGGTTCATGTCTTGATTGTCTTCATCATCGGCAGAGTGCTAAACTATCGTAAGTGCAGTAGAATGCAATAGCTGCCATTTGAAACATTTCAATAAATGTACTTACTTTTAAACCAATAACACTAGAAAAAACACCCAACTACATGTATAAAGGTGATATATTGGGGCTAGTTTAGTGGCCATCAGGAAAGTATACAGAATATCCACACTTTACAATGAGCATGAGGGGTTTGTGCTGCAAACAATAGGCGTTTTACAAAAGGCAGCTATTACATTCTACTGCACTTACGATAGTGTTGCACTCTGTCGACGATTAATGTTAAACGTCATGTTAAAGCAGCAGATAGCTACTTCATCAATACTGATAGCAACAGTAGATAGCTACTTTGTCAATACTAACATTTACAGTAGATAACTACTTCATTAATACTGAGATCAGCAGCAGATAGCTACTTTGTCAATACCAACATTAACAGTAGCAAACTACTTCATCAATACTGATATCAGCAGTAGATAGCTACTTCATCAATACCAACATTAACAGTAGATAACTACTCCATCTATACTGATATCAGCAGTAGATGGCTACTTTGTCAATACCAACATTAACAGTATAGATAGCTACTTCATCAACACTGATACCAGCAGTAGATGCTAATATCAGCAGTAGATAGCTACTTCACCAATACCAGTTGATAGCTAATTCATCATTACTGATATCAGCAGTAGGTAACTACTTCATCAATACTGATATCAGCAATAGGTAGCTACTTCATCAATACTGCCATCAGCAGCAGATAACTACTTCATCAATACTGATATCAGCAATAGGTAGCTACTTCATCAATACTGATATCAGCAATAGATAGCTACTTCATCAATACTGATATCAGCTGCATATAGCTACTTCATCAATACCAACATTAACAGTAGATAACTACTTCATCTATACTGATATCAGCAGTAGATGGCTACTTTGTCAATACCAACATTAACAGTATAGATAGCTACTTCATCAACACTGATATCAGCAGTAGATAACTACTTCATCAATGCTAATATCAGCAGTAGATAGCTACTTCACCAATACCAGTTGATAGCTAATTCATCATTACTGATATCAGCTGCAGGTAGCTACTTCATCAATACCTTTATCAGCAGAACATAGCTACTTCATCAATACTGAGATCAGCAGTAGATAGCTACTTCATCAATACTGATATCAGCTGCATATAGCTACTTCATCAATACCTTTATCAGCAGAACATAGCTACTTCATCAATACTGATATCAGCAGTAGATGGCCACTTCATCAATACTGATATCAGCAGTAGATAGCTACTTCATCAATACTGATATCAGCAGTAGATAGCTACTTCATCAATACAGATATCAGCAGTAGATAGCTACTTCATCAATACTGATATCAGCAGTAGATAGCTACTTCATCAATACCCATATCAGCAGTAGATAGCTACTTCATCAATACTGATATCAGCAGTAGATAGCTACTTCATCAATACTGATATCAGCAGTAGATAGCTACTTCATCAATACTGTTATCAGCTGCAGATAGCTACTTCATCAATACTGATATCAGCAGCAGTAGATAACTACTTCATCAATACTGATATCAGCAGTAGATAACTACTTCATCAATACTGATATCAGCAGTAGATAGCTACTTCATCAATACTGATATCAGCAGTAGATAACTACTTCATCAATACTGATATCAGCAGTAAATAGCTACTTCATCAATACTGATATCAGCAGTAGATAGCTACTTCATCAATACTGTTATCAGCTGCAGATAGCTACTTCATCAATACCTTTATCAGCAATAGCTAGCTACTTCATCGATACTGATATCAGCAGTAGATACCTACTTCATCAATACTGATATCAGCAGTAGATAACTACTTCATCAATACTCACTGACTAGATTCATCAGGTTTGTAGATATACATTAAAGAAAATTTTCATTGAAACAAAACCAAATAATTTACTCACTATTGACGGTTTCGCCTATCATGGTCGATAGGCATCATCATAATTCCATCAATACTGATATCAGCAGTAGATACCTACTTCACCAATACCTTTATCAGCAGTGGTAGCTACATCATCAATACTGATATCAGCATTACATATAGCTACGATATCAGCAGCAGACAGCTGCTTCGTTAATATCAATATCAGCCCCCCACACACACAAGATAGACAAACCTAAATTATTTCTACGGCGGATAGGTATTGTTCATTCCTGATGTTATTCCTTGATAGGAGTCTTTCCGTAGTTCTTCAAATGTTCCGGAGAAAAGCTTACAAAAATTGCGGTGCTTAGTGTCCATTTAATTTGAGATGACACGCTGAGACCTTTCCGTCTACAAAAAGACCACAAAGTAGAAAGAGGATTAGACTTTATTTTCCCAACAAACATAAAATATTTTTAAATCATTATCATGGTTATAAACGTGTTAAGCTGTGTTAAACGCGTTTTTTGTTCTGGTCAAAATAACATTGATGTTTATTTAAGAGCATAGGTAGCTACTTCACCAATACCCTTATCAGCAGTAGATAGCTATTTTCATCAATGCTGATATCAACAGTAGAAAGCTACTTCATCAATTCCTTTATCAGCATTAGATAGCTGCCTTATCAGTACTTATATCAGCTGTAGATACCTGCGTCATCAATACCCTTATCAGCAGTTAATGGCTACTTCAGCAATACCAATAGCAACAGAAGATCTACTTCAATACCCTTCCTTTATCAAAAGTAGATGGCTACTTCATCAATACTGATATCAGACAGGAGTACATAGTTCCTTCATCAATACCCTTATCAGCATGTAGATGGCTACTTCATTAATACTGATCGCAGCAGTATGCTAATAGCTATTTCATCAATACTGATATTAGCAGCAGACAGCTACTTCGTAAATACCAATATATCAGCTGTAGCAGTAGATAGCTACTTCATCAATACCAATATCAGCAGTAGCTAGCTACTTCATCAATACCATACTAATAATATCAGCAGTAGATAGCTACCCAGCAAACACAAAACGTTTTCGACATCATTCGCAAAAGGTTATAAAAGGTTGTCAGAAAACGTTTAAATGTCGGGTTATATAAAGGGTATATTAAGAGTATAAAACGTTTTCAAAACCTTAAAAAACATTTTTTGGATAATCTACTGCTCAGCAAATAAAAATGTTTTACAGAAAACGTTTAAATGTCGGGTTATGTAAAGGGTATAAAAACGTTTTAATTACATTCCAAAAACATTCTTGAAAACTTGATTCAAAACATTCTAAACAGAATGTTATTTTGGGGTTGAAAATATATTTTGCGAAAAATGTTTGCCCAAAATATTTTCAATAACGTTTTAAAAACGTTTTCATGACCTTTATATAACCCGACATTTAAATGTTATTAAAAGGTTTTGAAAAAACATTTTAAGAACATTTCTGTGTTTGCTGGGTTCAAATATTTTAACATAATGTTATTTAAGTATTGACACAATATTTGGCAAAAATGTTTTCAAAAATAGTTTACAATAACATTTTTTGAAAACATTTAAAAATATTGTTGTAGTGTGTTTTCATACAAAACGTTTGTTATCATGACCTTTATATAACCCGACATTTTAATGTTATTAAAACGTTTTTACCTAAACCAAAAGCCAAAATATAACTTATTTAAAACGTTTTTGTGTTTGCTGGGTACTTTATCAATATCCTTATCAGCAAAGTGTTACTTTTCAATAATATTTTTGAAAGTCGATCCTTTGGCTGATACCTTGTATGTCACCTACTTTTTTGTGCCATGTGGCCAAGTCACCCCTCATTACGATAGTTGACCAGCGAACGGTCAACCAAAGGGGCTTCAAAGAATTCAAATTTATTACTATTTAGTAATTAGGTTGAATAATAATATTTAAGTAAAAATCAGGTTATGCTTAATTTGGATCAATTTAGATACTTATTAAAATCGAATATATATGTTCTTTGGTGTGCGGTGTCAAGCTGTATTATCGAGCATGTTTGATAGTCCCTCCCACTTAATAATGCTATTCTCATGGTCAATAGAGGGCAGCATAATATGGATTGCGGATACCAGGCGGTATAGGACACGCGACATGTGGCGTTCGAGGCTGGCGAAAATACAAGGCTGACAGCCGGCCCATTCAAATTATACGGTTAGCAGTTATAAATTAAACAACAACATACTTACAGTGTGATACATTGTCGTACTCCAACGTTTTTAGAGTAAGATAATTTTGCTTTGACACCACATAACAAATTTAGAATTGTTTGTGAAGATTTCATGATTATGTGTTAATCCAATGGCGACGTCAAAATGACGATATCGCATCTGCGGATACCAGGACATGTGACGTTCGAGGCTGGCGAAAATACAGGGCTGATAGCCCCATTCAAAATAGACGGTTAATAGCAGTTATAAATTGAAAAACAACATAGGCCTACTTACAGTGGGGTACTTTGTCGAACCCCAACGGTTTTAGAGTAAGATAAGTTTGCTTTGACACCACATTACAAGTTTAGAATTGTTTGTGAAGATTTCATGATTATGTGTTAATCCAATGGCGACGTTAATCCAATGGCGATGGCGGATACCTTGATAATACGCCTAACCTTACACGTCTAAGATTGCACCTTAGACGTGTAAGGTTAGCGTTTTATCTTAGGCGTATTTAGAAGGTTTCCGCCATCCATGTCGAATTCAATACCAGGGGCGGCGGAACGATTTTGAAAGGGGGGGGCAGTCAGGGTGATGTAAAAAATCGTCACGCTTGTGTGACGCAGGGGGGTTTCTGCATGAGGGGGGATGTGCCCCCCTGAGAAGTGAGAAACTTGTGCAAAATGAAGGCCCAATTGAAACCATTGCATTTGATGGACTATTTTGGTACTATTATTGTGTACAATTTGAGTTTGAAAAAGCCGAAAATTGGTGAAATGAAGCTATTAAAGCCATTTGTGAACAAGTTCTCACTATTGCATGTATCAATTATTACTGTAAACAAGTTAAGAGTCGGGTGTCCAAAGCAGAAAAGGGGGGAAAGCAGGGGGGTGTCTGAGGTGCCCCCCCCCTCAGAAGTGAGAAACTTTTGCAAACTGAAGGCCCAATTGAAGCCAAATTTCTGGCACTATTATTGTGTACAATTTTTTGTGTAGGCCTACAGTTTTCACTATTATTGTATAAATTATCGCTTTTAGTGTTGGGTGTCCAAAGCAGAAGTGAAAAGGGGAATTTGTTTATCCATAGGCCTACACACTGTGTATTAAGTTACACAGGGGAGTTGGAAAATTTGGCAAAATGAAGGACCAATTGATGCCATTTCGTGCATCATTTTTACACCGGCATTTTTAAGCATGTTAAGGGGGTACTACACCCCTCAATAAATTTGTGTCTATTTTTGCATTTTTTCTCAAAAACTAATAACACAGTGGTAACAAAAGTTATGTATATTATAGGGGCAAGGAATCCAATTACTACACTGGAATATCAGTGACCCAAGACAAGCAGTTTGTTATTTATGACAAGAAATAAGGTACCGCTAGGATGTACCTTGTTTCCTATCATATATACTGAACCACTTATCTTGAGTCACTGAAATTTTAGTGTAGTAATTGGATTCCTTGCCCCAATAATGTACATAACTTTTATTACCAGTGTGTAATTATTTTTGAGAAAAATGCAAAAATAGTCACAAATTTACCACAGGGGTGTAGTACCCCCTTAAGGGTCTAGAATAGAGATTTGATTACTTATGTTCACCCAGACATGTTACACACAGCACATGGGTTAAAAGTGGGAGCAGGCCCCCGGTCAAAAAAAGTGGAGGGGCCACTGGCCCCTGCCCCCCCCATGTCCATAGGCCTACATGACCAACGCAATATTTAGCAGTATAATCGAAATCGGAGATATAAGAATTGATAATTAAAATGGCACTTCTGGTTTCGTCGGATCCTATTAACAAAGAAAGTCAGCATCCAAAAGTCGGCACATAGTCGAGTCCACGTACCCGTACATTTTTTTGTATACCCAGGTGCGGATTCAGGGAGGAAAGGCAAGACTGAGAAGAGAAAGAGGAAAAAAGGAGAAAAGAAAGAAGAGAAAAGGAGAAAGGAAAAAGTTAAATTGCATGTTTAACAAGTAGGCCCATACCTAACCGCAGTGGCAGTCGGTTCAATCTGTAACTATAGGCTTGTGAGAGTTTAGGCATACCGGTAGTTTAGGCATTGCTTGAACTTAAAGGCGGGTCCTCTCTGTCCAAAAGCATGTGAAAACTACTGCGGCCCCGCCGATATGCACTGTATGCAGGGCCCGTCACATTTTGTCACCAAATTCAGTAAGTCAATCAACACACCCCACCCCCTTCGCAAAGACCACAATAATCAGATGCATTATAAAATGTGTTTTTCACATACGTTCATAATAATTTAAAACAATAAACTAAATCGTTTTGGTTTTTTTTTCTTCTTTCATCATTTATTCAAATTAAAAATGAACAACATACAAAAGACGATTGCTTGAACGGGCCTAAATTCCAGTTCCCTTCTCCCCACTCTATACATTTAGGCTGTAGGCGGTAGTTAGTTCACTTTTATGTAGTTAGTTCTCATACACGTTTCAATAATTATGTTCCGTATTGCTGAGAATGCTTCCCCTCTCCGATCCATCCTCCTTTTACCCCTATAGTTACTAATAGGGCTGTCAGAACCAGAAACGGTAGCTTGACAGTGCACCGTACATTTTATGCAACTAAATCGAGTTTTTCCCCTATCAGAGTATCCCTTTAAGGGATCTAAAATGAGCGTTTATTGCGTTTCGACAGTATTTTTTATGGGACATGAGAGCACCTCAGACCTATCGAATTGCATTCTGAATACGAAGCATGTCTTTCTGATATCAAATAATTTTCATTTTTGAAAATCACAATATAATACAAATTTTATGACAAATTATAAAAATTGATATTTTGCAAATTTTGATATAATACAGTCCTCGAAGTAAATTATATAAATCTAATGACATATTCTTAAAGTGTATGTAGCAGGAGGAAAAGCCGACGGTCAATTGAAAATTTTGACCTTTCATATTGAAGATATGGATTTTTTCCCCAAAAGACCTAATTTTTTGCGTGTTTTGGGGAAAAAATCCATATCTTCAATACGAAAGGTCAAAATTTTCAATTGATCGTCGGCTTTTCATCCCACCTACATACACTTTAAGTATAAATCATCAGATTTATAAAGTTTACTTCAAGTACTGTTAAATATCAAAATATCAATTTTAATGATTTGCTATAAAATGTGTATTAAATTGCGAATTTCAAAAATCAAAATTATTTGATATCAGAATGACATTCTTCGTATTCAGAATGCAATTCGATATGTCTGATGTGCTCTAATGTCCCACAATAAATACTGTCCAAACGTTCATACCCCAGCCCTTAAACTTAGATTAATTAAGAAAATAGCATGAACCCGACGTTACAAAATTATTCCACCTTTTACAGCTGTCGTAATTCCAGAATTTTGACACCCGTCGGAATTCTGGAATTCCAAAGATCTGACACAACAGTGTGCGGCACGAATTTACTAGATTCAGGAATTTCCCTTTGTCGGTCGTGTAATTGAATGGGATTATTTTAAATTTTATCAAAAAACAAAACAAAACCTCGCAATCGCGGAGAGGGACTACGCCACAACTTGTCAAAGAATTACAAACCAACCAACCATCAGGAAAATTCGGCTTCGACGGTGTAACTACCATCGTCAGACGGCAATCCAAAAATACAGAGCCAATTCAAGATCAGTATAGGCCTAATGATGCATATCTAGTACTGGTGCTATATCTACTGAGAATCAAATTAAAATTTCAAATGTTGCGATATTTTCTTTTGGTTTAATTTGGGACTAGGCGTTAATTTGGGACTACTATATGAGATTCTAAATGCTAGGCCTATCTTCAGATATAGCGAAAAAAATCCTAAAACGCGCACGGTTTCTCTGCGAGAATAAAAAAAAATCGGCATTCGGCCTATATGCCGCGCTATTAAATAAAAGGGGAGAGGTAAAAACAGAGAAACAGGCAGATGCGGGAAGTGATGAGTTTGTAATATCGCTTTAAACTTTCTGATCGGGACTGATGTATTGGAAAGAAAAAACTCGCCGCTACATGATGAAGTAAAAATTTAGAGAAAATAATGGTTTTTTTTTGCTTGCTATCTTCTGAAGATAGTAATTTTGGTCAGCTTCATCATTTTAACATTTCAGCTTTGCATTCGGCCTAGTGCCGATTTTTATACTAAAAGAAAATGTGGCGAGACATGCCGTAATTTGCTCGATTCTGGTGCCGGTGTCTATAGAGCTCCTCCATTGATTTACATGGGTAATATCAAAATTGAAATATCTCAAGAACCGAATACCGTATGACGCTGAAACAAACTTTGAAATAAAGCTTTTACATTTCTCTATCTGTTTTATGTCATTTTGGTGTTTGTCAGATTCATGTGATTTTACTATCAACTGCAGATAGCTCAAATTTAAATGCCCGTTGGTTGTCGTTTTTGTCTGCTGAACGAGATCGAGATAGGCCTAAAGGGTAGGCCTACATGCCACAAAAAAGCTTTCCATATAGGCCTACTTTACGTGCTGAATAGGGGTCGCGTTTTGGGCATAAGTCGAGTTACGTCCAACTTTGAAATATACATTTGATATCATCTTAACTAGAACAAAATTCTGCATAACATTTCTGAAAATGACTACACATTTTAGGTCCGACTAATTTTTGAGAAAATTAGTGCTATATAAAAAGGCCACATTTTCCCGTGTTTACATCCGACTGCTAACCGCGTTCTGACCTCGTTTGTTCATGCGCACATAATCGTAAATATCACTCAAATTTTCACATTTTCTTTTCAAATTTGTAGAGATCACATTCACAAGTTCTTGTAAAACACTATTCTCAACACTACAATTGTTAATATTGTACCGATTTTCTAGAATATTTAGGCAAAGTTTGGGACTACAGGCGTGATAAACTTTTACCGGAAACCGCTTCACAGGCGGATTTAGTGGTATATGAACCCTAAAGCGATATTTTATAGAATCATTTTACTGGTGTGCTATCTTCTGAAGATCAAATTAAAATTCCAAATGTTGTTATATTTTGTTTTGGTTTATAATTTTAATTGCATGTGGTTTTTTATTCTACCTATTGAATACTAGTATAGCTGAAATATAATGCAGGCCTATGTTTTCATTGTCCCCTGCGCGAGATATATTTTCGAATCGAATTAGGCCTACTGGTGCTATATCTACTGAGAATCAAATTAAAATTTCAAATGTTGCGACATTTTCTTTTGGAATAATTTGGGACTATAGGCGTTAATTTGGGACTATATGAGATTATAAATGCTAGGCCTATCTTCAGTAGATATAGCGAAAAAAATCCTAAAACGCGCACGGTTTCTCTGCGCGAATAAAAAAAATCGGCATTCGGCCTATATGCCGCGCTATTAAATAAAAGAGGGAGAGGTAAAATCAGAGAAACAGACAGATGCGGGAAGTGATGAGTTTGTAATATCGCTTTAAACTTTCTGATCGGGACTGATGTATTGGAAAGAAAAAACTCGCTGCTACATGATGAAGTAAAAATTTAGAGAAAATAATGTAAAACATTACTTCTAGAGTAGAAAGATGCAATGACTAGGGATGAGATTCTAAATGCTATCTTCAGTAGATATAGCGAAAAAAATCCTAAAACGCGCCCGATTAGCCTACTCTGCCCGAATAAAAAAATCGGCATTCGACCTATATGCCGCGCTATTAAAAAAAGAAGAGGTAAAAATAGAGAAACAGACAGATGATAATCTCTGCTTTACTATAAGTGCCGTTTTAAATTTTGGTCAGCTTCGTCATTTTTACATTTCTTTATAGCTCTGCAGTCGGCCTAATGCCGATTTTTCTCTGAGCGGGCAACCCCGTTCAATGCAGTTTTGCCGTTTCGCGCCGTACTGAATCATCATCTACAACGCGTGCTAGGCAATGTTTTCTTCTTCTTTTTTTTCTTCTTTTTTTAAAATATTATTATTTTTTATTTATTTTTTTTGCTTGCTATCTTCTGAAGATAGTAATTTTGGTCAGCTTCATCATTTTAACATTTTTTTATAGCTTTGCATTCGGCCTAGTGCCGATTTTTATACTAAAAGAAAATGTGGCGAGACATGCCGTAATTTGCTCGATTCTGGTGCCGGTGTCTATAGAGCTCCTCCATTGATTTACATGGGTAATATTAAAATTGAAATATCTCAAGAACCGAATACCGTATGACGCTGAAACAAACTTTGAAATAAAGCTTTTACATTTCTCTATCTGTTTTATGTCATTTTGGTGTTTGTCGGATTGGTGTGGTTTTACTATCAACTGCAGATAGCTCAAATTTAAATGCCCGTTGGTTGTCGTTTTTGTCTGCTGAACGAGATCGAGATAAAGGGTAGGCCTACGTGCCACAAAAAAGCTTTCCATATAATACTTTACGTGCTGAATAGGGGTCGCGTTTTGGCCGTAAGTCGAGTTACGTCCAACTTTGAAATATATATTTAATATCATCTTAACTAGAACAAAATTCTGCATAACATTTCTGAAAATGACTACACATTTTAGGTCCGACTAATTTGTGAGAAAATTAATGCTATATAAAAAGGCCACATTTTCCCGTGTTTACATCCGACTGCTAACCGCGTTCTGACCTCGTTTGTTCATGCGCACATAATCGTAAATATCACTCAAATTTTCACATTTTCTTTTCAAATTTGTAGAGATCACATTCACAAGTTCTTGTAAAACACTATTCTCAACACTACAATTGTTAATATTGTACCGGCTAGAATATTTAGGCAAAGTTTGGGACTACAGGCGTGATAAACTTTTACCGGAAACCGCTTCACAGGCGGATTTAGTGGTATATGAACCCTAAAGCGATATTTTATAGAATCATTTTACTGGTGTGCTATCTTCTGAAGATCAAATTAAAATTCCAAATGTTGTTATATTTTGTTTTGGTTTATAATTTTAATTGCATGTGGTTTTTTATTCTACCTATTGAATACTAGTATATAGCTGAAATATAATGCAGGCCTATGTTTTCATTGTCCCCTGCGCGAGATATATTTTCGAATCGAATTAGGCCTACTGGTGGTGCTATATCTACTGAGAATCAAATTAAAATTTCAAATGTTGCGACATTTTCTTTTGGTTTAATTTGGGACTATAGGCGTTAATTTGGGACTATATGAGATTCTAAATGCTAGGCCTATCTTCAGTAGATAGAGCGAAAAAAATCCTAAAACGCGCACGGTTTCTCTGCGCGAATAAAAAAAAATCGGCATTCGGCCTATAGGCCTATGCCGCGCTATTAAATAAAAGAGGGAGAGGTAAAAACAGAGAAACAGGCAGATGCGGGAAGTGATGAGTTTGTAATATCGCTTTAAACTTTCTGATCGGGACTGATGTATTGGAAAGAAAAAACTCGCCGCTACATGATGAAGTAAAAATTTAGAGAAAATAATGTAAAACATTACTTCTAGAGTAGAAAGATGCAATGACTAGGGGTGAGATTTTAAATGCTATCTACAGTAAATATAGCGAACAAATCCTAAAACGCGCCCGATTACTCTGCCCGAATAAAAAAAATCGGCATTCGGCCTATATGCCGCGGTAGTAAATAAAAGAGGAGAGGTAAAAACAGAGAAACAGGCAGATGATAATCTCTGCTTTATAAGTGCCGTTTTAAATTTTGATCAGCTTCGTCATTTTTACATTTCTTTATAGCTCTGCAGTCGGCCTAATGCCGATTTTTCTCTGAGCGCGCAGCCCCGTTCAATGCAGTTTTGAGAGCGCACCACCAATGATTGCGCCATTGGATTACACAGGGAAATACGCACGTTTGGATGGCGTTTTGTCACTGCAAAAACGTAATATGGATAAAAAGTTTGGTATCAAATTAAAGCTTATCACGTGTAGAATATTTTTCTTTTAACAGAATATATTGGTGACCATCTACTTTTTTTTGCTATTTGCCCGCAAAGAAAAAACGTGCAAATTTACCCCTAAAAAATCACTCAATTTTTGAAACCGGACATTGTCCAAATTCGCGCCAAAACTCCATCTCTGAAATAAAACATTGGGACTTTTTCTCATATTTTGTCATGTAGACACTTGTCGAAAGCAAATGAGCTGAAAATGGGCAAATTTGGACTATACGTTTTGAAAATAAAGCCGCAACAAGCTCAAATAAGCGGTGGACTATTTTAACCGAATTTCACTGGTACATAAATCGTGGAGTGATTTGGTGGTGCGCCCTCTTATAAACGTCAATAGTTATCAAAATCCAATTTTTTACATTTTTAAGTAAACTAGAGACAGTTTCTAGTCATTTCCCAAGATTTCATCCTTCTACGACTTTCCGTTCGGAAGAAATGGTGCTCTAAATATCAGTTCCGAATCACCAAAAGACCCAAATTTCAACGTGTTTATCAACATGCAGAAGTTTGAAGAGGTTGGACATAAAATTAAATGTTTTATGCAAAAAGATACTCTTTAATTTTAATTTTTTTAATTGTGAAAAGTACTTTATTTGTGTACAAATATTTTTAATACCTTAAATATAGGCCTATTTACATAATTGAGTCAAATTACCCCCCCCTCTCGTTCTCTGTCTTCAAACTAGGCCTACTGATTTTGGCATTTTAAGCAAAAATACAAGTTTTATACGTTATTCTGATTTGGTATAAATCTATAGCAAAACCGCTCCTATAAGTAGATTTTGATGCTTTTCTTAACGTCAGAGACCTGTATTTTTGGATAAATAAAAAACATTATTGCTAAAACTAATCACAAATGTTATTTCAAGCATTTGCGAATGAAATAAAATGATTTATTAAGACTTCTGCCCTTATTCTATGTTTTTTGTAAAAATGCGCGTACATAGCAACACACTTTAAAAGCCGCTTATAAGAGAGCGCACCACCAATGATTGCGCCATTGGATTACACAGTGAAATACGCACGTTTGGATGGCGTTTTGTCACTGCAAAAACGTAATATGGATAAAAAGTTTGGTATCAAATTAAAGCTTATCACGTGTAGAATATTTTTCTTTTAACAGAATATATTGGTGACCATCTACTTTTTTTGCTATTTGGCCGCAAAGAAAAAACGTGCAAATTTAACCCTAAAAAATCACTCAATTTTTGAAACCGGACATTGTCCAAATTCGCGCCAAAACTCCATCTCTGAAATAAAACATTGGGACTTTTTCTCATATTTTGTCATGTAGACACTTGTCGAAAGCAAATGAGCTGAAAATGGGCAAATTTGGACTATACGTTTTGAAAATAAAGCCGCAACAAGCTCAAATAAGCGGTGGACTATTTTAACCGAATTTCACTGGTACATAAATCGTGGAGTGATTTGGTGGTGCGCCCTCTTTTGCCGTTTCCCGCCGTACTGAATCATCATCTACAACGCGTGCTAGGCAATTTTTTTTAATATTTTTTTTTAATATTATTATTTTTTATTTATTTATTTTTGCTTGCTATCTTCTGAAGATAGTAATTTTGGTCAGCTTCATCATTTTAACATTTTTTTATAGCTTTGCATTCGGCCTAGTGCCGATTTTTATACTAAAAGAAAATGTGGCGAGACATGCCGTAATTTGCTCGATTCTGGTGCCGGTGTCTATAGAGCTCCTCCATTGATTTACATGGGTAATATTAAAATTGAAATATCTCAAGAACCGAATACCGTATGACGCTGAAACAAACTTTGAAATAAAGCTTTTACATTTCTCTATCTGTTTTATGTCATTTTGGTGTTTGTCGGATTCATGTGATTTTACTATCAACTGCAGATAGCTCAAATTTAAATGCCCGTTGGTTGTCGTTTTTGTCTGCTGAACGAGATCGAGATAAAGGGTACATGCCACAAAAAAGCATAAAGGCCTACTTTACGTGCTGAATAGGGGTCGCGTTTTGGCCATAAGTCGAGTTACGTCCAACTTTGAAATATATATTTGATATCATCTTAACTAGAACAAAATTCTGCATAACATTTCTGAAAATGACTACACATTTTAGGTCCGACTAATTTTGAGAAAATTAGTGCTAGGCCTATATAAAAGGCCACATTTTCCCGTGTTTACATCCGACTGCTAACCGCGTTCTGACCTCGTTTGTTCATGCGCACATAATCGTAAATATCACTCAAATTTTCACATTTTCTTTTCAAATTTGTAGAGATCACATTCACAAGTTCTTGTAAAACACTATTTTCAACACTACAATTGTTAATATTGTACCGATTTTCTATATTTAGGCAAAGTTTGGGACTACAGGCGTGATAAACTTTTACCGTAAACCGCTTCACAGGCGGATTTAGTGGTATACGAACCCTAAAGCGATATTTTATAGAATCATGTTACTGGTGTGCTTATCTTCTGAAGATCAAATTAAAATTCCAAATGTTGCTACATTTTGTTTTGGTTTATAATATTTATTGCATGTGGTTTTTTTATTCTACCTATTGAATACTAGTATATTGCTGAAATAAAATGCAGGCCTATGTTTTCATTGTCCCCTGCGCGAGATATATTTTCGAATCGAATTAGGCCTAGGCCTACTGGTGCTATATCTACTGAGAATCAAATTAAAATTTCAAATGTTGCGACATTTTCTTTTGGTTTAATTTGGGACTATAGGCGTTAATTTGGGACTATATGAGATTCTAAATGCTAGGCCTATCTTCAGTAGATAGAGCGAAAAAAATCCTAAAACGCGCACGGTTTCTCTGCGCGAATAAAAAAAAATCGGCATTCGGCCTATAGGCCTATGCCGCGCTATTAAATAAAAGAGGAGAGGTAAAAACAGAGAAACAGGCAGATGCGGGAAGTGATGAGTTTGTAATATCGCTTTAAACTTTCTGATCGGGACTGATGTATTGGAAAGAAAAAACTCGCCGCTACATGATGAAGTAAAAATTTAGAGAAAATAGTGTAAAACATTACTTCTAGAGTAGAAAGATGCAATGACTAGGGATGAGATTTTAAATCCTATCTTCAGTAGATATAGCGAAAAAATCCTAAAACGCGCCCGATTACTCTGCCCGAATAAAAAAATCGGCATTCGGCCTATAGGCTATGCCGCGGTAGTAAATAAAAGAGGGAGAGGTAAAAACAGAGAAACAGGCAGATGATAATCTCTGCTTTATAAGTGCCGTTTTAAATTTTGGTCAGCTTCGTCATTTTTACATTTCTTTATAGCTCTGCAGTCGGCCTAATGCCGATTTTTCTCTGAGCGCGCAGCCCCGTTCAATGCAGTTTTGCCGTTTCCCGCCGTACTGAATCATCATCTACAACGCGTGCTAGGCAATGTTTTTTTTTATTTATTTTTTTTAATATTATTATTTTTTATTCATTTATTTTTGCTTGCTATCTTCTGAAGATAGTAATTTTGGTCAGCTTCATCATTTTAACATTTCTTTATAGCTTTGCATTCGGCCTAGTGCCGATTTTTATACTAAAAGAAAATGTGGCGAGACATGCCGTAATTTGCTCGATTCTGGTGCCGGTGTCTATAGAGCTCCTCCATTGATTTACATGGGTAATATTAAAATTGAAATATCTCAAGAACCGAATACCGTATGACGCTGAAACAAATTTTGAAATAAAGCTTTTACATTTCTCTATCTGTTTTATGTCATTTTGGTGTTTGTCGGATTCATGTGATTTTACTATCAACTGCAGCTCAAATTTAAATGCCCGTTGGTTGTCGTTTTTGTCTGCTGAACGAGATCGAGATAAAGGGTACATGCCACAAAAAAGCATATAGGCCTACTTTACGTGCTGAATAGGGGTCGCGTTTTGGCCATAAGTCGAGTTACGTCCAACTTTGAAATATATATTTGATATCATCTTAACTAGAACAAAATTCTGCATAACATTTCTGAAAATGACTACACATTTTAGGTCCGACTAATTTTTGAGAAAATTAGTGCTAGGCCTATATAAAAAGGCCACATTTTCCCGTGTTTACATCCGACTGCTAACCGCGTTCTGACCTCGTTTGTTCATGCGCACATAATCGTAAATATCACTCAAATTTTCACATTTTCTTTTCAAATTTGTAGAGATCACATTCACAAGTTCTTGTAAAACACTATTTTCAACACTACAATTGTTAATATTGTACCGATTTTCTAGAATATTTAGGCAAAGTTTGGGACTACAGGCGTGATAAACTTTTACCGTAAACCGCTTCACAGGCGGATTTAGTGGTATATGAACCCTAAAGCGATATTTTATAGAATCATGTTACTGGTGTGCTTATCTTCTGAAGATCAAATTAAAATTCCAAATGTTGCTGCATTTTGTTTTGGTTTATAATATTTATTGCATGTGGTTTTTTATTCTACCTATTGAATACTAGTATATTGCTGAAATAAAATGCAGGCCTATGTTTTCATTGTCCCCTGCGCGAGATATATTTTCGAATCGAATTAGGCCTACTGGTGCTATATCTACTGAGAATCAAATTAAAATTTCAAATGTTGCGACATTTTCTTTTGGTTTAATTTGGGACTATAGGCGTTAATTTGGGACTATATGAGATTCTAAATGCTAGGCCTATCTTCAGTAGATAGAGCGAAAAAAATCCTAAAACGCGCACGGTTTCTCTGCGCGAATAAAAAAAATCGGCATTCGGCCTATAGGCCTATGTCGCGCTATTAAATAAAAGAGGGAGAGGTAAAAACAGAGAAACAGGCAGATGCGGGAAGTGATGAGTTTGTAATATCGCTTTAAACTTTCTGATCGGGACTGATGTATTGGAAAGAAAAAACTCGCCGCTACATGATGAAGTAAAAATTTAGAGAAAATAATGTAAAACATTACTTCTAGAGTAGAAAGATGCAATGACTAGGGATGAGATTCTAAATGCTATCTTCAGTAGATAGGCCTATAGCGAAAAAATCCTAAAACACGCCCGATTACTCTGCCCGAATAAAAAAATCGGCATTCGACCTATATGCCGCGCTATTAAAAAAAGAAGAGGTAAAAATAGAGAAACAGACAACGATAATCTCTGCTTTATAGGCCCTAAGTGCCGTTTTAAATTTTGGTCAGCTTCGTCATTTTTACATTTCTTTATAGCTCTGCAGTCGGCCTAATGCCGATTTTTCTCTGAGCGCGCAACCCCGTTCAATGCAGTTTTGCCGTTTCGCGCCGTACTGAATCATCATCTACAACGCGTGCTAGGCAATTTTTTTTCTTTTTTTTTTTTTTTAATATTATTATTTTTTATTTATTTATTTTGCTTGTTATCTTCTGAAGATAGTAGTTTTGGTCAGCTGCATCATTTTAACATTTCTTTATATTATAGCTTTGCATTCGGCCTAGTGCCGATTTTTATACTAAAAGAAAATGTGGCGAGACATGCCGTAATTTGCTCGATTCTGGTGCCGGTGTCTATAGAGCTCCTCCATTGATTTACATGGGTAATATTAAAATCGAAATATCTCAAGAACCGAATACCGTATGACGCTGAAACAAACTTTGAAATAAAGCTTTTACATTTCTCTGTCTGTTTTATGTCATTTTGGTGTTTGTCGGATTCATGTGATTTTACTATCAACTGCAGATAGCTCAAATTTAAATGCCCATAGCACGTCAGCACAGCACAACTCCTTGGACAAGTTTTCAGCTGGAGTATATAATTCAAGATTCAAGATTCGTTTTTGTCTGCTGAACGAGATTGAGATAAAGGGTACATGCCACAAAAAAGCTTTCCATATAGGCCTAGGCCTACTTTACGTGCTGAATAGGGGTCGCGTTTTGGCCATCGAGTTACGGTCCAACTTTGAAATATATATTTGATATCATCTTATAGAACAAAATTCTGCATAACATTTCTGAAAATGACTACACATTTTAGGTCCGACTAATTTTTTTTTGGAGAAAATTAGTGCTATATAACATTACATCCGGGATATCTACGTATTGGTATTGATGAAGTAGGTATCTACTGCTATGCTGATAAGGGTATTGGTGAAGTAGCTTTCTACTGCTGACTTCATGCAGTACTGATGAAGCAGCCATCTACTGCTGATAAGGGTATTAACGAAGTATCCATCTACTGCTGATGAAGGAAGGGTATTGGTGAAGTAGCTATCTACTGCTGATAAGGGTATTGATGAAGTAGCTATAGGCTAACTGCTGATATTGGTATTGATGAAGTATATATCTATAATACTGCTAATATTGGTATTGATGAAGTATCTATCTATTGCTGATGAAGGAAGGGTATTGGTGAAGTAGCTATCTACTGCTGATAAGGGTATTGATGAAATAGCTGTCTGCTGCTATCTACTGCTGATAAGGACATTGATGAAGTAGCTATCTACTGCTGATATCATCATTGATAAAGTAGCTATCTACTGCTAATTAATGAAAATTGCTAATATTGGTATTGCAAAAAGACCCTGCTCAAGTTAAGTTTGTAAATGTCGGTCAGTACTAATGAAAGCTGACCTTTGACCCCTTATATTGAATATTTAGATGGAATTTCTTGATGATCACGCGAAGAACGTACGTACCTTTGTCTTTCAAACCACATTATGTATAAATTATACCATATATTGATTACGTATAACAGTATAAAATCAATACAGGTAGACTGCCAAATACGCAAAAAGGCGGGCCTTTTAAATTACAGCGAAGGCACACGTGTTTATTGAGCAAAAGTAGGCCTACATGGTGCGTATCATGTCCAGTTTTGGGCAGGAGTAAACACTACTCCTGTGTCCTGCTTTTGCATTTGACTTACAGGCCTACTTAGTTGGAAATGGGACGTCTTTGAACTTCAACGATTTTAAGACTTGAAGGAAAGCAACATTATTCTGCAAAAATGTCGAAATTGATAAAACATTTATTACAAATGACATTAATTATCTCCAAAACGAAGCCAATGGAAAATATAACGACTGGTCTCATGTGAGTGCTGGTACTCAGGACAATGTTAACTGTAGACTTCTTCGTAGTCCACTTGCCCATTTTGCATGCTCTGACTATTACATTTAAGCATAAAACTCTGATTTATATTGATTTGTGTGCAACTGATAGATTTTCACATCTGTATCTGATCTTTTCAGTCACCGCACTCCCTCTGTTTGTTAGCTTCCGCTATCAATTAACTAGTAGATTCCAAAATCAGAATTCTTCAGTATAAAGTGAGCCATTATAATTATGCAAGATAATATGTTGCATTCAATTACTTTTATTGTCACTAATCATCTGATATTCTTAATTCTTTATGACCATTTTACTATTGAATACTTTAATTTTAATAAACATCAGTATAATTTTGAGTTCAACGAAATGGGTTCATCATGACTAATAATAACATATTTTTAATAAAATTCGACTGGCATAGTCTATGTTATAACTGATGCAAATCAAACAACAATCTGCGCATGCAATTTTTTTTTGGAATGGGCTACCAAAAATAGAGGCATTCACTGACAAATTTTTTTTCAAGTTTTGGCCGAAAATTTGCATATTTCAGATTAGCGATTAAAAAAAAAAAGAAATGCGCGTGAAGCGCGAGAAAAGTTTATGTTAAAAATCATGAAAAAGGAGTCTTTGGTGAAAAAGAACATTCGTGTTCCCCCTTCAATAAAAAAAAATCATGTTCCAAATCCTCCATTCCCCTCTGGCGTAAATCATGTAAATGATACCCCCTCGATAAAGAATGCCAGATTTGTAATCAGAAAGCCTGTGAGAAAAAAAAAAGAAAAAAAAAAAAAAAGATAGAAAAAAGGAAAATTTTGAAACAAATCCTGCAAAAAATAGATGTTTTTTTTTTTTTTATATCAACAATGACACTGAGCTGGAGTTATTGTTTGGTATCAGGGAGGGATACCTCAGAACCAGCTGCCTCAGAACATGACATGTGTATCAATTTCCTTTTTCTGTGCCTTAAAATTTTACATTCATAAATGCAGATTTAAACAGACCAAATTTATTTTCAATGCTTTTCTATTATGGTTAAATTGAAGCAGAAAATTGAGTATAAAATTGCTGAAAGTAAGGTAAACTGCGGCTCCATTTCAAAAAATGGACCATTGATCTTGAAGCATCATAGCTCATCATGTTGAATTGTTTTCTTTTCAAACTGATGGTACCCTAACCATTGTAGGCTAATGTGTGTTTTGTAGCTTTTTGTTTGTGTGAACGGTTGACTGTTTGTTGTTGTTGTTGTCAGGGCCGGATTAACCTTGGGGGCCCTGCGCCATGCCAAACTTTGGAGGCCCCTAAACTCACCATGAGGTGATGAGGAAGGTATTTGCACCAAGTGGCCAAGTTTAATGTGTTTAGGTAAGATTGACAATGGGCTGCACTAAAAGCATTAGGCCTACAATTTAAAAGGGAGACAAATTTCACTAGGATGTTTGCACACGAAACATTTCTATTTCAGAATATTTTAGCCCAAACTTGAATGAAGGCGAATTTTGCTATCTTACCCTATGCCAATGCCGCCAGCGCGTGAAAATATGGTGCATGTTTAAATAGCCCGTCTTTGTCTCTCTTTGTCATTATGTTCTGGTGTTAAAATTTTAGTGATTTATTGTATAGATTCATGATCGTGATCGTTGGGAACTGGTCATGCTGGGGCTCATTGTGTTTCTCCCTCCAAACGAGTTATGAAAGCTATCCACCAGTGGAGCTTCTGCGACCCCTACGCAGAACTTCCGATAGTGGATTATCTGCGCACCAGAGGATGTTTAAAGACATTCCCATGGCCCAATGGGGTTTCTGACCTTGGTATGTCTGGTTTTTGAACACATGTGGCAAGTTGACCATACTTTGCATTGGGATTGTGTGCAAATATCTGATGTTTTCATCCTATTATTTAACATTGAAAACATCGAGACTTAGGAATAAAATTAATGCAGTGGGACAATATGAATGTTTCCTTTAAGAAAATCAAATATCAGTCCTAAGTCTCAACTATTAGCTCGTTGGCTGCAGTTTTAAAATTACCATTTTGTGTGTGTGGCAATGGGGACTTTGCCTCTAAAATTAGGTTATATTGGTCAAATTTCCCAATCATAGTGCATTGTAGGAATGCCTTTAAGCCTCCTCTGTCTGCGCACGGTGGACGCAAGGAATCCACAGTCGGATATTCGGCGCACGTGCACTGAAAATCCCCTCCGTATATAGTTCCGGTGGAGTAATTCTGCGCACAGTCGCAGGGAATCCACTGACGGATTTTCGGCGCACGTGCGCTGAAACTCCCCTCCGTATATAGTTCCGGTGGAGTAATTCTGCGCACGGTCGCAGGGAATGACGGATTTTCGGCGCACGTGCGCTGAAACTCCCCTCCGTATATAGCTCCGGTGGAGTAATTCTGCGCACGGTCGCAGGGAATCCACGGACGGATTTTCGGCGCACGTTTTAATCATCTCATGATTAGTTATGATTTAATATTATTAAATGGTAGAAAGTATGAAATATTATTTAGGGCCTATATGTTTAGAGTCAGTTCTGCGCATTAAGTTTCATGTTTAAAAACCATGTTTAAAAAAATAACTTAGAAAGTAAGAAATTTATATACATTTTTAGAGTCAGAACGGTGGAATTTTTTCGGCGCACGTGCGCAGAAACTTCCCTCCGTATATAGCTCCGGTGGAGTAATTCTGCGCACGGTCGCACTGAGGGAATCCACTGACGGATTTTCGGCGCACGATTCTTCGTTATGATTTAATATTATTTAGGCCTATATGTTTATAGTCAGTTCTGCGCATCAAGTATCATGTTTAAAAAACATGTTTAAAAAAATAACTTTGAAAGTAAGAAATATATATATATATATTTAGAGTCAGAACAGTGGAGTATTTCTGCGCACGGTCGCAGGGAATCCACAGTCGGACTTTCGGCGCACGTGCGCTGAAACTCCCCTCCGTATATAGTTCCGGTGGAGTGTAATTCTGCGCACGGTCGCAGGGAATCCACGGACGGATTTTCGGCGCACGTGCGCAGAAACTCCCCTCCGTATACAGCTCCGGTGGAGTAATTCTGCGCACGGTCGCAGGGAATCCACTGACGGATTTTCGGCGCACGTTTTAATCATCTCATGAATTGTTATGATTTAATATTATTAAATGGTAGAAAGTATGAAATATTATTTAGGGCCTATATGTTTAGAGTCAGTTCTGCGCATCAAGTTTCATGTTTAAAACGATGTTAAAAAAATAACTTAGAAAGTAATAACTTAGAAAGTAAGAAGTAAGAACGGTGGAGTTTTTCTGCGCACGGTCGCAGGGAATCCATAGTCGGACTTTCGGCGCACGTGCGCAGAAACTCCCTCCGTATATAGCTCCGGTGGAGTAATTCTGCGCACGGTCGCAGGGAATCCACTGACGGATTTTCGGCGCACGATTTAATCATCTCATGAATTGTTATGATTTAATATTATTAAATGGTAGAAAGTAAGAAATATTATTTTAGGGCCTATATGTTTAGAGTCAGTTCTGCGCATCAAGTTTCATGTTTAAAAAACAAAACATAACGTGCGCCGAAAATCCATCAGTGGATTCCTTGCGTCCACCGTGCGCAGATTATCCACTATCGGAAGTTCTGCGTAGGGGTCGCAGAAGCTCCACTGGTGGATCATGTACATACATGTCCAAACACAAGATATTTGAAACAAAGAAGGTTCAAAGACCCGCTCAAAGAGCTTCAAAGATTTGAAACAATGACGCGAAGATTATTAATACAAAAAAGGAAAGATTTGAAACAAAGGAAGGAAAGATATGAAACAAAGAAAGAAGGAAATATTTGATGCAATGCAAAGAAAGAAAGGTGTGTTTTTTGTTTTTCAATGTGAATTTTGGATTTGGTCAAACTTTTAAAATTCCCGGTGCGTAAAGAAATCAGCGCGCAGATGCGGAAATGTCAGATCCTCTCAACTTTGACCTCGCGCACCGTGACCCAAAGATGACGGATCTCCGTACAAACTTTGTCGATTAACAATAGCCGAAGCGCAAATTTAGGTGTCAAAGTGCTACAAACGGATCTCAAAATGTTCGAAATGATGATGATGGTAAGAAAAGTAATGTGTGTAATGGTTAGGTAACCGTTGGTTCTGTAGAGTAGCGTAATATTGAGTGAAATGTAGTCAAAAACATGGCATTTGCACTCGCGTCATTTGACACTGCACTGACTGTGCACAATACGATTCGTTAAGCTTACACATGTACAACAAAACGTGCATCACCAGCATTCAGTCCATCAACAGTTACACATGTACAATCATACATCACATGTAGCTTGAACTTGAAGAGAAGTACAAATTACACGGTTCACATTTTAATGTTTTCTACAATAATCAGTTTTAAAAGTGACGACAAACTGGCCTATTCAAAACTCCACAAACATCTGGTTTGAGAGTGGTAAATCATGGCTAATTAAAACAAAAGTAACAAAAGAAAATTGAAAGAAAAGAGCTGACAAATAAAATGAAAGCTATAAAAAGTACAGAGAAGTAAAAACTGAAATAAAAAAAGTTTGAAACAACGCTTCATTGAAGAAACTGTGTTATCTCTTTGTTGCGCTGGTTGGAATCTTTTTGCGCCTTGTATAGGACAATTTGTCACTTTTAAAACTGGACCTTCGTCTATTCAATTGCTTGTAACTTTACTTCTTGAGGTCACATTTGATTCAATGTGGTGTCAAAATGTGCAGGATTAGATAGCGCATCTATTTTAAAAAACAAATGTTCCTCAATATGGTTTTGAAATTATGATAATTTTTCCAAGTGTAAGGATACTTATTTGGCGCAGTATATTTATGTAGGTTTCTTTGACAAATCTTTTCTTTTAATAAATATGTATTGTGTTTGGGCTCCGGTTTAGGCCAATTTGGCTGATTAGTATAGCAAATGTGTTAAAGGAGGATTTCGTGATCCAAGCATCCTCTTTTTATGACATTTTTCAGTAGATATCCACGAAAAAAGCTTATTTCCAAAATTTAAGTTGATTCCGATTTTGCGTTTATGCGAGTTATGCATGATTATGTGTATTACACTGCTCCATAGACAATGTGTTGTAATTTCGTTCTGGTGCACCAGAACGAAATTCAAATTTGCGATATTTTTGCTAAACGAATTAATCTGCAAGAAATATTTGGTACATAAACATTATGTAGCCAGAGGTATCCAGTGGTGTAAAAATCTCAACTTTTTTGGGAAAAGTGGGGGATGAGGTTGTGGATCACGAAATGCCCCTTTAACTAAGGTTTGCCTTTCATACCTATACAAGTATACATTTAATATGATTGTACAAAAGGTGAATTCAAATTTGCCATCAAACCACATCATTTTATCAAATTAAAGCCCTTGAGTAAAGAAAGCAAAAACTGAAAACCGTTTTGTCATAGCACTTTCCATAGCAAAGTAACATCTTTTCAAAGATTGACTTTCATTAGTGCCATACTAACACTTTTACTTTGCTATTCGCGGAGGAGGTTGATATTGTCATAATCAAGTTGCTCATGACCACTCTGTGTTTTACATGATATTTTTCACCACTAAATGATTTTGTATAATTCCCTGCAATACCCTGCAATAACTTACCTACACGTATCTCTCTATTGCAATTCTTTCAAGCTTCTGGATGTGCACTGGAATGGTGCAAAAAATTCCAATTTGCAATTTCTTGCGCCTTCACCTTCAGAATGTCCTAGCAATCACGAATCTTGTTTTCATGGACATCCATGGTTGATACTTATTTCGTCGGCAGAGTGCAACACTATCGTGCAGTAGAATGCAATAGCTGCCATTGCTTTTAACCAATAACACTAGAAAAAACACCCAACTACATACATGTAAAGGTGATATCTCTGGGTTAACTTAGTGGCCATCAGGAAAGTATACAGAACATCAACACCATAATACATCAACATCAACATTGTGCTGCAAACAAAATTAGGTGTTTTACAAAAGGCAGCTATTACATTCTACTGCACTTACGATAGTGTTGCACTCTGCCGACGAATCCGTTGTTTGACCACATTGTAAGATGAATGTCAATAAAATCTGATACGAAAGTCTCATTCTCATTTGATGGACGCCGTACCATAAGCCAGTTGGTGTTTGTGTGGAGGGAGCGGAATCAAACTTGCTATGGTGAGGAGACATCCCACTCAAAAAACAGATGATTTTAAGGGTATATGAACTTGGGACTAATTCAAAGTGACATGTAAAGGCCAAATCAGGACATATTTGAACCCAGTGACCCTTCCATGGGTATAGACAAGTTGTTTTATATTTGAGGGTCAAATTTTGGTATAGATTGGCGGGGTGGTTTCTGATTTCTGGCTAAGACTCTGGGGGCACGTTATCATGTTTTTGCTTACATATAGATCAAAACCACTGGAGCAATGCATTCTCGAAATTTGTATTGTTTTTTTAATGGTAGGCATTATATAAGTTACAGAACATGATAAAATTTTATTCCATAATAAAACAGATACGCGTGGCAGCTTTGAGATATATACATATTTTTTCCCCTACTTCATCCCAAACTTGATATGGATTATTAATACTAAAGATAGTTTCCAACATTATGTTTTTATTACTCTGCAGGATACTGGTTTAGGGCATGTGTATGTCGAAAACTTGAATGTCTCTGATGCCCAGCAGTTGCTATGCAATCTCAAGTAAGTACTTAGCTCTTCCAGTTGAAATCTACACACCACTACAGAAGACATGACCTTAATCTCCCACACAGGGAGTGTAGATTTCAAATGGAATTGCCTAATTCAGGTACTGTATTTGTTCCATTAACCGTCCATGCCCCTATGATATTAGTTTATTAACTGCCCATGCAAAACTGAATCATCAGGTCTGAAACATATGACACCCTGATGATGATGGTTGAATATTTTGTGTCTTCTTTATGTATTGTCAGCTTAAACAATCTAAAAATAAGCGCCCACCCAAAATGACTTTGTTAAGCATCTGGGTGGTTTAATACGGTAACCCTATTTGAAATCTCCACCCCCTGTGTGAGAGATTAAGGTCATGTCATCCATGGGAGGTGCATGGACTTCAACTGGAATAGCCCAATGGATTTATGTTACATCAGGCCTGTGAGACCTCGAATTTTTAGCGGAAATCTGATTTTTTTCATGTTTTTGACCGATTTAAATTTCCGCTTTAAAAAAAAAAGAATTATAACATCAAAAATCAAATAGTGTCCATGTACTTCTGATAGCATTACGTGTTGCAATAAAACGACTGAGAAATGAGATTGAAAGCTTGAAAGGTCATGAAACGCAGGTCATAACATCATGGCGTTGTTCGTGGAACCATACTGGTACATACTCATTGTGTAATATATTTGTTTAGAACTGTGCCCAATGATGTTAAATGGTGCTGTGGTTCCTGTGTGGATGTACATGATTGTCCGTAAGAGATTTTCATCCAAACCATCCATCGGAAGTGTGACATTTGATTTCATAAAAATCATATGGAATACATACATCATGGCTACCATAAATTGTAATTGTATCAAGCGACGCAATCTTCAAATGCAAGCTTATAATCTTCAATTATTTCCGGTGAAATATACACAAATAGCATTGAATTTGTAGTGTGGTAGGTAAATTTTCTGATTTTTTTAAAAGCCCACTCACAGGCCTGTTACAAATATGTATACGTTTTCATATGTTTAGTCACTGTCAATCGAGGATGAATTTGAGTTCTCACACCTCCTTTTAATCCTGGAATAGATATGCAGTAGATGGGGGGGGGGGCACTCAACTTTAAAGTGATCATGGGGACATGTATGTGCTTACCAGTATCGGGCAGTAATGGCCTATTGGTAGTTTTAAAAAAAAGGGGTCATTTGGTATTTATAAACAAAAATAAAAAAGGTGAAAATTAGGTAGAAAAATTGAAACAAAGGTGGTCTTTGAAAATACTGATCTGGAGATCAGTATTGGGTACAGTGATGTAACTCTGGAGGGGTAACAGTGCCAAATTGACATGTATGAAAATATGATAACATTAACAATTAAACTTGAGTTACTGATTTTGTGTTGTAGAATACAGCTGGTAAGTGCATATCCCTCCCAGAGGTACATGTTTCTGGCTGTATCTAATATGGGAGTAAAGGGTCAAGTAAATAAGAATACTGCCATCTCTGTTAAACCTTCTTGTGCTATGTATAGAATTAAAATCTACAAAATTGGCACTGATCCATGAGGAAGTGCTCCTGGTTTTAACCAAATTTCTTTCTTAAAACCATATTTCCATGAATCAGGGTCCCAGTCTCTTATTTTGACCTTTGTAGACTCACTCACAGTCCATAGTTGATAGTATTTACATAAATATTTGAGCTGTATGTATGGAAATATGTTTGTAGGCATGCAGCAGGGATACCACCTCTGAATATATGTGCTGTCGTTTTTATGAGGACTGGTAATTTTGGTTAAGGGCTGGGGTATGAGCGTTTGGACAGTATTTATTTTGGGACATTAGAGCACATCAGACATATCGAATTGCATTCTGAATACGAAGAATGTCCTTCTGATATCAAATAATTTTGATTTTTGAAATTGCAATTTAATACACATTTTATGGCAAATCATTAAAATTGATATTTTTGATATTTAACAGTACTCAAGTAAACTTTACAAATCTGATTATTTATACTTAAAGTGTATGTAGGTGGGATGAAAAGCCGACGATCAATTGAAAATTTTGACCTTTCGTATTGGAGATATGGATTTTTTCACAAAACACCAAAAAAGGTCTTTTTGGGAAAAAATCCATATCTTCAATATGAAAGGTCAAAATTTTCAATTGACCGTCGGCTTTTCCTCCCAGCTACATACACTTTAAGAATATATCATTAGATTTATATAATTTACTTCGAGGACTGTTATATATCAAAATTTGAAAAATATTAAATTTTTATAATTTGTCATAAAATTTGTATTATATTGTGATTTTCAAAAATGAAAATTATTTGATATCAGAAAGACATGCTTCGATTCAGAATGCAATTCGATAGGTCTGAGGTGCTCTCATGTCCTCAAAAAATACTGTCTAAACGCAATAAACGCTCATTCTAGATCCCTTAATGGACCAAAAATAAATATTTGACACAGATGACACTATTCACAGTCCAGGAGAAGTAACAAGATTGGAGGGGTGTAGAGCAAATGGAATCCGGGAAGCTCATTCCTAATTTTGGGATTTGGAGAGAAATTTTGGAATTTGCAAATAAATTGTGTTACCTTTTTAAGGAATACGTAAGAAATTATGGGACATTTTGCGATCTTGGAGTGAAACTTGGCTTTTACTCATTGGCAATTGAGCCTTTTAAACAAAATGGGGATGATTTTGTATAAATAGCAAAAAGTTTAGGAAATTGAGTTTTAGGAAGTTGAAATTATATCACAAGTAATGTAAAATGATCTCTCCATTATTATGTGTCTAATTTTCTTGTCCCTCAGGCAAATGAAAAATGTAGTTATTGGCAGCAGTAGGCAAAAGACAAATCTGATGTTGTGTGGTGCTGTACCCAGGTGAGTAATAGAATCACAGCTCTAACTTTCAGCAATTTGGCAGAAATTCAGATCTGGAGCCAGAAATAAAATTTTTTTTTCAGGATTTGGAAAATAAAACCTTTTGCTTTCAATTTTTATGCCTCCACCATGAGGCATATTTATACAATGTCTGTCCGTGCTTCGGTACTTGCTTCTGTACCTCCGGATGCTGTATCTGAGAAATGGATAGGCAGATTTGCTGTACTTATGCGGAATCAGAAGTAGACCTGATATTTTGCAAAGTGACCCAGCCATGTATATCTTACAGAGTTGAGTTGTAAAATTCAAATTGTTTGTCATGTCCTTCACAGTGTTTTCCTTTTCTGTACTAACAGGTTACTTCAGATTATGACGACGGACAATACACCATCGGAGATCCTTGTTGAGTGTGGGGTTCTTCTGGGGAGTTTTGCCAAAGGTAATGAGGCCAACAAAAGGGAACTAATGGAAGATGGTGTGCTGGCTATAATGATGCAAGGTATGGACTAAAAAAGATTTGTATTGCCCTTTTCGACCATATTTCATGTTTGGTATAAAATTCGCAGAATATTTTGCCCGTTTTAAATTTGTATCGCACATCTCTAATATTTAAAAACGAGCTTGACAAACCTTATAAATCATTGGTTTAATACCAGTGGCGTACCGTGGCCGCCCCTTCCCCGGGGGGCTGAAGAAAATCCAATTTTGCCGCCCCTTCCTCAACAGCCCGAAAAGGTTGCCCCAAATTTTTTTACGGTCGTTTGAAAAAGTGAAGCGCCAAAAAAAAAAAAAAAAAAAAAAAAAAAAAGGATTTATAGGCGCTACCGCCCCAAAAGCAACACATTTTGATGTATAGTACAATTTTTTCACATGTTCCGCCCTTTTTTTATTTACTAATTCTTTTTGCCACCCAATCTTCTTCTGCGCCCCTCTTTTGCCGCCCTTCTTCTTTCCGTCGCCCTTCGATTTGGCCCCGGCTTTGACCCCGGGGCTGGCACCCCAAAGCCCCCCAAAATACGTGCATGAATACCATCGTATATTGTTGTAAACTTACATCATTTAATATTGTATGTGGTAAAATGTAAAAAAGGCCTAATAATACGATGAAGCACACACATTAGACAGAATTTACAAGTCACTTCAACGCTGTAAATTGATATGTGAAAGGTTTGTTTCTTGTTTTCAGGTCTAGCACACAGTAATTTGAAATTTGTAGAGTCATGTTTACGATTTCTGCGCACCATGTTGACAAGTCCTATAGCACCTACAGAGATATTGTTTCAGGTAAGGAGATGCTTATATTGTGAATATCAATCAATTTGCATGTGTTTCTGAATTATTGTGGTTTATTTTGGGCAGTGTACATATATGTAGGCCTGGGCCTGCTCGTTGTAAACTTGTGCAATGTATTTTTCATTAGCAAATGCTTCTACAAAAATTGTTTAATAAAATACTGCAATGATTTTATATGTTCTTTTATTTTTATTATAAAATATTATGCAAGTTGGCTTTGGGTGCTTACTTGGTTGATATCCTCCTGAGTTTGCCATAAAGGGGTTTTGAATGGAGGTGAGGAGAGTGGGAATTAAGGCTGGCTGTTAGTGTTGTGTAGCTTCTCAAGAGCAGATTCAAAGGTGTCGGGCTTTGGTAGCAAACAATGTTGGTTGATAGTGTATTCCAGGCTGCAGAGTGTGCAGGGAAAAAATGAATTGGCATAGACATCTGATTTGGTGTGGTATTGCTGTAATTTGGCTCTTGTCAATTTTAGTGGTGATATAATCCTTGTAATTTATGCCTATAAAGTTATTTAGGATCTTGTAGTTTTGTACAAACAGAAGATTCTGTAGTCTCCCCGGTAGACCTTATATTAAGTATGCCTGGACCAGGAGATAAAATGAGCTCCTGGTCCCAAAAATGGCTCCTGGTCCTATATTTTGTAGTATAAAATATTGGACACACCAAGAGCCAAAATTGGGCAACCATGGGGTAAAAAATCTGGATGCCTGCTTAATAAGCCTTGTTACCCGGTCATGATATGATGTTCTGTTTCATATAGCTTATGGGTACCCCTTCTCCTTCAGGGGTATAGATTTCAACTGGAATAACTCGACCATAACTATGTTTCGCATTAACATTCCAGTGATGTGCATACACATGTATGCAGACAAGGAAGGTGTAAAAAACCCAAATAAAATCAAAATTGTTTTCAGTTGCAAGATGACGGATCCTTGTAAAGGGTCTATGGTGATCTCTGTTTAAATCGGCAAGGCGTTTTGTTTTTGCGTAGTAAGGAATTTTATTTTTATTGTTTTGTGTCCTAACCCACAGCAGCTGAAGGGAGTATCCCATCATGCATCTGCTTGCTCCATAGCAAATACATACAAAACATAAGTAAGAGCAGCATAGATATTGAGAGCTATGGATAGTTTCACAATACTTTGGAGATCATATTTTTTCAAACAAAAGTCTTAACTCCCCTGATATAAGCGAGTAATTGAAAGTTGAAGTGAGAGATTTTATGTACACTTTCTATGGCATGTGCAGTTCTACTGTGGTACTGCAGAGCATGATGGGATACACCTATCTGCTGCTGTGGTCCTAACCTGACTCTTAGTAGACTTCCACTTGCTGGTAAAAAAGAACAGCATTTGTTTTCATTTTTAAAGCCTACACAGCATAAATACAGAAGCTGGGTTCCGATTGGCTAATTCAATTATCTGACTATCATAATAACAAACTGTTAATCTGATTGGCATATTATGCATCAAAGAAGCGATTGGCACAGAATGGCGCTCATCAAAGCCTGGCTTATTTACAAGGACCGGGGGTCAATCAGAGCAAGAGAGTGGCGTACATCTCAAGAAGCTAGTGTAGTAGCATGAGTAACCAAACCATATTTGTGTTTGTTCCCCTCCAGGATAATACTGTGATACCACACATGATTCAGTTGCTACCCAGATCTCCATGTACACAGGAGTGTGTGGCTAGTATATTGGCTAATTCTTGTAAGGTAAGATGTTTAATTGAACCCCAACCCTGATGAAGAAGGGTTGGATGGTGCACACCATTATTACTGACCCAAGGATGAAATCAACGGGCGTCCCATAATGTGGCCGGTTGAGGATAAAACCAAGTAAATACTGCCATCTCTGTTAACCCGTCTTGTGCTATGTGAGGTATAATTCTCGCATTTCTCAATACAATGCGCCGCCAATTTAACGAGGATAAAATCATGGAACGAGGCGACGATTTTTGTCCCAAAGTGTCACCCGCCACTGCCGTACGAAAATACAACTTATCTGTGAAAAAGCAAGCTCATTTTTCACTCAAAATATTGGCAATTTCCAATGTATTTTCAACAAATTGTAGTGCCACATCTTATTTTTTACCTAATATTTCGCCAACTTTTCTTGTTATTTGCCTTCAGGAGGCATAATTTGGCAGTATTTTGCCGTGTTTTGGTGTACTGACATTTCTCAATTGCGATGAAGACAGCCATCTAGAATTTTGGCGATGGTGTTTCTAGATTTTCAAATTTTATAATTTTCCTAAAATCATGAATCCTGGTAAGGCTAAATTGAGTCCTGGTTCCAGCTAAATTCAGGTGAACCAGAACCAGGACCAGGACTTTCTTTTCCAAAACTAAGTCATGGTAGCAAAGCTGTTATTTCACCCTTTGCTGATATCTATCATGTTTCTACCCTTTACCTGGCACCTTGCCGCCCTTTCTTCAGATTTGTTCACCTGAACAATTTTTTAACCCAATGTAATTATTATGTCAGTGATAAAGATCATTCAATAACTGATGTAATAAAATGTCTTTGTTCCTGTACAGACCCCTGATCAGCAGGAGATGATGTTTAGGCATGGAGCCATACAAGCCCTATCACCATTACTGACTAGTAATAGTGATAAAATAAGACTGCCAGCATTGCAGTGTTTTGCTGCCATCAGTTACCAGAACAAACCAATATCAATGGCCATTGCATCAGGTATGGTACCTTATTGTTTAGTGGGAGATTTTCTTGAGATTTCTATTTTCGTGGTAAATTTCAAAATTTAAAGGGGTGTGTCTTATTGTGTTCTGTTTTCTATGTTACTTTGATGCATAAAACTAAAAACAATTTGTTTCCAAATATTGAATCATATTGATCCAGCGGTTTTGATATGATATACACTTCCAATTTTCCCTCGAGTAGGCCAAGGAAGAAAAAAATTCAACCTTGAACAGGATTTGAACCTGGAACGAGATTGACAGCTTTGATATGTGCACATACATGTGTTCATTTGTGTTGGTGTGATTACAAAGGTATTGATTGCAAGTAATGAATAACCAGCAGAACATTTTGATTTGATTACAATTTGATTTGATAATTTACAGCAATGTACAATGGTGAAAGCATCCCAGAACTCTTCTGTAAGTTAATGGCTCGCAATAATACAATAATCATGCAGTTAACCTCAGCTAAATGGTAAGTCGATCAACTTATGGGCTATTCCAGTTCAAATTCATACACCTTTTATGGAAAACATGACCTTAATCTTACACACAGGGAGTGTGAATATCAAATGGGGTTACCTGGATGGGTGACTCCATTTGAAATCTACACTCCCTGTGTGGGAGATTAAGTCAAGTCTTGCATGGGTGTATGGATATCAACTGGAGTAGGTTGATATCATATCAAAATGATGCACTTGTCGGCTGCTACATGTGTCTCATTTTACATATTTGGTAGGAATAAATACCAGACTTATCTCAAGTGGAGGCAACTTCAAATTATCCTCAAGTCACATGGTTTAGGAATGCAGAGAACATTCCTAAACCACATGAGTTGGGGATGATTTGATGCGACCTCCACTTCAGATGAAGTTGGTATTTATTCCTAGCTTTAATGTGAAAAGAGACACATGTAGCAGCCGACAAGTGCATCGTTTTGATATGGATGTACACATATATACACACCACACTTTCAATCTATCAAATCAAGAACTTCAAGTAAAGGATTTGATTCTTCTGGGGTTTATTTCAACTCAATTTCTGTTCGTAAGTTACGAATACCCTTTTATTACGACAGGTCCCTGTAGTAAATCCCTATTACTTACGAAGCGTACCGATCCCAAGTCATTTTAGTCAAATGGATTTTATGATGCATTATAAGTTCGATTGATTTTGAGACTTTGTTAAAGTTGAGTGAAATTGGACTCCAGGTTATATAGGTAATGTTTATGCTGGAGCAAGCCTACAAGTCAATGCACTTCATGTATGGAGAACAATGAGTACTGCCAGGCATACATGTTACTGTAATCGAAGTAATATTGCTACAAGAAGAGTTGAAATTCTGAACTCAACAGCTCTTGATGAGCAAGCTCAGTATTGAAATAAAAACCAAAAATAGGTGAATAGTGCGTATCACAAAGAATAGTTCTGCTGATTAGTGATAAACACAAGTGAAATTAATTTGTCAATGTAGAGACTAAGAAATAAATGCTGTTATAATGTCTGAACTCATTGCAAACCAAGTCAACTAGCAAAGTCCAGCAACAGTATCACCTGTTAATGAGGGCCAATCTTTCAATGAAACGTGACTTATGAAACCGCTATATATGTACACCCTTGGCCCATTAGCGTGTACTTTTTAAGTACAGTCTTTATATTTTTCATGTATATGCAAAGGCTTGCAGCGCTGTATAAGTTGTTAGACATGGGCAGTAGCATGATCAGCCCTTCTGAATATGTATTTTCCTTTGTCTGTTTGTGCTATACGAAAAGATATGACTGGTTTGAGGTTGTATCACATGAGGTACCGGGTCATAGATGGGTTGTCTTGTGTCCAATCTAACATTATCATTTGTTTGCTTATGATTTACAGCTTGGCTTATCTGTGTAGGGCGGGAGCAATCAGACCAGCAGACAATATGATTGTAATTAGGGTAAGTAGTAGTATAGAGCCAGGAGTCAATTAGCTTGGCACAATGCACCTGTTTAAGCTAATTGAACCATGAGTGATCCATCTCAATATTGAGTGGCCAATATAGCAATTTTGTTTAAAGCCTGACATCGAGAGTCCTTAGCCGGCTGTCCCTCTGGAAGTTCAATGTTTGAATAAATAATACTGATTTTTTTAAAAGTGATTTACCAACATAGAGAATTGCCAAGAAGCCAATATTATTTTCTTTCAAGTATCTTTCAAAACTGAAGTTCACAGAGATAACATTAGAATTTTGTTGATGTTAACAATTCTGAATGTATAGCAGTATAGCATACAGTGTGCTTGATTATCTCTTTCTCACCACTTCTCACACCAGGCTATGCCAACACTGGTTCAGTATGTGCAAGAAGGATAGATCTGTAGAAGAGAGGGTTGATGGAGCTGAAGTGCTGGCATATTTGATAGAGGAGGATGTATCATTGCAAAGGACGGCAGCTATTACAGACCATCTGGTTCTTACACTAGCAGGTTTCATCAAATACACACCAGACAGCTCACATAAAAAGGTAAGACGGCAGCTATTACAGACCATCTGGTTCTTACACTAGCAGGTTTCCTCAAATACACACCAGACAGCTCACATAAAAAGGTAAGACGGCAGCTATTACAGACCATCTGGTTCTTACGCTAGCGGGTTTCCTCAAATACACACCAGACAGCTCACATAAAAAGGTAAGACGGCAGCTATTGTAGACCATCTGGTTCTTACGTTAGCGGGTTTCCTCAAATACACACCTGTTAGCACACATAAAAAGATAAAACGCAGCTATTACAGACCATCTGGTTCTTACGCTAGCAGGTTTCCTCAAATACACACCAGACAGCTCACATAAAAAGGTAAGACGGCAGCTATTACTGACCATATGGTTCTTACGCTAGCAGGTTTCATCAAATACACACCAGACAGCTCACATAAAAAGGTAAGACGGCAGCTATTACAGACCATCTGGTTCTTACACTAGCAGGTTTCCTCAAATACACACCAGACAGCTCACATAAAAAGGTAAGACGGCAGCTATTACAGACCATCTGGTTCTTACACTAGCGGGTTTCCTCAAATACACACCAGACAGCTCACATAAAAAGGTAAGACGGCAGCTATTGTAGACCATCTGGTTCTTACGTTAGCGGGTTTCCTCAAATACACACCTGTTAGCACACATAAAAAGATAAAACGCAGCTATTACAGACCATCTGGTTCTTACGCTAGCAGGTTTCCTCAAATACACACCAGACAGCTCACATAAAAAGGTAAGACGGCAGCTATTACTGTGAGACCATCTGGTCTTACACTTGTAGCTTTCTTAAATACACACCAGACAGCTCGCAAGATAAAAGGTAAGACGGCAGCTATTACTGTGAGACCTTCTGTTCTTACACTTGTAGCTTTCTTAAATACACACCAGACAGCTCGCATAAAAAGGTAAGACGGCTGCTATTACAGACCATATGGTTCTTACACTAGTGGCTTTCTTAAATACACACCAGACAGCTCACATAAAAAGGTAAGACGGCAGCTATTACTGTCAGACCATCTGGTCTTACACTAGTAGCTTTCTTAAATACACACCAGACAGCTCACATAAAAAGGTAAGATGGCAGCTATTACTGTCAAACATATGGTTCTTACGCTAGCGGGTTCCCTCAAATACACACCAGACAGCTCGCATAAAAGGGTAAGACGGCAGCTATTACTGTGAGACCATCTGGTCTTACACTTGTAGCTTTCTTAAATACACACCAGACAGCTCGCATAAAAAGGTAAGACGGCAGCTATTACTGTGAGACCATCTGGTCTTACACTTGTAGCTTTCTTAAATACACACCAGACAGCTCGCATAAAAAGGTAAGACGGCTGAAATTACAGACCATATGGTTCTTACACTAGTGGCTTTCTTAAATACACACCAGACAGCTCACATAAAAAGGTAAGACGGCAGCTATTACTGTCAGACCATCTGGTCTTACACTTGTAGCTTTCTTAAATACACACCAGACAGCTCGCATAAAAAGGTAAGACGGCAGCTATTACTGTCAGACCATCTGGTCTTACACTAGTAGCTTTCTTAAATACACACCAGACAGCTCGCATAAAAAGGTAAGACGGCAGCTATTACTGTCAAACATATGGTTCTTACATTAGTAGCTTTCTTAAATACACACCAGACAGCTCACATAAAAAGGTAAGACGGCAGCTATTACAGACCATATGGTTCTTACACTAGTGGATTTCTTAAATACACAGCAGACAGCTCACATAAAAGGTAAGACGGCTGCTATTACAGACCATATGGTTCTTACACTAGTGGCTTTCTTAAATACACACCAGACAGCTCACATAAAAAGGTAAGACGGCAGCTATTACTGTCAAACATATGGTTCTTACACTAGTAGCTTTCTTAAATACACACCTGGTAGCTCACATAAAAAGACAAAATGGCAGCTATTACAGACCATATGGTTCTTACACTAGTGGATTTCTTAAATACACAGCAGACAGCTCACATAAAAGGTAACAATGGGATGTAAAAGTAGACGACAATCACCGATTACCAGCATGTACCTATACCACAGAAATCCTAAAAGTGACTGTAATGATTTTAACCTCAATTTCCCAGCTATTCCTATCATTGTCTGAAATTGACAATCTTTGACCATTAAATTTACTCCCAGAGTGAACTAACATTGGGCTATTCCTTTTAAAATCCACACTACCCCTGTGAAGATGATATAAATATCTTCACGGGGGAGTAAGAATTTCAATTGGAATTAGCGCATACACCCCTTGTGAAAGATTCAACTTGAATCTTCCACAGAGAGGGTGAGTTTCAAACAAAGTTGGATAATGTACTGATTCCATTTCAAATTCATATTCCCCCTGTGGAAGATATTTCCAAAATCTTCAGGGAGAGTGTGGACTTTTAATGGAATAGTCCAATGAGAATGACTGTAATAGTATTTAAAGGAATTTCACATTTTGCCATCCAATTACAGGAACAAGCTGAACACCTTATAAATGAAATGAGGCAAGCAGCCTTCAAAGTGTACGCATCATTAGGGGCAAATGAGGAAGATATCAGGAAAAGGGTGAGTGAGGAAAACCTACAAAGGTAGCAGGTATTCAGTGTTGTCAATATTGGTATAAACCTACCTAATAGGCTAAACCCCATAGGCAGTCAACAATGTACATATGTGACCATCCTTCACAAATTGGTTGGAATATTGGCACAGCTAGTTTTGAGATATGGTCCATAGAACTCATCAAAAAACCATAGAAAACAGTGGATATCTCAACCCATTTAACTAGCTTCCAATCATGCAATAGGGGTATATAATATCATTATAAAGCTTATTTTGAGGAGAGTATACCTTATCAATATCTCAAAAAGTGAAAATGTTGACATTACACTATACAGCCTATTTGTGGTGGGTGGTCACCTATTTTAATTAAATATTAAACTGTGTATAACTCCAATCCATGGTCTCCATTTCTCAGTATTATGTCTTTTCTAATTCTGAAAAAAACTTGATATACTCGACTCAAACTTCTCATTCCTTCATAGGACGTTGCAAAGTTGTGCAATAGAACTCATTAAATAATGGGAAATTCACATTCCGTATAAGGCAACGCCAGCACTGCACATGCCTGCCTAATCATCAATAAACAGGTAGTGTCCAATGGTGCAATCTAAAGAGATTTCCCACCCACTATTCAATGGAAGCCACACATGGCATTTGTAGTCTTGTGTCAGTAAACATACCCCCTTAAATATTTAATTTAAGATATCTAAAAATATTGTTCACTTATAATCTCATCTATTGTTTGTTCGTACAGATAATTGAGACAGAGACGTTAATGGATCAGGTAGAGAAATATTTATCATCACCAACAGTAAAAGTGCAGCTTGCATCAGTCAGGTAGGAATGCAGTAGATGGTAATAAGTAGCATAGTATCAGGGGAAGGGGCAGCTTATTCCCCCGTGAGGTTCATATTGATTGCCCCTTTCTTCCCCTCGTTGAGTTGCTGGCCACCATGATATTTTGGATTTTAAAGCCTTTTCATACTCATTTTTGGCCATTTTCATGAATTTTATCTCCTGTTGAATGTCTCTTTGTCCCCTTTTGCTCCCCCCTCTGAACAATCCAGGATTTAGGTGTAAAATTAAGAAACATGTATCACTCAAGGTGCTGCGGTACCTGTGGGTGCTAAACAAGAAATTAATGACTTATAAATGAATCGAATCAAAACATAACATAATTATATTAACAATTTAATTACAACCAGATTTATTGAAAATGCAAGTATTCCAGATAAAGTATATTATTGAATGTGAAATTTGATTAAGCAAATGGCAAATACAACATTTTGCGTATATCTCAGTTTCATTATTGCCAACTTTATCCTGATTGGACCAGATCTGATCACAATTACCTACTTGTTTCCCTGATTGCAATCACATTCCAAGGTGTGCTAGTAATAATTTGTTGATGTCTCCATATTACAGGTGCTTACATAGTTTGTCAAGATCGGTGCAACAATTGAGGACAAGTTTTCAAGACCATGCAGTGTGGAAACCTCTCATGAAGGTACACAACTGAAATATTATGATAACTATGTGTTATTCCTGTTGAAATCCATACACCCAAATGGAAGACATGACCTTAATCTCACACACAGGGAGTATAGATTTCAAATGGAATCACCAATTTAGGTAATCCCATTTGAAATTCTCACTTTTTATGTGGAAGATTAAGGTCTTGTCTTCCATAGGTTGTGTATGGATTTCAAATGGAATAAATACCCTAATGATGCTGAGTAGTAAAAAGAAACTGAGAAAAAGCCAAGTTGCACCCACAGGTGGTGGCACTTGTCACTTGCTTTTGTCATCCATCTCAAAATGGTTGTTATAATGATGCTAAGCCTGCTATACTGCAGTTGAGTTTAATCTGAATTTACCATCAAGATACCGGTTAATGGTAAATATCTGACAAAATTGGATATCTATATAGCAGCCCTGGTGCATGGGTGAGTGTGGGATGCTTCAGTATGAAATTGATAGACACAGGTGTAAGTCTGAGACTTACAAAGTAACGGGTTCTGATAAGAGAGAAAAAAGGGCTTTGAGTTCGAGATGCATTTTTGGACCTAATTTATGGGGGCATTGGGTGAGAACATCGGTTAAAACAGCCCACAGAAGCTGAGAGGATTGTTTTACTAAAGTGCTTAAAGTGACTTTGTTTTTGAATAAACAAATAAAAAAAGCAGTGCTGAATGAATATTGCCAGTCAAGTTGAAAAATGTTGGCCTTGGGTATCAGATCCATGGAGAAATAAAGGGTCTTGGGTGGCAAATAATGAATGTACTAACAGATATGGTGTCCTTTGGGGGACAGCAATACTGAAAATCTTGTGTGCGTTACTTCCTAGATTGAGGTGGCCTCCCACCCCGGGCCCTGGTGACAAGATTAATTAAAGAAATGTTGTTTACTTGTTTTTGTTTGTTTTGCAGTTACTTCAGTCAGAGCAACCAGAAGAACTGTTGACAGTGGCATCATCAACTCTCTGTAATCTGTTATTGGAATTCTCACCAAGCAAAGAGGTGAGTGAGATAGGAAACTGTGTTGAATACTGTAGCAGCTACCAGAATAACTTTACCAGGACAAACACATGTAGATCTTGCAAACAATTACAATTATAATGCAAAAATGGGTCAGGGCAAAATAAGGTTAATTTTGGGCTAAAACAGGCCATAAAATGAAGAAGAACATTTTGCTTGGGTATTTCAAGCCTGAAGGACTTGCTCCTCCCCTGTTGGTTGGCAACTGCTTGAATTTCAATAATAGTAAATGTTAACCAGCTAATCTAGTGGCTCATCTTTCCAAGGGTTGGTGCTCTAGTCTCTTCATTATTAAATGGTCTTGTTTTGAATTGATTATACATCCATGGTAGCTATCATATCTGTTTGGAGACTGAACAGTACAGATAGGCAAGATGTTTACTGTGATGTAATGGAACAATTAAGCTATTCTAATTTAAATCCATACAAGCCATGAACTCAATCTCCCATACACAGGGAGTGTGGATTTCAAATGCAGTCACCCATTCAGGTAACCCCATTTGACATCCACACCCCCTGTTTGGGAGATTAAGATCATGTCTTTCATAGAGAGTGTATGAATTTCAATTGGAATAGCCCATTTGATATATATCAGGTAGTAAGCTGCTCTTGCGTGTGTTTCATAAAATTTAGTGCCTTTTTAATCTTTGACTATCATAAGAAACATCCACCTATCTTGTTAGCAATAGTATTAATAATAGCTCCAGAACTACAAGCCTCAGGTAGGTCAACTTATAAATCTTTATTCTTCATCATTTTCACAGCCTATTGTTGATGCGGGTGCAGTAGAGTTATTATGTAAGCTTACATCAAGCCCCAGCTCGGCATTAAGATTAAATGGCATCTGGGGTCTCATGAACATGGCTTTCCAAGCAGAACAGAAAATCAAGAGCAGTATCCTGGCAACCCTTGGTACAGATCAACTCTTCAGACTTCTCACAGATACCAATGTAGACATCTTGATGAAGACATTGGGTTTACTCAGGAATCTACTCAGTACAAAGCCAGTAGGTATCAAATTGGTGATAGATGGTAGTGAGTGGTAAAGCTAAAATTTTCCACATATGGAAAATTTACAGAAAAAATCACAGAATTGGTAGTAGAAAAAAGAAAGAAGAGGAATCTTCCTTCCTTCCTTCCTTCCTTCCTTGCTTCCTTGCTTCCTTGCTTCCTTCCTTCCTTCCTTCCTTCCTTGCTTCCTTGCTTCCTTCTGGACAAAGGTAGGATACAAGATCTTGGTGGAGCCCAAATATTGACTTTGAACCTTTTTGTTTTGCTCATAGTTCTGGAACTGTAAAATTGCAGATAGGTAATATTGAACAAGCCAATCAAGGATTGCCCATACAATCAAATGAAAACATTACTAGAAAATACAAGGAAAATGTGTAATTAAACAAAGAGAAATATGAAATAAGGAGAATTGTCTAAAGGAGGTGGGATTGGATGGCCAGTTTGAAGGCCTGGAGGGAAGTTGGCAAATATGTAATGTGTAGCTTTGATACTCCTTATGATTTTGTTTTCTCTATGGACACAGCATATAGATTCAATAATGAGCTCACATAGTAAGCAGATTATGACAGCAGTCATCATGATATTAGAAGATGATCATCCACCAGAGGTCAAAGAGCAGGTAAGGGTCATCCTCTTCCACATGATTGGAATTATTAGAATTCCCCATTAATGAATGAATAACGCTGGGCAACATTGTCATGAGTAACTCAAGCCAGGTAGCATAAATAGGCGATTTCAGTTGAAATCTATATACCCCCATGGAAGAAAATTACCTTAATCTCTCACACATTCAAGTCTTCCCAATTCACACTCCCTCTGTGGAAGATAAAGGTTGTGTCATCCATAAAGGCTGTATGGATTTTAACTAGAATACCATAAACGTTCGCCTAATGGCACTATGGGATTTTAGAAACAAACTGAAAGTGCCCTCCCATAAAAATCCCACCAGCAAATAATTCTTGTTGGGATTTTTAGAGGAGGGAGCTCTCTACTTTTTCCCCAAGACAAAGAAACCCAGGGGCGCCATTAGGCAAATGTTTACGGTAGTCCAATGCTACTTGAGTACTGGAAGGGTTGTGTGCTACTTGAGTGGAGGAAGGGTTGTGTGTTAAAGTAGATACAAGGGCATGGCAGGGCAGTAGTGAAGGGTTTGTCACATAATTGTGAGGTAGCTCACGATCATGGGTTCAAAACCCTGCAAATGTGCATACAAGCAATGTGCATAACCTTGATTGCCTCACCACACTGAGCTGTAATGGGGAGTTGTTGGGGGATAATTACACTCAAGTGCTGAGAGGAACTGGGGGATAATTACACTCAATTGCTGAGAGGAACTGGGATATGGTTGTACCCTTGTTGATATTTCTTACATGTACTTACTGACATAGGTATGGTTGTTGAAGTATGCTGTACCATATGGTGAAATGTATTTATTTCTTATTGCTTTCAGACATTGTGTATCCTTGCTAACATAGCTGATGGGAATACTGCCAAAGATTTCATCATGTCCAATGAAGATATTCTAAAGAAGCTCACATACTACATGGTAAGGCCAATGGGTAATATACTTAGATCTATGGTAGATGGCAATCTATATCAAATGTTGCCATTTTTGGTTCTCTATGGCAAGTGGCTCAAACATAAGGTGTGACAAATTAATAGGCCATTCCAGTTGAAATCCATGCATGACTGTAATCTTCCACAAAGGGGATGTGAATTTCAAATGTGGGTTACTTGAATGGTTTACTCCATTTGAAGTGTACACTCCCTGTGTGGGAGATTCTGGTCAAGTCTTACATAGGGGTGTATGGATTTCATATGGAATAACCCAAGTATCTGATGTCCAGTTACATGATGGTATGTTCTGCCAACAGGGTTCGATTTACCTTGTGTTGTATCACAAAATGCGACACAGTTTTCAAATCTTGTGAAGCAATAAATACAATTTTGATTTTGATTTGATTGTTCGGGTTTTTGACAACCCTGGATAACTGCATCATATAAAAATGTGATGCAGATAAATACCTAGATAATAAGCCAAATCGACATAGGAAGTTTACAAAGCATTGTGGGACAGTTTTTGCAGTTTTGGGACACTTTGCCCTCTGACCTATTGGGAAAATCCAGAAAAATTGGTTTTTGTGCATACAAAATATAATCCAAAATGTTTTACAAGAATGAAAACAAACCCAAAAACATTATTATTGAATAAATTAATTATTTGAATAATGATAATAATTTAATGATAACATTATGACAATAACAAATTAATTAATAATTATTACAGCAATTTCCCCGATATGTCCGAGGTCAAAGTGTCCCAAAACTGCTCTCAAAAAGCGGAAGTTACAATGGCGATTGGGCTTATACTATTGGCTCGTTGATTGATTTTTCAGCAGGAAAAGTCAAGAAAATGCACAGTAAAAAATGAATGTTACATGCTATTTTCAGTCGCAAATCAAAGCTCTAACTAGAAATTGTATGCTTGCTACTGCGCATCGATCTGCGCAGTGTCGTTAGTTTGTGCAACCATGTGATACAGCGATCGCCAGTAACATGGATTGTTTTTCGTGTGTTCATACGGCATTATGGGTAACTACACTTTCCGGATGTAGCCCAAATTTAAGCTTTACTACATCGATCGCTTGGCGAACGGCAAAGAGAATCTACCAGATTGTTTTTATCTTTGCCAAATTAAAGCGTACTAGAAGTAGGTCAACGTTCGATGTTGATTTTCGGGTATAGGGGGTCCAAGAATGTGGAAAAAAAATGGATAGAACAGGGTTGAATTAACCTAAGAAAGTCACTCTTGTCTTGGCCATGTGTAGCAAATAAATGTGACAACCCAAAAATAATGATGTCATGTTATCTATAAGGTAAGAGTGGACGTGACTTTATTGACTGAACTTGTTCATTGAAAGTAAATAATGAATAGTAAACTTCTAGGGATCAATTTTTTTTCCTTTTTTCTTGACAACTTTATTCATTGTCTGATTTTATTTTATTTTAAATAAAAAAATAAAAATAAATGAGATGAGATGAGATGAGATGAAATTTTTTTTAATTGGAATGTCATGGCATGTATGACTGAACAGTATAGACCTTTTTCTCAGATGTCACCAATCAATCGATATTGGGTCCAGCATTCGAGTCACCAGCACCCAAACGCAAATACCACACCGGTGCGCGCGATTATCATCAACTTTGCGCCACGCTAGGCGTCCTGCGCGGGATTGCCAGCATGCAGTACGCGTTAGTTCATCACGGTGTAAAAAGTAAACAAAAATGTGAAACAAAACAAAGATTGAATTTCAAATAGCATCGGGGGTTTTTGTATCTTTTGTATTTTATAGCATCAAAACAAGCTGAAACAAAGGTAACCAGAATACAGTTCCTGTTTAAACAATTATTTAATAGAAGCTATAGTGAAAGATTACAAAACAGAGGAGAAAATATGCAGTATTTGGTGTTTTCACTCCGTGGGCACGTGGGAAATGCACTTGTTTGTTTACATCTGAAACCCCAATATCGATTAGGTGATGTTATCAGAAAAAGGTCTATAAGAGCACATTTAAAGCTATTTTCATGACTATCTTGATTGATATTTTGTTTTTAATTTCACTTGTGCAATTAAAACAGACATGATAAAACATCTGTTTTGCAGATGTTTAATTTTAAATTCCATTTAAACTCATTAAAACTCATTAGTCAATGTACATTGACGCCATCAACATTCAAGTAATTAATATTGGATGCAAAAAAACATGTTGGTAACATGGTACTAACTGCCTTGAAAAATTGCTATGCAAAGTTTGGGAATTGCTCAACAAAGCAAATGTTGCATAGCAATTTTTGCTATGCAAAAATAATGAGCTAAGGCGAACTCTGTTTGCTAAATCCTTTTTACAAATTAAGTCTACTACCACTGTCCAGCACATTATTTGTACAAGGTCTAAGGCACACACTTGAAGTTGTACAAGTACTATACGAGTACTACATGTGCTTAAAAAGGATTTGGAAAACATTGTAGAGTTTCAGTTTCCAAGCAAATGTAAATGTGAAGGGATAATTACATTAGAGAAGTATGAAAATAGAATATAATTAAAGACAGAGATAAAAAGAATTTATCGCGTCTGATGTCACTGTCAATTACGATCCTTGATTGGTTTACACAGGTTAATCAGCGGCAGTAAAGGAAGACCGATCTATCTGGTGCTGATCGGAGAAAAGGAATAGCAGCAAATGGCGAAAAATTACGTACTTTTACAAGGCAAAAAGCAGCTTTTCTAGGCATTGTGGACATGGTGCCTTCGGTTAAGAAAGTTTCCTACTATAAAGACCTAACTTTTGAGATGGTTTGCATGTCAAAAGGTGCAAAATTAACAATAAGGCGCCCGGTTATAAATCCATGTTCAACAAGTCATCATCCAGGCACTTGTAAACAAACCGTGCTCGAGTTTGATTGACAGATGACGTCAGACGCGATAAATTCTCTTTATCTTTGTCTTTCATTATAGGAGGGCAGTTCTTTGGAATGTCACAAGTGTTACCAACCTTGTTACCAATATTGTTTTACATACAAAATTGTACAAGCCAAAGCTGTCTGGTCCCATCAACGAAAAACAGTGTTTCTGGCTTATTCATTACAGTGGGAAGAATTGTGAACATGCTGGAAATAGTTAAAAAGATGAGGGTCTGTGGTGACAAATCAATGCAAATCCCTTTTTCTTGTACACTCTACTTATGAACCATGTTATTCTAGTTTGGAACACTTTTGTTTGTAACATTTTTTTGTAATACTCTTTTTTGTAACATGTCTTTTGTAACACTTTCATAACTCTTTTTGTAATACTTTTCGTTACACTTGGTAACTTTTTGTAACACATTTTGTAACACATTTTGTTACACTTTGTAACCTTTTGTAACACTTTTGTAACACTTTTATAACACTCTTTTTTGCCATGACAGAGACACGAAAATGTGAGGTTACAAATAGCTGCTGTGTATTGCATCAATAACCTGGTTTGGAATGAAGAGGAAGGTGCTGGAGACAGGAGGGCTAAACTCAAAGAGTATGGTGTACAGAAACACCTACAATCACTTCTCAGCTCCAGTGATACAGTGCTCTTTGACAAGTAAGTAACAAAGCAGGCTGACAACTCTCTAATCCGAAGGTTCCCTAATCCGAAGGCTCCTTAGTCCGAAGGTTCGCTAGTCCGAACACGTAATTTACCATTCGCTAGTCCGAATTCTGAAAAAGGTTCGCTAGTATATCGGGTTCTCTAGTCCGAATATAGAATAAGGCTCGCTTTGTTGATTTAATTGCAGGGTAAGTACAATTCAAACTTAACTCTGACCAAGGCTGTGGGTAATTCATATTGATAATTTAGTTTATTCTTTCTTTATTGAGGGTAACAACTTCAGTGACCAGCACTGCTTTCCAAGCAGGCCCTCAGTCAATACAAAACATAATATAATAATAGTACACAAAAGTGATACAATATAAGATATACAAAAAAATGCAATCACAATTATGAATTCATAGAATATACACATTTTAACATGAAATGAGAACATTTGTTTTGAATTGTCTCAAAGACATATTTTCCATATCAGTTCGAATCATTGGTGATATACTGTTCCAAATATGAGCAGCTCTAATGAACTATTCCAGTTGAAATCCATACACCCCTATGGAAGACATGACCTTAATCTCAGTCAATGCATTTTAAGGCGCGCGAGTGCGATCGCGCGCATAGAGCCCACCTTAAATCACTTTACCGAGTGCGATTTATAGGGCACCTTGTCACCTCAAGGAGTTTCCAAAGTTACAGCGGTTCCCGGAAGTGATTTGCATAAAATAAATCGCCGTCATGGCCTTTACAAAGGTGACAACCCAAACAATATCTTTTCTACTCGCTGATTGGCCGTTTTCGACAATTTAATATGTAAATTAGCTGACCTTTCTTGTGAGGTCACGCCACGAAATATGATAACGTGCTGTTCATGTCACAACAAAGACATGACATGCCATTGACCACCGTAGTAAATGTGGTAATGTTTATGCATTCAACTGAACTGTATAATTATTTAGAAGCTGAACAAGGCTGATTTAATATTTTGACATGACCTACACACGTGTGATCTGTCAGCGGTGAGTGTAGCGCTATGATAAAATTGTACCGAGGTTTGACGATAGAAATATCAGTTTATACTACTCATCATGGCGGACAAAAAGAACAAATGGGTCCAGTACAAGACGTGGAAAACCTACAAGCTTAATGATGTAATGGGGTTTGAAAAAACCGAGGCAGAAGGGACGATATTCGCGTCAAAAGTTTGGTGTTTGAGTAAGCCCACCTGTACATTGTAGTCCCACATTCAACACCAATGCTTCTTATCTGAACATCAAGTGCAATAATTCAAATAGCCCACCTAAACTTCTTACCGAGTGCAAATGATAGCACACCTAAAATCCTTACCGAGTGCAATTAAAACAGCACACATGTAGCTCGCCTGACTATTTCCAGAAGTGCGATTTGTAGCACACCTGCTGTTTTTCAAAATTCATTGACTGTAATCTCCTACACAGGGAGTGTCAATTTCAAATGGGGTTACCTGAATAGGTGATTCAGCTTGAAATCTGCACTCCTTGTGTAGGAGATTAAGGTCATGTCTTCCACAGGGGGTGTATGGATTTCAATTACAACAGCTGATGCTAGGAACCAGTTTCCTCCATCCTATGATATATGGACAGTTTGTTTGGTTATAACATTTCTATTTTGCATGTTTTTTTGTTTTGTTTTTCAGAGTGAAGACAGCACTGCAACAATTCTCATCGTGAAATCACCTTCCATCAATCAGTGGGCCATTCCATTTCACATCAATCAGGGGAGTATGAATTTCAAATGGAGTTAGCACATTACTAACTCTGTTTGAAACTCACTCTCTACTATCTAGAAAATTGAGGTTGAATCTTTCTCAGAGGGTGTGTGGAAATCAAATGGAGATGCCTGATGTGTTGATCCCATTTGAATACCATACTCCCCCTGTAGAAGATATACCTAACATTGTTCACACAGGTAGTGTGGATTTTAAATGGAATATCCCATTAGTGGATTTGCAGAATAATGGACTTTTTCCATGAGATGATGGACTTTGTTGCATTAAATGTTAAATTTGTGCAAAAAAAAAAAGACTTGTCTTATGTATGGAAAGTTTTGGACTGAAATATGCTCAGGTAACCAAAGTGGATGATGAATAGGTTGAAATGAAAGTCTTTCAAATGCTATTGATTGACTGTGTGTAGACGTGAGGATGAACATATAGGAAAGGAAAGTGCGCACTCGGTGTGACCTTTAATAAAATGTCATCGCATATAGGCCTCCCTCTGCCATTGGAAACATGTAGAGTTGAGAAGAGTCACATCAAATGTTTCCAAATTAGGGACATTGCATCAAATGTTTCCAAATTAGGGACAATTATGTTTTATACTACAGGGTGAGTAAAAAAAAAGTGCAATAGAATATCAACAAATTGATATCTATGTGAGAACCAAGTTGAACTTTCCCATAGTTGAAAGTTTCTATAAATGCCACACTCAATAGTCACCTTTTGTGAAAAAATGAAGTGAATCGCAGGTACCATTTAATTTTTATGAATCTTTTTTACTGGATTATTTGTAATTCACTCCACTTTAATTTGCACAATGAAAAACCTGCCCACAAATTTGTATTCTATTATAGAGAATGAACATTTTTAAAGTAAAGGTAAAATGAAAATAACAACAAATAATGTTTATTCTATTTCCACAAAATCTGTTATACTTCAGTTCCATTGAGGTTAAGAAAATGGCAATTGTTAACATAGAGTGTGCTGACATTCAAAATTTAGCGTCTCTTGGACAAACATTAAAATTGGGTATCGCACAGGGTTGTAGCTATGGTGGAGCCCACCACTCAATTCTGGAGCCCACCACTGAAGGTTCATTTTGATGCTAGAGCCCACCACTCAAACTAAAAAAAAGCAAGTTTATTTTACCAAATTTATCATTTTAAGTGTCGACGTTTGTTGAAATGTTGCTAAATCAAGCAAATTCTGTAAATTGCCACCCGACACTCTAATTGTACTAGCTCCAACCCTGGTATCGCAGTAAATGTGCCATAAAACAGAACAGTGAATGCTAATTATTTCATTTTTTCACACAAGGTCACTAATAAATATATCATTTGTATTATGTTTTAAAACCTACCAAGTTCAACCTGGTTCTAAAATAAAGATGGGTTTGTTGCACTATTGCACTTTTTTGACTCACCCTGTATACCTAATACTTAAGTCAAGCATCTAAGATGGATGCCTTTGTTTATCATTACCTTGGACACAGTTATGAGTAAATAGAAGCAACCTCTACTCTATCACTTAACTTAGGGAAGAGCCATAATGTGCATCTTTGCATTGTTGAAAATCTTAAAGGGGAAACTCATTGAAAATAAAGTTATATATCAAAGGAAAGCTTATGATGTCAGGATACTAAAAACATTTTTTTCAGATTTTTTTGATGGCCAGTAAACCTGAAAAATTAAAAAAATCAACACATTTTTGGTCATTTTTAAGGTGCCCAAAAAGCACCCAAATCAATTGTCTATGACCTTGGGAATGCTCGTGATGTAAGCTCAGGCTTCGCAGTCACATGATCCCACTCAGAAACATGTAACAAGATTTGCTTCCTGTACTTTGCAAGCTGCCCGGCAAGTATGCATTTTCACAATAATGCTTGAAATTAGAGGAATATTCAAGTTGGTGGTTCCTTCTATATATATTAGAAATAATAGAATTATTGTCAACACATAAATTTTCTGTAAATTTTGGACAAAATCAGTCGAAACTGGCTGGGTAGAATTGGGTAATTGAGTTAGAATTTCGAACTGCGATCAATACCATGCGGAAATGCTTGCTGCGACCGGTCATGGCATAATAAACAAACTTGTTTGTGACATTCCCTGTTCTTGATTCATTTTAAAATATCCGATTTCTAAAAGATATCGTCTTGCAGTAATCAAAAAATTAATAAAAAAAATGCTGATTTCATTAAATCCAGCTCATAAAAGGTTTTCATATAGCGCCGTGATCATTCCCCGGATATCATTCATTGCGATGACATGATTCTTTCCACGCATTCACGATTGAAAGAAACAAATAGGCATACTTTATAAATACAATTTAGGCTTGGTAGACCATTATTTGATGGAATTCTGAAATCTAAATTATAATATTGTCATTTCTGTCACAGTTCTTGATGATAGTACAATCAGGGGTAGCGCGAGCACAAAATATCAACGGGTCCAATTTAATGTTTCTGGACCCTTTGGTACCTGCAAAACCAACATTTAAGGGGTGCAATGAGAATTTAAGGAGTCGACCTGTCTGAAATTCTAAACTTTGGAACTTGTCAAATATTCCAGTGAAATTATTAGTGTTGTTGGCCAATGGTGATTTGAAGATTTACTGATCTTTTTATTTTTTACTTTTGATCGATGATTCTTATACTGATTTACGCCTATGTGCATCGTAAAACTAAAGCGTCCATACAGTTTTATCGGACCCTTTGGTCACTTTCAACCTGTGATTTAAGGAGTCCAAAATGGTTAAAATAAAAAAATAAGGAGTCCCTGGACGCGCAAACTCCTTAAATGCGACCCCTGAGTACAATCGGTGTACTGAAAAAGAAAAACATTCATGTTATTGTTGTATGCACAATGGTAGTAGTGAAATACTGAAGAAATTGCAGGGAGCTGTCCGCGATCGCGCGAGGCGGATATGCACAAACAGCCGTGTTTCGCTTCGTCTTCCGGGAGCACTTGCGCTGTGTTTTTCAGCTGATTTGATCAATCGTTCCTTGATATTTGGAACATTTACAGAAATAAATTTTGCTGATGGAAGTAGCAATAAGTTGGAAATATCAGAATGGGAATATCAAATCTATCATATTTTGTATGCAAGTACGGTACGATCGCTAATTCAGCAAGTGTCAACACACAGCTACTGAGATCATCTCGCACGTATATACGAATATCATGCATGCATGATGGTCGGCTATTTACACCGTTTCCCCGCACCGGTTGTAATATCAAGAAAAAAATTTTAAATCCCATACATGTACCTTATTCTATTTCTTCATTTTCTTATTGTGATAAGCTCAACTTGGTGTGACGATCTGAAGTGATAGTACAGCAGTTATTTTTTGCAGCCTGTTTTCATTCCGGTTCTTCGGCGAATTTTGGATGGCTTGGCCTACATGTACGGGCTCTGCAATTTCTTCCGCGCAACCGCAATGCATCACAAATCACCCCAGCATTTAGGTTTCCCATTTTTAAATCCACACACTTTATTCAGGAACTTCATTCTTGATTTGATCATGATGTTTCCTTCATGTTATTCTTATTTTATTAAAGATATTTTTCATGTAAAGTAAGATGATAATGATTGAGTTTGTGCATTCTTGGCCCGATGCATGCCACAGTGATGCATGGACATTGTGTTTACAATCAAACCCGGTAGTAATGTGAACCCTGCGCTTAGTACTACTTCATCAACGAAAGCGCCCAATTTGAACGATTTCATTCTGTAATTTAGGGGTGCCAGTATCCAATCTTTGCATTGAGATTATGTCTAGCCTGGTACGTTTGGCAAGTAAAAAATATTCTTTTCTGCTTCCTGACATCATAAGCTTTCCATTGATATATAACTTTATTTTCAATGAGTTTCACCTTTAATATTTAACCTTGTGTTGCAAAGTGCAAGTTTAGCTGTAACAGAATGAACACATGTTAGTGTGTTGTGTAACTTGTTTTTGCATATCCTGGCTTGGCAGGATATGCCTCCTGTGTGTATTTGATCATAGAAATCAAAACTACCTGTATGAATGGGCTATTCGAGTTGAAATCCACACCTCCTGTGGAAGACTTGACCTTAAAGCCTTAATGTACGATCTTTTTAAATTTTTAGATTTTTCTTTTTTTCTTCTAAAATGATAATATGCAATCATTATGAAAGTTCCCAATACATTTGGACGCGAAAAACATTGGGAATTTGCAAAGAAACAACATCATAAACTTCACCTCTATCACTTGAAACATCTCACGATTTGGATTAGGACAGCGAGTGCGGCCTCAGAGTTAGTCTCCCTGGCGGCCAGTTTGAGTTACGCTCCTCCACATGTGGAGGGAGCGTAACTCAAGCTAGTTTTGTAGGAGACTACGGTTTGCGATCGTGGCCGACATAAAGTCATAATCTAGAATTATGACTTTATGTCGGACCAAAAGAAAACCGTCCCGTTTTACTACAAATAGGACGAATTTGACAGTTTGCTCATAGATTTAAATTAGAACATGTGTAAGTATTACAAATATGCCAAAAAATCGGTTTTGAAAAAAATAAAGGTAAATTCTGAAAAAAGATCGTACATTATGACTTTAATCTTCTATACAGGGGGTGTAGATTTCAAATGGAATCACCCATTCAGGTATTTTTATTTGAAATTAACACTCCCCGTGTGGAAGATAAAGGTTATGTCTTCCGTAGGGGGTGTATGGATTTCAACTGGAATAGCCCAATTTGTGGGTCACAACCACAAGTGAGTATATCTTTTCATAGCCGTGCTATTATTCAGTATTATATAGTTGTGGCATTTACTCTATTACTGTATACATCTTTGAGTCATATTTACACAAATCTAAGACAATATTTGTTTGTGTTACTCATAAAGTCTAAATTTCAAGAATATTTTATACTGAATTCTCAATACCACAATAAGTTTTGCTGTGACATAGATAAGGCCGGCGTCGACAGGTCCTCTGTCGGAATCCTGTCGACAAAGTGAATTATGTCAACATATTGACTGAACTTCGTCCATGGCGACATAGTGCTCAGGCAATGGCCCAGCAAAACTTCGTCAGGGAAGCTCATTTTCACTCAAAATATTGGCCATTTCCAATGTATTTTCAACAAAATGCAATGCCAAATCTTATCTTTTACCTACTATTTCGCCAACTTTTCATGTTATTTGCCTTCAGGGGTCATACTTTTGGCAGTATTTTGCCTTGTTTTCCGGTGTAAATTGTACACTTTATCGCTATGAAGACGGCCATCTTGAATTATGCTGAAATTGCCGATGGTGTTTCTAGATATTTTTAGGTTAAATTTTTTTAAATATTCCTAAAATCATGAAAGAAAAAAAAAGGTATTTTTTCGAACCCAAATGTATGTCGACGTCAAGATATGAAATATGTCGACATGTCGATATCAAAAAACGGTGCCGACGTCTGCCCTAGACATAGATCATATTGCTAATAATTTACTCACAATTAAGTTGGCCTGTTTAAAGAGGCAAGGCACGCACAAGTCACACTTAAGTCTCTTGTTAGAAGGTCATAACGTATTGTGCAGTAAGCAGTCTTGTGACTGGGATCATGGTAAAACTATGAAATGGGTGTTGGTTGATGGTAAAAATATGGTAGTCAATTAATACTCTGTCTAGCTGCCCTATTGGTCCTCTTGTGACACTGGAGCACAGATTGTGGACAACAATGTGCACTGACAGGCACAAAAAGATTATTGAGAACTGTAATGGGACTATGCTTCTATGAAATTGACAGATGTGCTATACTTTTCACTTAGAAACAGGCACATATTCAAATTTTAAGGAACACATTCATTGGCAGTGCTTAAAAGCCAAATATTATACTACAAAGTATTGCAGGCCAGGCCAGGACTAGGCATTGTGTACTGAAATGGAACAACTTGTTACATATGGGTGTCTACTATGTAGGCAGAAAAAAGAGCGAAGAGACGGTGATGCATAATGGTGAAGTACAATTGAATCCCTTTTTAACAACGAAAACAAGGCAATGATCACCTAATTCATGATGTTGAAATGATGAATGGATGACGGTTGATTAACTTGATGTAACTGAACATTTACTGGCTTGCTTAGTGTTCTGTCTTAATTTGGCAGGTTCGTGGGTCCCATTGCGCCATTTACCTGTCTGCAGCTCTTCACTATAGTTCCACATTCTTCTGCTTGTCATTTAGTTCATCAAGCACTGAAAATTAAGGGCTGTATTTTCCTTTGTATGTGTCTGATGTTAATATAAATGAGCATTGATGAGTCTTGGATAAGTCATTCAATAAATGAAATGAATTCAAAATGGACTGCTAATGGATTCAATAAAATAAATTCATCAATTTGTAGGTGATAAGTGAAGTTTGTATTTTGAAAATAGGACGGACTGTGTGATGCAGCCAGACAGACACCTGTTCAATGTAAATGTTGTAACCATCTCTGCCATAGATACTTAAAGCCATACTAGTAATATGTGATTTGCTCCACAGTGACACCCTCAATTTTTCTTGAATTTCTACTTTTGCATGATAGCAATGCCCAATGGTGTACTAAAATACCATGTGCAAGACTAAGCCTGAAGTGCTTTAATTCCAGTAAAATTTAAAAGTTTTTATAAAAAAACTGGGGATCCCCGGTTTTATTCCCCAATTCACTCATAGAGCTCCACATTTAAGCGGCTTAGTGGTTTTCTTTCATTTTATCTCATTATTCTTGCTTAAAATGATCAGAAAAACTTTGAAGACAGTTATTTGGCAAAGATTAAGAAAATCAAAATTTGAACGAAATCATATTTCACCAGGTAACCTTCACACCTGTAGCAACACATGCCATGATAAATGCATTGTAATCCAGCCATAACTGTTCATGATTTAAGACGTTTTCCTTTTGGCATAACATTGCTGACAGTTCGGAGGTTGTGTCCCAGAGATGCGAGGTGTAAGTGACGTGTACACATAAAACCCACAGCAGCTGAAAGGAGTATCCCATCATGCATTGCAGTATATTCTGCATGCCCCATAGCAAATGTATACAAAATATAAACAAGAGCCGCTTAGATATTGAGAGCTATGGATAGTTTCACAATACTTAGTGGGTCATATTTTTGCAAACAAAAGTCTAAGCACCTCTGATTTAAGCGAGTTATTTAAAGTTGGAAGTGAGGGATTTTGTGTACATTTTCTATGGCACATTCAGTTCTATTATGGTACTACAAAGCATATTGGGATACTCCCTTCAGCTGCTGTGCATAAAACCATTGACATTATAATGTCAACTCTGTAAACATGTACTATTGAGGAAACTTATTCAGTGATCCCAGCAAGTATAAAAAAGTAAAAATTATGTATAATTTGCCTAAAAGTGAAGGATAAAGCATTCAAATTGTCATTAGGAATTTTTGAAATGGAAAATTTGGCAAAAAACAAGGAAAACAGCAGTATTGACAAAGTAGAAGCCCCCATTCAAATATATGTAATTAATTTCTCTACTTAAGTAGTGCATGACAGATTTATGTAAAATGTCTTTAATACACAGCTTTTGGCTTGACCACTAGCAAGCTATGTTAGCACATCTATGGCACTTCTTAACAAAGGTGCCTAAATCTGAATTTTATTGATTTTTTATGATCTTCCAGATGAGCAAATCACTGAATAGGCCTTTAATGTTTGAAAAAAAAAAAACCCCAAAGACATCACTTAAACTGATGATGTCAGTTTAATGTCTTACATGTACGAGAGATGATCAACTGCCTCAACCCCTCCACTGCCTGGTACCAATTGGTAAAGGACATGTATAATTGTATATGCATGCACCTGGGACTGAAGTGGGCTATATTTGAGTTTTAATAATATATTATCCTGAACCCAACTGAAACTCACTAAAGCTCCCTATGAAAAGCACTGCGCATGTATGCATTCCACGTGATGCCATGATGCAATCAGCCTAAGTCATATACATGTATACCCAAAGAATCGCTGGCTGGGCCAGCATAACCCCTGTGGCTACAGGTCGGTGATCTTCTGCGTAGCATGCGAGGGGTCAGAGGTTTGAATCCGGGGTACCAAGTGACTTCTTCGTTCATCTTCTCTCCTTTTTCATTTCTTGTTTCCCTTCCCATAGCAAAAAAACCAAGGGTTAGGGTTAATATTATATTTTAAAGGATTAAATTGAAGGTACATGTATGTAAATAGACTGCTGGACTTATGTTTGCGTGCTTTGCTCATATCATTTGCAATGTATATGAATATTTTGCATTACTTTGTAAAGATGTATGGGCAATACTTCAAAATGTACTGCTCTATCTGTAAAGACCTTTTGCACTGCCCGATTTGGGGCAGCTTATGGAGTATATTCATTGGCTAATTGAATCATATCATCACATGAACACCTTATTCGCCAATCAATATGCATAGTATCGTGTGACGCAGGCGTAACCAACTCACTTGGTCTTTTTACGCAATCAATCAGGCGGCCAGTGCGAAAGCCTCATTCGCCGATCAATATGCATAGTATCGTGTGACGCAGGCGTAACCAACTCACTTGGTCTTTTTACGCAATCAATCAGGCGGCCAGTGCGAAAGCCTCATTCGCCGATCAATATGCATAGTATCGTGTGACGCAGGCGTAACCAACTCACTTGGTCTTTTTACGCAATCGATCAGGCGGCCAGTGCCAAAGGTCTTTGCAAAAAATAGTGTCATTAATAACCAATTAATTTGCAGTTGCCTATTTTTCAATACAGTGATTTGGTGCCAAAAGGATGTTTGTTTTTTCAGTATGACAGTATTCTAGAGAAATGTTACTTGCAAAATTAAGACATGTACTGTATGACAATGAATTCCTACATAATAATTATATATATATTCTGTTATTTCTTACTGAACTATTTATTTATTTTAAAGTTGAATATGTAATGCATGAAGCAATAATTTCTTATTGCAATGTGAACCATTCACATCCAAAAGTTATGTATTATGTAGAGGCTATGGAGGAACAAAGCCAATGGGCTATTTCAGTTCATACTCCCTCTGTGGAAGATTCACAGGGGGAATACAAATTTCAAATTAATCAGCACATTAACTAACTCTATTAGAAACTCACTCGCCTGCTGTGGATGATTCAGGTTGACAAATCTTTCTCAGAGGGTGTATGAAAGTCAAATGGAGCTGTCTAGACATGTGTTCATTTCATTTGAAATTCATACTCCCCATATGAAAGATATTTAGGGGTAGTGTGAATTTGAAATGGAATAGTTAATTCCATTTGGGAATGGTTGTTTTTAAAGGAGCTGCTTAATTTAAGTACATTCAAGTTAGCAGCTGGGATAATTGTGGAACAAAACATCTTTTGCAGGACAAAAGGAAGAAATTGGAAAGCACATTATCTGGCACATTATGTTGTGCAACGTTTTCAGACATGAAATTGTCAGTGTTTTTCACGAACACTGTTTCAGTGTTTTCTAGGGTTGTTGTCGAGTAGAATTTTCATTGTTGAAAATTGTCAACCGACGTCGGCAAGTTGTCGACAAAACAATACAGGGTGTATCAAAATGATGGTACCCATCAGCTTTCTTTTCTAATGAAATACCTGCTTCTTCCACATTCAACATTAGATCCTCTTGAAATGGCGACAAGTTAGTTTATGTCCTTTTATAACATAAATCTACAAATAAGGTGGATGTTAAAATTCATATTGATGTGGGAATCTTGGCCATGCTCAGTGCATATTGATGGGTACCAATCATATTGATACAACCTGTACATCATTTAAGTCCCAATATTAAGTTCAGAGACCACTTAATATGCATCGTTTATTTACATCAACATATTACGGTCAATTACACGTTATCATATCGTTAACTTACCATTACAAAGTGAAGTGTATTAAGGGATCTAAAATGAGCGTTTATTGCGTTTCGACAGTATTTTTTGTGCGACATGAGAGCACCTCAGACCCATCGAATTGCATTCTGATTTCTAAGCATGTCTTTCTGATATCAAATAATTTTCATTTTTTGAAAATCACAATATAATACAAATTTTATGACAAATTATAAAAATTTGACATTTTTCAAATTTTTTACATATAACAGTCCTCGAAGTGAATTATATAAATCTAATGATATATTCTTAAAGTGTATGTAGCAGGGAGGAAAAGCCGACGGTTAATTGAAAATTTTGACCTTTCATGTTGAAGATATGGATTTTTTCCCAAAAGACCTAATTTTTTTTGGTGTTTTGGGAAAAAAATCCATATCTTCAATATGAAAGGTCAAAATTTTCAATTGATCGTCGGCTTTTCATCCCACCTACATACACTTTAAGTATAAATCATCAGATTTATAAAGTACTGTTAAATATCAAAAATATCAATTTTAATGATTTGCCATAAAATGTGTATTAAATTGCAATTTCAAAAATCAAAATTATTTGATATCAGAATGACATTCTTCGTATTCAGAATGCAATTCGATATGTCTGATGTGCTCTAATGTCCCAAAATAAATACCGTCCAAACGTTCATACCCCAGCCCTTAATGCCCCTATCATTGTCATCTTGTGCTCAATGTTTTTTTAATTTCATGGCAAATAATTGTATATTAAGCTTATTTCTAATATTTTTAATGATTAGTCCGTCAACAATAGTCCATGCTTGTCGACAATCAGGAAAATTGCTTTGTCGACAATATTGTTGACAACAGCCCTAGTGTTTTTCACTATTTCTGTTTCAGAATCACAGAAGAGAGGATTAAAACATCAAATTGTTATGTGCTTTCAGTTTTATGAAATGACTAGACTTGGCTCAGTTCCCTCTGATTGGGGTTGGAGTGTCATAAATGGCATTGGAGCTATGAAATGACCTGTTTATGAACAGATTTCTGAGCATGCTATAGGATAACATACAAGGCTGATGATCAGAGTTCATTTGTATAGACTCTTCATTATCACTCTGGGCTGGTGGTGGTGGCCATGCCCATTCATGAAAAGCATGCAATATGAAGTTTAAAACCATATGCCAAGTGTTGCCACATTGTTTCTACATTGTTTTAGATTTAGACAATCTTGTTTCCACTCTGTTATCTGTGTATGTGATCATGAGCAAATAAAATCCATTTGTATCACATAAATTTTGTTGCAACTTGCAAGTAACAACAATAAAATATGACCCAAACAGTTTGCATTGTGTCTGTGTGAAAGTTCATATTGAGCAAAGCTTTAGGTGAAATCATTTGCTCGAAACCAAAGTGTGACCTGATCTCACGAAATGAGTGTACAGTTGCAAGTTAGTGGTTTTGAGACATTCCATTTGTCGAGTTGTTCTTTGTTTAAAGACACCTGTATCAAGTGGTACACAAGTGTCATGGGCCCGATATCTTCATGGCAGAAATCGTCATGATGGAAGGCTGAACCCACTAACTTCTTCAACAGCCATGGATGACCATTTTGTTCCGACCTGTTTAATAGTTTTAAAAAAATAAACCTGCAGTAATCCAAACTTTCGGCTTTACGCTCATTTAATGGGAGCAGGTGACAAATGTCCTCGATATGACACAACATCTGCATTTGATTAATACTATACAGTCTCCTATATAGCTAGCGATTACATGTAGGGGTGTGTTTACTGCATGTGTGCGCAAACTTTTTACTATGTACGCCTAAAGAAGACAGTTAAAATAACTCTGAAAACACAAGTCACAAAATGCATTTTTGAAAGTACTGAGATGTGTACATTTTATTCTTGCCAATTTTAACTTGGTGGCACTAAATACAAGGCATTGATACCATTAAGGCAAATTTCATTTTCAATTTCTTTAATACAGTAAACAGATAACCATAAACCAAAAATCAAAACAAAAAACAATAATGGTGAATAAGGTGACAAAAAAAACCATGTTCTGCAGGACACTTGCTTTTTTGAATAAGTTTTTCTCTGGAAGAAGCTAAATTAAATGACTTGCCAAAATCTGAAATTTTTGTTCAAACATTTTTTGAAATCTTTCAAATTTCAGTCACAATCAATTCACTTTGGCCAAAATAATGGCGTTTTTAATTTTATATGGCTAAAAAAAAATTCCCGAAATGCAAAATCTGGGTTGGTAAGGCCTGGAGAGCATGTTTTTTTGTGTGTCACCTAACTGAAAGGAAAGCAGCATTCGTAGTAGACCAGTGATTAGATATAAATACTAATAATTATTGTCGTCAGTTGTGTTCTTTCAACAATATTGTGGTTATATATTTCATACATTACAATTTTGGCAAACATTTCAACAAATTTTATGAACACCAATGAAATATTAATTTACCAACTCAACTCAGACAAATTTAGTTAACTGTTTGAACTTACATACATAATGACTGCTTAAACTTCAGCCATCTTTTGGTTACCACATATACTGCTACTGTCAGTACAGCTACTTCATAGTCTACCATAACCACATTTTCCCCCCTTCCCTGAAAAAAATTCTTGCTTCTTCAGAACCTGACAGAGTGTGAAATCTTGACAACCCCTAGTGTAGCAGAAATTGACACCTACTCCAACAATGGCAGTGTTACAATTCTTCCGTTTGTCTTTGAACCTGTCACAGCATAAAATGATGAGTGCAAAATACAATGGGCTAATTTATTTGATATCATTACACCCCCTATGGAAGATATGATCTTAATTTCTCACACAGGGTGTGTAGATTTAAATGTAAATGGAGTCACCCATTCAGGTAACCCAATTTGAAATTCACGCTCCCTGTGTGTAACATTGATAGGCCTGGAAAAAATAGGCAATTTGGCAATCTCCTTGCCAGGAAATTTGGTCATTTGGAGGGAAATTTTGCTTTTCTAATATATAAGAAATGGTGTGAAATCCTGCCAAGTTCAAGGGAAATTGATCTCTCTTGCCGGGAAATAAACATTTTCCAGGCCTGGAACATTAATATCATGTCTTCCATAGGGGGTGTATGGATTTCAACTGGAATAGCCTAGTACACACCATGTGCCATCTTTATATCAATATCGTTATTGATAATTTGATTTAATACTTTAGTGTTCATGTTTCTCTTTTGTACTATATTCACAAATTGGGTATGGGCCACAATGTACTATGAAATTACGTGCGTAATGTTATGCGGGCAGAAAGTACAACGGCCGTTTGTGTTAACCAAATTGTAGTATCTGTGGTCCCACCCAATTTAGACATTAATACAAAGTTTATATTTCTTGTCATCAAACAATAATTCCAAATGTTTCATATGAAGCCATCGGGATATAATAAACTCAGGCCATTGGGTAACTGGTCTAATATTATTCTTATCAACTGAGAGAATTTGGATAATAATTTTGATAACTACATCCCATCTTTTTAACAACATAAATTTTCTTATAACATACAATGTTTCGAGAATTTATGCTGAGAGAATTCAATTATGCGATCCCTGATACAATGTTTGTCTGTGTGCCAAAAAACTGATTTTGTTAAAGATATAAATATTGAAGCATCTACCACCCTTGTGAAAGAAACCATATCAAATATAAAACATTGCTTGTGGTACATTTGTGGACCTTCTAATAGCACAAACTTTAACGCTTACTAAAATCATTTTGCACCTAACCAACAAGGACATGACCAAGTGTGCAGAATTATGCTGCACACACCCAAGCTCCTTTGAAATACACAAGTATTTTTTTATAGACATAAGATTATCTGGATATAGGATTATCTTTGAGAAGGTATTACAATTATAGGGCCACATTTGAATAGTGAGGAAGGTGTTTTATGGATGACCACTGGCTATTCCATACACCCACTATGGAAGACATGGCCTTAATCTTCCACACAGGGGGTATATATTTCAAATGGAATCACCAATTCAGGTAACCCACTTGAAATTCACACTCCCTGTGAGGGAGATTAAGGTCATGGCTTCTATAGGAGATGTATGGATTTCAACAGGAATAGCAACTTTTAGCTTATACTTCAGGAGTTGAACTCCAAAATATGATAGTCAGTCATTAAGTGCTGCCAGTGCAGAACTAGTTCACATTATACTAAAATCATACTAACCCTAACCCTTGGCACAAACACTGAACCAACTCATTTATTGAACCCTAGGTCATAAAATTATTATCTACAAAGGGGCAGCGTTTACTCTCTCTGGAAGTTGGGTGTACCCGATGAAGCATTTTGTTCCAAATTGGCCCAATTTTGACTCAAATATTAATCAAATTATATAATACACAGTTACAAATTTGTGTGTGCCAAATCTAATTTGCAAAGTTTTTACCGGCCCGAGTTTTTCGATCCTAGCAAATGCCAATGCAAAAATCTAATTTGCACTGGACCAAAATTGCAATGTATGACCTCTGAGTAAACACTGCTAAGGGGGTCCATTTCAGTGACCTGGAACTGGGTGGGTGATACATGGTGTGGTGGGGTGATGGGGCATGGTAGGGTGTGGTGGGGCATGGTAGGGTGTGGTGGGGTATAGCACTAAGCAGGTGACCAGCAACAGCAAATTTCATCAATGAACATCCATTTACTTTGGTGGTATTACCACCTGTTATCTTGAAGGTAAGCACCACCTCTCACTTCATTCTATTGTACACTAGTAAGCTCAATACAGGGTGGTATTGGTTGTTTTTTGCTTCAATTTTGAACAAAAATGTAAACTGCCTCAAGTCTGAATACTTCCACTGATGCCCACAAGAACGTAAAATGAAAATATAACATTATGTGCACCAATTTATGGGCTCTGACTTTTCTTATAATTTTATCAGTCATATTTTATACCCAAAACTTTATTTAACCAAGACATAGTTGTGTACAATCTTTCTTTTCCAAAGTTTGGCATTTACCTTGATATTTACATAATTTTTTTTATATGTTTTCCTTTTTTTCAATATTGGAAGAATTTAAAGTAATTGAAAGTGAGGTATATTTAAACAAATAACTAAGACTTAAATGGTTTACTGCTATACTACCCTATGCTACTCTAAAGGACATGATTAAGCAGTTTCAATAAAACAAAACCTAGCTAATTATCGCCAACTAGGTTGTAACAGATAACCAACCCCCTAGTTAGGCAAAAAAACAACCAGTGTGTCTCAGAGCTTGAGATAATTTAAAATCCAAATGTAGAATGTGGTCTCCCCCTTGTCAAAATAAGTTGAAATATTTTCATCAATATTAATTATTAATCCCAAAATCATTCCAACAAATACTTTAAAACATAACATATTTCTACCAATAATTTTGTTTAAACAGATTCTGGGAAATATATCTATTGGACAATTTCTCCAAGACAAATAAATGCATACTACAAAGTCAAAATGCCCTGCAGCTCTGAGACGCCCTTTTTTGCCTTATCATTAAGCATAGTGTCTACTCCACTTTTCCAAGAGGGAGAGTAAACACTATTACATTGCTTTTTGTTAAAATCATTTGTAAATCATAGATAAAATATATATTTGTTTTAAAAAGAAAAAGCAGATACCTATTGATAAACTTATAAATATAATGTACCATTTACAACGGGCTATTCTAGTTGAAATCCATACACCCCCTATGGAAGACAAGACCGTAATCTTCCACACAGGGAGTGTAAATTTCAAATGGGGTTACCTGAATAGGTGACCGCATTTGATGTATACAACCCCCTGCATGAGAGATTAAGATCATGTCTTCCATAGGGGTGTATGGATTTTAATTGGAATAGCCTAATAATATGAATTCTTATTCTTTTCATGTATGGGATATTCCAGTTGAAATCCATACACCCCTATTGAAAACATGACCTTAATCTCACACACAGGGAGTGTAAAGTTCAATGGGGTTACCTGAATAGGCATCTCCCTTTAAAGTCTACACTCGCCCCTGTGTGGAAGATTAAGGTTACAATGTCTTCCACAAGGGGTATATGGAATTCAAATGGAATAGTCCAATGAACATTAGATATAAGCTATCTTGCTTTGCAGAAAAAAAAAAACAAGTTACATAATGTTCCCCTAAAAAAAATCCTTTAAACCACTTTTCTTTTTCATATTATCGTACTTCTTACTAGAATAGAAATATTATTATTTATAACATAATTACCCAAACAAAGCATTTTCAACCTTAAACAAGTTAACCATTTTATCATGTTCATTTTGGATGGATCGGGATTCAATACAAGTCCTTTACAATCGAACAAAGGAATTTTTTTATTGATTAAACATATGTACAACAAGTGAACATGACAAGTTAACACAACTGGTGATAACATGTTAACACAACTGGTGATAGGGATAGCCCTAAAACAACTTTACAACAATGTAAATACTACTTTTACAATTTTTTTGTACTTTTACAATTTTTTTTCAATATCATTGTTGTGTCCTTATTTCCCCACACACATAGAATCAGAAGTTACATCTTCTTTTTTAGGCACATAATACATCATTGTTGACCACACACATTACCAAGTACAAGTGATGAACAGGTTACTTTATAATGATACATACTGTAATATTTTTTTATGTTACATATACATATATTGTTGTATTCGTGATCCACATTTTGGCTCACCGAATAGCAAGCAGAAGCCTAGGTGAAATACTAGTCCAGGCACTGATTATCAAAAGATATTATGTACAGAAATATACAAGGTAATCATTTTGTATTTAGTCATTGAAAAATAGAATTTTCTGTATTATTATTATACTCATTTTTATAAGATATAATTTTTTGTATTATGTGAGTAATGTACAAAAATTAATATAGCTATTGAAACTGCCAATTCCATTGCAGATGATGAAAAATGATGCTGCATATTCTAACAAAAACAGAGACATTGTGTTTTACTGGGCTATGCTTTCTGTCTCTAGCCGAGATACCTCAACCTGGGTCTATCCTTCATGTAAGCATACACTAAATTAGCCTATTGTCAACACGTGATTGAGGATTAGACCACTTTATTCTGTAAGCTGTATAATCCTTAGGCTACATATGCTTAAATGAAGGTCAAGCCATAAGCTGACATCCTTTTCGGACAGATTAGGCTCAAACAATCAAGTTGCTCAAAATCTTAACGGAACTGTACATCAAGGTATATATTCCACCATGGTACACAGCCGTTTTCGCCAAACGTTTGTCAAACAATTGCCGAGCACAAACGTTTGTCAAACATTTTAAATGGCGCCTGTAAGCGTTTGGCAAAGCGTTTTGATCGCTAAATGTTTGTCAAACGTTTGGCGAAAGCGGCTATGTACAACAATATCAATGTTCATTCTGCAGCCACACTCCCTTCTATATTAATACAGAAATTAGCACTTTCAATAGCTAATTAGAATAATAATCGCTTTGGTGTTTGCACATTGAAGATCAAACATGCATTTAACTTGCAAGGAATAACTACTCTCCTATTTGGCTTCCAAGAGTCATAGGCAGTTATTAACATTTCTTAGTTCAATAATGGAAGAAAAAGTTATCTCTTTCTTCCATGGGTCAATCTCCCCTCAAGCACTTTTCATCCCATGAGTACTACATGCTGATTGGTTACAAGAAGACTTGTCATCTATTAAGCCAATCAGCAACACGGTAAGAATGATGGTAGGGCTGAAGAGGATTGAGCTATATTTACAACCTGTATTTTAATTGGTCACTCATATGAGTGTATCCCCTAAATTAACCAATCAGAACACTGTAAGGCAGTATAGTTCTCATTATTCATTTGGAATGGTTCTATTTCTAGCAGCCTCTTTTCTGATTCTTTTCAAGACCAGCAACAATTTCATCCTTATTTCTTTTCATAAAAAAATGAACTATAGTAAAAATGAAATTTAAAAAGACATCTGTAAACATAACCAAATAATTAAGCTTTTCATGGTTTGTCTTTAAAGTTTTAAAATAATACAAATAGAAATAAAAAGCAATTATGAAATTGGTAATCATTCAACAATCGTACCATAATTCAAAGACTACACTACACATGATGACGCTTAAGTATAAAGGTCTTAAAGATTTACAACAGTAATAAAAATGAAAAATATCAACAAGGTTTATAGAAAAAGTGTATGAAAAATAATGTAAGTATTACACAAAGGTGAAAAAAGTATACAACCGTATAAATATCTGTTGTATTTTTTAAGTGGAAAAGGTCCCTGCATTGGAATGTTGCTATAGTGAAACTGAATTGGCTAAAGTCACATTGAGATTGGATGTGATGTCAAAATGCACCTTTGTATGCGAGAGAGCATAATATTAGGCTACCTTTACATGCGAGCATCTTTTGCTGCGATTCAGAAAACATTGCGCACGTTTCAAGGCTACACAGTCTAAAAATGATGTCACTACCAATCTTGAGGAGAAACGTTGTAAACATTTGAAATCCACAACCCAAGATTATACAACCGACACTAAGTCTCTCAAATTATTATGCGCTAGTTTGCCCAAGCTTCATAAAAGCCATTTAAATCATAATTTCTTGGGCTTGCATCCTTTATTATTCCAAACAATTTCATTCCAAACATGGCACCAGTGGTGTGGAATGTTCTACCAGATGCTAATGCAGGAACAAATTACATAAAATGCATCTGTGTGTCAAGGCTTTCTATCAGGTTCAGGTATATTTCCAATTGGAATTGAAATAGCATTGGATCTACTACCACATGGGCGTGTGGATTTCAAATGGAGTGGCCTATTATCCTTATTCTAAATGAGTGAATAAGAATTTTGATAACTTTTAATAATTCTTAGGCATTACTGGTATTACACTGGGCTATTCCAGTTGAAATCCATACACCCCCCATGGAAGCCAACCTTAACCTTCCACACAGGAGTGTGAATTTCAAATTGAGTTACCTGAATTGGAGACTCCATTTGAAATCTACACTCCCTGTGTGGGAGATAAAGATCATGTCTTCATTCAAAAGGGGGTGTATGGATCTCAACTGGAATAGCCCATTTTGTCACATATCACAAAATCTCAACTAGGCACTTACATTGCAAAATACAAATTAATTGTACATCAAGTTGTGAGAAATTCAATACATGCATGTTTGATATGAAGAAAAACAAAATATTCCAAAAATACATCTATAGATCAACCATGCATAGTAACACCTAAATCAATAACAAGCTCTACCTGCTTCCTTGCTCACTTCTAATCCATCAATACATTCACTCTCATCACATTTTACATCCAAAACCAATCACGTTTCATCACCAAATTTAGCATCAGAATGAACAATTATTATTGATTGCAAGTTACAATGGCAACTATGTAACTACAAAAGGTTCCATTTTCCCTGTAATCAAGTATGAAAGAGCAGTTGATTAGATTGTGAGGTTTGGTTTTGTGAGGTTTTCATAATTATCATGAGAAAACTGTACATGAATAGCTTCAAGGTAACAAGCTAATGACAGAAACTGATGGATTCAACAACTCCTGTCAGACAAGAGTCATTTGAAAATCACCATCACAATTCTTTCCAAATTTAGTTACCACTGTCGAAGTGGAAATTTTTGCACATTCAATTTGTCACGCTTTGCCAATTTTGATCTTACATTAAGGTGGTACTACACCCCCTGCTAAATTTTGTGACTAATTTTGCATTTTTCTCAAAAAAATAACTGCACACTGGTAACAAAAGTGAGTGTATTATAGGGGCAAGGAATCCAATTACTTCACTGAAATTTCAGTGATTCAAGACAAGTGGTTCATTATGTTAAGAAATGAGGTACATTCTAGAGGTACCTCTTTTCTTATCATAAATAACGTACTGCTGGTCTTGAGTCACTGAAATTCCAGTGTAGTAACTGGATTCCTTGCCCTTATAATATATAAAACTTTTGTTACCAGTATGTTATTATTTTTTGAGAAAAATGCAAACATGGTCACACATTTATCAAGGGGTGTAGTACCACCTTAACCTACACACAAAAGCAATATATTTGCACATTGTTATTTTCACAGTAGCTGCTTGGATGCAAAAAGCACAAACATGAATGTACTGTGTAAATTTCCACATTTTCAGTACATAAATTTCTTATATTTCCACATTTTCAGTACAGAAGTCTCTTATGATATGCCCCGATTGACCGAATTACTGCAGAACGAGGTATATTGATAAACTATTTCATTTTCGCAATATTTCAAGACAAGGTATTTCAAATCTGATCAGCACACATCCAGGTGACAGTTTCCATATTATTTTGAAGCTTGTCATCAACAATTCAACATGATTAAGATATTAACAATACATTTTGCTCAATTTGCACTATGACTACAGAAGACCCAAATTTGCTGCAAACATTAAATTGAATAAATTTCTTTTGCTTTTGCAACACCATATAGTCTACAAGCACATATGCCTCTAAATGAGTGGGTTTTTTCACGAAAGAGACGAAAGGCAGACACCCTTCACAAAAGCATTATCTGGAGTTCAAGCAACTATGATACTGAAACAGGTGGCAGTACAAACATGTAATTTTGTAAGTTTTGTGGAGGGCGCTGCATTTGCCTTTCCTCTCGTTTGTCAAAAACACACCCTTATTTAGAGGCATATAATATGCTTGTAGATGGAATGCTACAATATATTACAAAATAATTCAATTTGGGGACTGCTATTAATTGTGCAAATAAATTGCTGCATGAAAGTTGACTGTTAACCAATTTGGACACAAACACACACCAGTTTTACATTACATTGCAATATCCTTGCCCCTTTTTCTTTAAACATGCACATTGACAAGAACTGCAAAAGGATTATGACAGTGAGTTTAGCCCATGTTTGTGTATAATCCTCATGACACACTTTTACGCATTTTAGTCATGTGAGCACACACAAGTGGATAAAAAATTATCAATCTAGAAGAAAAATATATAATTTTCTCTCTCTCTCCCCTAAATAATAATCCCTGCTTCATGTGATTTCTTTTGTACAATTATCATACATTGCGTACTCCAGCAGATGCTATAGAGTAACTTATATCTGGGAAAAAAAATACATTATTTTCCAACATACAGTGGAAAACATAAAGAGAATAAAATAAAAATCATTTACACAGGATATTTTTTCACAATCCCATCAACAGTCAAAGCAAGGTTACTGAATAAATGCCTGTTCTTTAGTGATCGACGGGTGTTTGGTCGCCCGAAGCGACAACCCCGTTCATTGCGCTCACTTCTTTCACAATATCATCTGATACTTTTGGTCGCTCCTTGCGTTCTCTTGGTTGGCGCTGCGGTAGACCTTTATCCGTACTTTCTTTCACATGTTCAGCCGGTGATGTGTCTCCACCGCTACTTATGCTGCCATTCATAATTGGTTTCTCGTTGCTAGATTTCTCATGATGTACATCCCCATTCACTACCTTAGACTTGATTTCCGTCGTATCTTTAGAATGATCTTCGCCTCTATATGGTTACTCACCACGCCAGCCTCTTTCTCCACCACTTTTGGTCCATTTTGCGTAATGTTTAAGTCTTTGGGCCTATCAGGTTTTTTATTTGAATCAACTACAATGGGTTTTTCATTGTCTTCAACCCTAGGTTTTTCACTGTCTTCAACCTTAGGTTTTTCACTGCCTTCAACCTTAGGTTTTTCACTGTCTTCAACCTTGGGTTTCTCATTGTCTTCAACCTTAGGTTTTTCACTGTCTTCAACCTTGGGTTTTTCACTGTCTTCAACCTTGGGTTTTTCACTGTCTTCAACCTTGGTTTCAGGCTTGGAAGTTGGCATGCCATTAACAACAGGCTCCTCCTGATGGGTGTCTACTTCCTTTTGTTTAGAGTCACTAGAAGACGTAGGTTTGGATTCTATTGTCACTTTTTTAGGCTCACTGGTCTTGGACACCGAGTCTTTGTTAGGAGTGGAAGCAACTTTTTCTACAGGTTTGCTAGTATCGTTTTCTTCACCATCTTTCTCTTGGTTGTGTCGTCTACGGTACTGCTCGCGCCTTCGTGCACTGCGACTTTTCTTTGGGCTACCGTCAGGTGATTCCTCCTCACCCTTACCAGTACTGCTTGAAGAAGATAAACGATCCCGCTCTCGACGACTTGGCCCATCCTGATCTTTGCCGCCGCGATTTGATGGGCCACCACGATTTCTACGTCCCTGTTGGCCGCCTCTTGCTTGGTTGCCCCTTGCTTGTTGTTCCTGACCTTGATTCTTGACGCCTTGATTCTTGGGGCCACGCTGTTCGTTTTTGCCTTCTGGTCGCCCTTGACTTCTACTTCTATCATTACGTGGTCTTCTTGGGCCACCGCGACTCTGCAATGACAGTAACCATATTTGAAAGGTGAGTAACATATCTATAGTAGAAATTTCATTTGAATGAACACAGCTGCCAACAGCGTTTGCATTGTATTTTGAAGTATGCAGCATACGATCACAGTGGCAGTTGTGTTCATTCAAATGACATTTTTACTATTCGCCATAGAAGTGATGTAATAATTGGATTAACTACCATAGCAATAGAGGAATACAATTTTTGAGATTGTCCTGCACTACAAGCAGATTGCACTAATTGACTTTCTTTGACATCTATGGTTCAATGCATAGGTACCGTGTGAATGTTGTAGTGCAGGACGATATATTCAAAATTGTATTCCTCTATTGCTATGGTAGTTAATCCGATTAACAACATATTTTCTATGGCCAATAGGGCTTAGGACAAGAAGGCCCTATCTCAATTAGCTGCATTCTCTATTGTACACATCGAAAAATATGACACCCGGCAGCTATTGCATATGGGGCCCTCTTGCACTAACTCCTCATATAGCAAATTGAACTTAAGGTCTGTTTTAAAAGGAACCATTGCCCCCCCATTGAGCTTAAGATTGCTGGTAAGCACCTTAACCATGTAACTGAGGCCAAGATCCTAGGAGTTCACCTTCAAAATGACCTGAATTCTCGGGTATGCAGCTGTAACATGGCACTCCTCATTAACAACAAATCAAACAATGTCACTTGAACAATTCCAAAGACATGCATGCAGGATCATTTTAGGCTAGAGATTTACCTCTAAGCTGAGGCGGTGCAAGCTTGCAACCGTGAGGGCCTGTCAAATAGAAAACAAGATCATTGTCGACGGTTAGCCTAGGGGCTTCCTGACTTGGACTGTACGATAGATCTCCTTCCTCCATCCAGACAAGGAGCTCATGGTCGCAACCTTCACAAAAATTCAATTGTCAAGTGTGCTGTGGTTTGCGGGTTTATTCCTGTGATTTTTTTATAGCCACATCAACATCTCAATACACCTGCATTGATAAGTCTCATTTTTTTTCTCGCTAACTAATATGCCGGTTTACATATCGACCATGGACAGGGAAAACATCCTATGTGTCTTTGGCCCCTGAACATGTTTCAAGCAAAACCTCATATGTAACCTATTCGCAGCTTTGTTTTAAACATGTTCAAGGGCCTAAGATACATAGAGGTTTTTCCTGCTCATGGGCGATATGCAAATTGGTCATTGCCCAAGGAGATGTGGTCAGCCGTCAGACAACTCCAAACTTACACCACTGCTGGCACAGGGCAGTTGTGATACAGTTTAAAGTGTACTATTGTGGTAGCACATTTATTGGGAACAATATATTATGATAAAGCTCATTATAAATGTGTTCTTACATCCAGTGATCGTTGGAGTCGTGCTGCAAAATGCTCCACCTCGGCTTTCATATCCATATCGGGAGTGGTTGGCGTGGCTGGTACACTGCTATCTATTTGAGAAGTACTACGGCTTAGTGGACCGCTAGGATCCTCACTAACAGATGTGGTACGACTAAATGTGCCACTAGTATCTGATGTGATGGAAGGCCTACGAGTTGCGTAGTTGGTCTTCACTGGAACCACCTCTCCCAAGGACTTGACAGCCTGCAGGTAGTAAAAAGCAATAAGTGTATAATACAAAATGAAGAAGAGAGCAAGAGATTTTCACATGCAAATATGTGACATGTCATGTCAAAAGGAGACACTTTTGGGCAGGAACCTAAATGGAGAAATAGCCAAAAATCTGCCCGGGTGATTTTTTTCACAATTTGGGTTTGTTGCTTGAATTTGTGATGTTATTAATGTTAAAAATATTGTCTGATAGTTTCAGACCGAATATAACTGGTATCTTGTATTTTTGAGACATTTTTCGAAGTAATTCCTGCTCTCAACATTGTCAATAATATTTTTAAAGGTCAATATCTCAATTCCCAATTTTATAATACCATAACTTACGAACTCAATATTTTTGCTTAGGAATGTCCGATTTCATTGGGGAAAACGGCGTTGTGGAGCAAAATACCTCTTTATTTAAGATAATGTAAAACCTCAAAATTGATAACCTGCCCAAAAGTGTCTCCTTTTGACATGTCAAATCACATATGACCAAATCAAGTTATTGTTGCTATATTTAATTCCCAGATAAAGGTGTATGTGTCGATGCATATGTGCACAGTTCATAAAAGCTCCAACCTTAGAGCCTGTGATTGGTTTTATTTTTGCCCATGGTTTATGAAATGCTTGTGAATGTACTAGCTGTACATGTTGTGTATAAAATTAAATATAGCAACTGCCAACTACAGTGTAGCCAGTTGTTGCCTATCTTCAATATTGGCAATATGATGTTCTTTGTCTAGCGTCATTTCATCAAAAGCACAGTGCAATTCATTGTACTCTCGATTCCAGAAAAATAAAGAGAAGAAAACTTCCAAATTTACACAAAAAACTGATACAAAATGACAGCCCAGTGGAGGAGACATAATTTGTCTTCCTGAAATTAAAGATTGTCTGCGAGTTGGCTGGTTTTGACAAACAAAAAATATTTTTATATGCCAACATGATTACACATTTTTAGTACACCAGACTGAAGAAATTGGGCTATTCCAGTTGAAATCCATACACCCCCTATAAAAGACATGACTTTAATCTTCTACACAGGGAGTGTGCATTTCTAATGGTTTACCTGAAGGGGTGACTCCATTTGAAATCTACATCTACTGTGTGAGAGAGATATCTTCCATAGAGGGAGTGTGTATTTCAACTGGAACAGCCCATTTTGTTCACATCTTAATTTACAACTGTCATAAGAATCCCTCCAGCAAGCAAGCAAGCTACATGGTAACCTACAAATCCATACAACACATATTAAGACTAGGAGACAAGTACTTCCTTCCTTTTCTTATTCTGTCTTGCTATTTTAACTTCATGTACGATTCTAAATATAACTCTATGGCTGGGTAAACCAGACACATCTTGATGTAGATGACATGTGCATACATTCAGAGCTGTCAACTTTGTATCTGAACTTATCAAAGAAATATTGAACTTAATCTCAACATTTGGCAAAACGATTTCACCACCCAGTTGGTCCCTTTCCCCAAATATTGCAATTATAAAGTTTACCCCCTAGAACAAGTTAATTCCAGGAGTCTGCTCCAAATGCTTAAGCAAAAGAGATGGGCACTGAGCATGTTGGCATTGCTCCTGCATTTTATTACACAACAAGTTCATATGAAGTATGTTATTGTGTTCGATTAAAACTTGAGAAAACATGTTTGCAGTATCAGTGATTATGAGATACAAGTTTGATGGTATATTAGCCCCCCACCCAAAAAATAATTGTTTGTTTGCCCTTCCAAGACAAACTTTTAGAGGGTCAGTAGGTCAATGCTTTTTTTTTTCATGGCTCTTTCTTCATTTTTCCTCCATTTTGAAAAGGCTAGTATTGACAAATGTTTGATCACTTCACGGTAAAAAATTGTGCATTTTTGGAGTAAATTTAAATGGAAATACTGCCTGTTTTTAATCAAATGTAACTACAAATATAAGTGAGTGAATAAAAAATATAAAATGTCCTTGATACTGTGTAAATTAAGTGTCTTCTAAAAGAGTGATTGAAAAAAAAAAAAAACGACCGACGGTGTCTAATTTTTTAGGTTGGTCGCTGAGGGCAACCAAACATATTTTTGGGGGAGACTTAGGTACCCACTCCAACCACTGTCATCAGTTTTGTCTCTCCACTTACAGGATTAGCCAGTTAGTGAGATGATGTGATTATCAGGCACTGAAGAATCCAGCTTGGATTCAACAATATCCAGCTTGGATTCAACAATATCCAGCTTGGATTCAACAATATCCAGCTTGGATTCAACAATATCCAGCTTGGATTCAACAATATCCAGCTTGGATTCAACAATATCCAGCTTGGATTCAACAATATCCAGCTTGGATTCAACAATATCCAGCTTGGATTCAACAATATCCAGCTTGGATTCAACAATATCCAGCTTGGATTCAACAATATCCAGCTTGGATTCAACAATATCCAGCTTGGATTCAACAATATCCAGCTTGGATTCAACAATATCCAGCTTGGATTCAACAATATCCAGCTTGGATTCAACAATATCCAGCTTGGATTCAACAATATCCAGCTTGGATTCAACAATGAGAATAATGTCCGGCTTAGAGTCTGATGCTGGAATATTCCAGATCCTGGCTTCCAGTAATCTAGTTGTCCTTTGTTGGACCTCAAGCTTGTAATGTTCATTAGCCAGATGAGTCATATTTGTATTAGGTGGTCGTTTACATGGAGCACATTAGGTCGTTCTCATTTGACAGTGTTTTTTCATAGGAGTGGGGAGTACACACTTGGTGTCCAGAGTTTTGGCAAAGGTTGTTCTCTGTTACCCGGTAACTGCTCTGCAACAGTGCCTACCTTTCTCAAGTATTAATCCAAAATTATATTTCTTCCTTACTTGATAAATTTATAAGGAAAAAACCTTTGTCTTATTTTAAAAATTAAGTAGGAGGCTTTTAGCAGGTAGTGTCATATTGCAGCATATTTGTTTTGTGACTTCCTCTTTTTTTTTCCTCAGATCATTTCACAGAACATTATTCTGTTCAGAGAAATTACCTTATAAACAAACACAAATTGAAGACATGTGGTTATGGAATACAATAGTATTACAAAAAACTAAAACCCCAGAACAAAGAAAGAAATAAAGTCACCTTGTGCCCACCTTGCACAAATTATCTTGTAATAGGTTTTCAACACTAACTTTCCATAGACTTATTAATACAAGTTTCATCATACCTGTTCTACAGGATCAGGGTTCCATGTAAACCGCATTGTTCTCCCAATTTCTTCATCTATCTTTCTCTCTGATACAAAATGCTACAAGAAAAAGAAAAAGTTTGCAAGTTAAAATAGATAGTATACACGGTAATTATTCACATTTCATTCAACTTTATAGAAACATATCTATCAAACTTATTTTTCCACAAAAAATTAATTTCCAATTTAAAAGGAACATCATGGGCCATTGGGCTGCTGCACAACCGAGAACGGCTTAATCGACATCCAATCGCCAAACAGAGGACCGAAATGGTGGATATTTTGTGTGTAGGGGTGTGTATGAAACATAGTACTAAATAGTCTTACCAACTAAGGTTGCTATTTTTAACGCACAATAACATACACACTCCTGAAATGCATTTGGCATTCAATTAAGATCTATTGCAAACCTCTGCAAACCAAGGACGGTGCTCATTTGCTGTGGAGTCCATGCTTTGAATGTGAAAGTCTTGTGTGTGTTCTCGGTTACAGGTAAACACGCACATGCCCATACATCCCCCAACACAGACCGTACGTGCAAACTTGCAATCTTGTTGTAAACCCTGCCAAAGACCCTTTTCTGATCCATGTTCTTAGCACTATTGTATTGAACTAGACAAAAAAGTGGAACCACCTCAGGAACCAGCATGGCTGATACACACGATAATGATATTTTGGGTCCCTGGAGAAAACATTTTGGATTCTGTCATACTTCAATGCTTAAATTCCAAGACCAAAATCTTGAAATTATACTGACAATTGCAACAATACACATCAAAATCTGTCTCCAATGCTTGTCACACCAACTATATTTCCCAATTCTACAGTGGACTATTCCAATTGAAATCCATGCACCCCCTATGATCTCAACTTCCCAAACAGGGAGTATGAATTTCAAATGGGGTTACCTCAATGATGACTCCATTTGAAATCTACTCCCCCTGTGTGGGAGAGTAAATAAGGTCATGTCTTCCATAAGGGTGTATGGATTCCAAATGGAATAACCCATTGAATAGGCTTAACACTGTTGTGTTTTTCTTGTGTTTCTCTTTTACAATAATTTGTCCAGTTTTAATCTCTCCTTATGATATTCATTTACTTTTTGAAACACCATAACTTTTCTGTCTCTGTGGGAACAAACCCCTTTTCCAAGCAACTGGTCCAACCTTCTAATGTTTTTTTTTTTTTTCTAGTTGTAAATGAGAGGTTTTCAGGAAATTACGCCTATTTAGGAGGTGATTAACTACATGCATGCATTCTCATCATCTCTCCATTTGTCTTCCTCTCTATTCTCCGTCTGTCACAGGACTATTAACATCTAGCATAGATATTACCTTAATATCTGCCCGTAGTTCACTCAACTTTTGCTCTGACATACTTGCTGCTTTCGCTGTTTCCATCTTAAGCTCTAGCGCCTTCTCCTGACGATTTTCTAATAAGATAGCTGTAACAGAAAAACAGAAAAGAGGCTTAATTCTAAATAATAAATTTAAGTTTCATGAAATATATATCCAATTTTGTTATTGCAACTTTCTTCCAGTATTTCATTTCCAATATTTCATTTTTTAATTAAATCAAAGAAGGACATTGTATTAAAATCATTCATTCTAGAAATGTCATTTTACAATGTAATAGGCCTACACATCAGGAACGCACACATATACAATGTATTGTGTTATGTAAGCCAACAAACTATAGAGCAAATTAATTGACATTGAACTGTCTTCTTCATGTGCAGACAGAATTAATAACATTCTTATTGTCTGCAGGGAGATAATACCCGTGTCTACATGTGTTTTTTTCTTCCAGTTCCAAGAAAAAATACTTTGTGTAATAACAAATACAACTATGAGTATGGGATATTAAAGGCTCAATTCTGAATTAATTTGGGTTTAATATATCACTAAATTTATATGCTTATCAACTTAACATTGACATTATTTGACAAAAACCCCAACAAACTTCACTAGTAATTAGAATAGATAGGCTTTCTCGACTGTGTGAGTAGTCATGTGGTCATGTGTGAGTGTCCACTCACACAGAGACGGGCTGTACTGGTACTGTTATAACTGATGGCATACTTCTTCACATAATACTATAACTTCTGCACAAAATACTAGAACTTATTCAGAAAACACTAAAATACTTTTCCCTCAAGTTTTTTTTTCTTGAAACAAGTAAATTAGGACTCTGTATTGCCTCATTTTTTTCTTAGTTTTGTTGTTGCTTTTAAATTTCTTTTTACTCATCAAATCTAAACTCTATGCATTTACAAACAGAAGACAGCTAATCTCCTGTAACATGTTGAAATGCCTCAGTTCTAAACTTGCATGGATTCAATCAATCAATATGTGCTACATCAGCTGATTTGTGCCGATAGAATAACGATTAGTAACAAGTGTCAGTGCCAACAGGTGTCACCCAACTATCACTCCAACTGGGCTATTCCTGTTGAAATCCATACACCCCCTATGGAAGACATGATCTTAATCTCCTACACAGGGGTGTAGATCTCAAATGGAGTCACCTATTCAACTCAGGTAACCCCATTTGAAATTCACACTCCCTGAGTGGAAGTTTTAGATCAAGTTTTCCACAGGGGTATGTAGATTTCGATTGGAACAGCCCATTTAGTATAATACTGGAAAAGTGCATATTTTCACACAACTTATTTTTCACACTTTTCTTGTTTTGAACTTTTTCACTTGTGTTTAAATTTGTGATTTAAAGCTTCCTTATCCGCTGACCTTTAGAGGGAAAATATTCACACATTGTTATTTCTGTAGAAGCTGCTGTGAAAGCGCGAAAATAAATGTAGCTCGAAAATGTGCACTTCTATTTTTTATAACATTTTCGGGTCAAGCCAGGCAAAGCCTAAAAGTGCTCAGAGGCTACTAAATTAAAGGAATGCCAACTGAATATGACAGGACAGGGATATGGGAAGAGGTCCGATTTCAGGATGAGGAGGAAAACTGGAGCACCCAGAGAAAAACCTGTGAGGACACTAATGGATCGGCAACCAAACTCACATATATGGCAGTGCGGGAAATTGTACCCGAGGCGCAGCAGTAAGTGAGAAGACCACTACACTGACCCGAGATGCTTGGGGCAAAATAGGCCAACAGCTATAAAATCCATAATTCTAAGCAAAAATATGTTTCTACAATCCCCACATGCGAGGATATACCAACAGAACCACCTAATCAATACTCATTAGTACTGATCAATATAGTTTTTGCTTTGCCGACCAATTAGATCTGTCATGCCGGCCGGTCATGAACGTTGACGTCATATACATATCACTTACGATAAATGCTCTATTTACAGCTGTTGCTTTTCAAAACAAGGTCAAAAAGAACAAGACAACCTTTTTTTAACACCAGAATTTCCTCCCACTTTATTTTTAAAGGGTGTGGTTAACAAGAACATCCTCATACATCCATGTTCTCTAACATACTTTGGCGATGTTTCCTAAAATTATATGATGTGATTGAGGTAAATGCCTAGGGTAAATCATTTGTAAATTTTGACCTTATGTATTGCAAATACAACCACCTAAAAATTGTCAACAGGTCTTTTTTAAGAAAAAAATGTATATCTTCAATACATTGCTATCCAATCCCTTAAAGAGAATAAAAAATTGCAAAATTGAAAACGAAACACAGCTCAACACAGTGCCTACTACATTAACCAACACCGATAACCACAAGCATGTTCTTTCAGTACATAGCTCCATGTACTTCAGCTTCTACTAAGCCGATGCTGTCATTCATGAAATGTTGCATCAATCTGTTGAGAAATCCCTGATAGATAAAGGGGAAACACCTTGCGTCAAAATCTAATCAATTCCACACAAAAATCAATAGTGCTAACAACTATTTCTGAATGAAAAAAAAATTGATTACCTCATCATCTATAACATTTAATCAAATGAAAATGGCAAATTAACAAACAAAACTTCTTTCTCAAAAAAAAAAGTCTTTCCGATGTGGATACCATAAAATTGAGATGTATATATTTCAACTACCAATAATTTTCATTGACATGTTAAAAGCACAAGCAGTCTAGTTCTAATAATACTGTCGAAGTGAAAATTTTCACGCCTGTAATTTTTTGTGCTTTGCCCATTCGGATCTTTTTCACTTGTTTTAAAATTTGAGACTCTAGTTTCTATACACTGAGCTATAAACAAAAGGAATAAATTTGCACATTGTTATTTTTGTGGTAGTTGCTTGGAACATGAAAATAAATGTAACATGAAAATTCCACTTTTACAGTACGCTTATTTATGGTCATGTTTTTGATCCTTGGTAGAGGGTACCTCAAAATGGTTGATGTTACATTTTGATCTCATGATTTGTCTTTGGATGCTTGTATTCTTGTAACCCTGTACCTGACTGACTTCATTTAGTTAATTAATTAACAATTCGTTAAGCATACTTAGTGGTGGAGCACATACAGGGTGGTCAAGAAGTGCATTTTCTTGTGGAGATGAAATCATGTTTGAACTTGCAATTAAACCTAAACAGTAAACCTTGAAGAGTTAATTTTAGAGCATACTACGTAAAATTTGACATGCAACATCACCAAAGTTCGGCATGACAGTAGCTAAACATGCTACATGTATATCATGAATACCATCACTTTCTTAAATTTCAACATCTTAGACATCCTGTAATATATCACTAGGATCCACAACATGCTCATCTATCAGGGCACAGTTCTTTAACCCCAATATATTTGCACATTCATTGAATAACCTTTCAAAATTTGGGTACAAAAACTCATACTCTGAACTTGAGGTCAAATTGTGCACTATGATTATTTAATTGAGGTTATTGAACTATGCCATTGGGATGAGGCCATTGTGGTCCATAGTGTATGTAAAACTAACATAAAATATCAAAATAAAAGTGTACTGCTTATTTGGTAATGGTATAAAACCACACATATCCTATCAAAGTGTTCCTCTTTTTAGTTCATTTTAAGGCATAGATCACAAGCAACGCTTAAAATACTCTCTCTTTTTGGTCACCCAATGTAATTTGTAATTTACAATATGTAATTTATGATTAATAAATCAAATTTAAGTTTTACATGTCTGGTGGGCACTGGGTATTGCTACATCACAGACATAATTACCTTTCATATAATTACTCCAAGTAGACATTAAGGTAAAAATAGTATTTAACCACTGTCATGCATCAACTTCTAATCTTGAGTGTTTCACCTTGTATATTGTTTTAGGCCACCCTATATATTGTTTGAAGCAACATTAAGTTCAATACTTTTTTTTTTGGCTTTCAGTTTGAGCTGAAATTCAAAAGTATGAACAAATCAATCTATATACCTATAAAAGATTTTCTTTTCAACATACAATTGAATAAAAGAATAAAACAGTATTACGGCCATCCCTGCAGCCATTTAATTATGCGCCATATGTGACAGTTTAAAATTGACAGAATCAAAGAAAATTCCACTAAAATACAACAGCTGTTGCCTACACTGGATGAATACATCCTTTCAATGTAATGATGGTTGGCTAGTACACCAATTTCCGTTTCATCTGAGTCCCATCTTAAATTTAATACCTGAGTGGAAGAAGGGCCCAACTCCATCAAAACTGTTTTGGAGATATTAAGAAAAAACTTAATATTTGGAAAAGTTTTATAGACAGAATGTTTTCATCTTCAGGGGACCTTTATTACATGAACATACAATATTACATACATTCAAAATTATGTATAATGTTTCCATGGCAACGTACAGGTCTTAATACGAGATGGAGTTGTGCCCTTCTTCCACTAATATACGGCAAGTGCCAGTTCCGTAAGCAGATGTGTTATAAATAGCTACAGAAATTTGGTAATTATCCATTAATTGTGTAAGTAGAAGCATGTAATATGTTAGGGAAAAAAAAATTGTAGTGAAAAGCAGATTTCATGGATGAACAAAATTCCTCTTTAACCCAATATTTGTGAAAGAAGGGCCCAACTCCATGGAGTTCCATGAAAACCATGATTACGTGTACGTGAAAGACTAGGCCTATTTAGAGAGTGGATTTTGGCTCATCTTTCACACACAAGGAAGAACAGTCTGCTGGCAATAAAATGGTGGGTCTAACTCATTTTTGTAAAAAATTTGAGTTGGGCCCTTCTTCCACTCAGGCATTCAATTGTATATTTTTGTTCACAACCAACTGTTGTAAATTCATGTACCATAAAACACATCACTGTCAACAGCAGCTGATATATTACTGCTTGACATGGAAAGTCTAATGTTGTTACTGCTGTAGTAATGTCTGTTAAGTCGCAACAACAATATTAAGGCTCTGCATGCTAGCCATATGCTTCAACATATTAAGAAGTCCCAAGTTTTGAGATATTTTCTCAAAATATCAAGAGCTATCTCAAGAACCACTGACAGGCTTGTTTGTACTCATTTTAATGCATTTTTCATGCTGATTCCAAATATGGTCATGAAAATTTACATTTATAAAATTTTTGAATTTTTGATTTTTTTTTAAACATGTCGTCTGCAGTCGACACCCGCATGAAGAGTGTTAAATATGATATGTAATTTACATGAGCGTTGAGGGTAATTAGGCGTAGTTTCCAAAAATAGCCAACATGGAAAATATCTGTCAATTGCAAAAAGTATACAAAAGATCTACATGACCCACTCTGAATAAACCAGTAACAAGCTGCATTTTTTGACATTTCATGATTTGAATATTATGCTAAGCAGTAAGACTACACAATAAGCTTGAAAATTATACCAAAATTAACTACGTATGAATATCCACTCGTATATACCAAAATTATATATAAATAGCATTTATAATATGGATAATCTTGTAAATGATACCTTGCCATTTTTTGCCTATTTGCTATTCTGAGAAATAGGCCATTATTTTTCTGCTTTACATAAGATTATAATAAGTGCTTTTAAGGATTTGAAGGCTCGCAGTCAAAAACCGTGAAATTAAGGATTTCAAAATTTCGAATTTTTTAATTTTTTTTTTTTAAGGGAATGTCAAAAACATATCTGGTGACTTGTTCTGGGTTTTATGGGAGTGGGTCACAATTATGCTAAAAGTAGCCCAGTCATCAACAAAGTACTAATAATTTAAGCCTATTGTAATTATGGACCCAACAATATTAATATTAATTAAAACAAAAATATGTAAATTTATCAAAATCAGAGAAGATGCGACAAAAATATGCAGCACTAAAACTCACCATACAAATACACTCTAGCTACTTAGAATTTTATTCAGTGAATATAACAATATAAACTTTTGATGGAATAGAAGGTTTATTACCACTTCTGTCAAAATATGCATATTGAAACCTTGACACCAAACATCATCACCATAACAGCTTGTACAAAGACTTTAATTTCTCATACTAACAAGAATATGTTCAATTTTGAAACTAAGTTGACACATCATGAAAATAATATGGTGGTATAGTGGGGCGGTTTGAGTGGATGTTTTCTGTATTATTCACTCAGTCTTACTATCATCTGATACATCATTACTTTGTACTTAAAAAACTTCTCTCCCATTTGAATTTTTCATATTGAAAGTGTATTTTACCATACAACTGCATCAGGTGCAAATCACGGGTAAATGGAGATCAAGATCATTTCAATATGGCTAGGGGGCAGGGGGTAGGTGCAAGGGGGTGTGTCCCCTGTGAAACCCAACAATCATGCAATGGCTACTTTGTGTAAATTACAATATTTGTTAATTAAACTTAAATTGAATTTATTCTGAAATAAAATTTACACCCAGCAGCTATTTGATTAAATTTCCTTAATAAAAAAGCATGATAAACAGCCAGAACAATTTTACCGGTGATGATTATAGAGTTCTAGCAAAGAGACAACAATAAAACTGCATCTCAATCTGCTATTTTTTGTGTCCTCTGTCTGACACTAAATGTATAGATCTAATCACTGATAAGATGAGCACATTTCCATCCATAAATCAATCGAAGTTTGTACATCTGACCTTAAACCATTCCAGACAAGAAAGTATATTTTTCTCCCCCTATTTGGTTCCTACGAGTGCAACTGGAGGTTATGTACAATATAAGGGAAAGCAACATCACTATCTGACCTATTCAGACAGATAACTTGTCATTTCAAAGTTGCATTCACACAAATGATTTGTCTGATTTTCCCCTGATTGGTATACCACACATATGACATCTTTAAATGTTATCTCAATACAATTATTTTGCACTTGTGAATTACATAAGTGACCCTCAACCACAAATGGGCACCAAAAGTCAGTATTTAGGCCTGTGTTTTTGAGCGATATAAGGAAATAATGTCAGGCAAAAATCATGATTGTGCTGGGTCTCATCATATATTTATTTCCATTGTTCAAGTAACAAATGTCACGACTCAACCAAGCGACAAAATGCCACTCCCTTTATGACAACTGAAAGTAAGTGTGATGTATGTGAACTTTCTTGAAATTCAATTGCAATGCAACCATCCATAATCTTTGGAAATGTCTTTATGATAACTGGAAAAAGTGCTAACTTTATTGACATTCAACTGTAACGGAACTTGCAATATAATCAAATTATACTTCTTTGATTTTGAATAGCCACTTTTTATGTCCAAGTGGAGAATGCTACTACACAATATACCAATAATAACAACCAGAGCAACAATAACTAATAAACATGTTTAATGACAACCTCCAACATCAATAACAGGATTGTCTCTAGACATTGTGGTAATATGTTTGATATTAATCAATTTTTAAAGTGATTTGGTAAATCACTGCCTGGATTTGTATATCCTGATTGGGTTCACTTGGGAAGCCTTATATCACATTCATATGGTTGCAAAACTCCATTGGGCTATTCCAGTTGAAATCCATACACCCCTATGGAAGACACAACCTTAATCTCCCACACAGGGGGTGTAGATTTCAAATGGAGTCACCTATATCAGGTACAATGTAACCCCATTTGAAATTCACACTTCCTGTGTGGAAGATTAAGGTCATGTCTCCCATAGAGGGTGTATGGATTTCAACTGGAATAGTTTTCTACTGCAGCAATTTCCTCTTGTGGTTTTTTACAATTTGCAACATATAATAAACTTTGCCCGTTAAATACCCAGACTTTCATGATTTAGCTGTTCAGTTTTCCAAGTATTCCTCCCTTTCCATAAAGAATTACAGATAAAGTTTTGTCAATGTCATGCTTCAATTAGGTATTTCCACCACCTTGTTTCCACAGGCTTTATAACATTGCAAATGCATGACTACGTAGGTGACATTTACAAAACCTTTTAAAGCCAACTATTTTTAACATTTTGGAACCAATGCAGACAGGTATATAATGTGCGATGAGATGACAGTTTTTATAAAGCAAGATAATAATTCTTTTTCATAAATTGTCAATTTTGCCCAAACCCCATAATTTGCATTCTTTTTGCAGTATGCATTTGTCTTGGAGGAATTGGTCCATTTAATCTTTTCATTTTTTCAAATCAAAATTTTGGTAAATATAGGCCTATGTTAAAAGCATTTTGTTGGAAGAATTATGTGATTAGTGCTTAAATTACTAACAATATTTCATATCGGGTGTTGGCTAAGACTAACTTTTAAAGTTCCAAATATCTCAAACTTCTTTTGACCGAGTTTGAGTTGGAAAAAAAATGCATTTTGAATTCAATTTCAAAATCTTTGCAAAGCTTTGAGACATCCCATTTTTTTACATAATATGGAAACACACTAACAAATCTGTACTATTTTTGAGCACTTCAAAATCAATACTCTGTGTGTGTTGGATTACTTTACTCACATCAACATAAGTTAATGGAATCTTGTGTAAATGTGATGCGCAGTGTGTTTTCTTCATTGTGTGTGTGTTAAGTAAATAATTGAAACACTACCTGACAGCTACAGTATAAATGCAATGTATGCTCTTTTCATTACAAATAAACAATATGGAACAATTTTTGGAGGGAATTATCTGTTAGTTTCCAGAAAAATCATGTAGGCGCTAGAACAATATAAATTTTGAAACAAAAAATAGCAGGAATTGATCAGATTTAAATTGATTATGTGTGTTTCATAAAATTGAGCAGGAAAATGTTGACGGTGAAAGAGGTATCTACAATTTTTTGTTTAAAAAGTTTGCCTTGAGTACAATACTAGTATAGCATGAACTTTTAGCATACATTTATTGGATGTTACCTACTTGCCTGCAGCAGAATGGGCTATTCCATTGAAAATCCATACTACCCCTGTCAACAAATTACCCCTGTGAAACAATGTTGGAAATACATGCACAGGGAGAGTATGAAATTCAAATTGCATTAACACATTAGGCAGTTCCATTTGAAATCTACACACCCCATGAGAAAGATTCAACATGAAACTTTCACAAAAGGAGGACAAGCTGCAAATGAGTTGAATTAATTTCTGTACTTTAAATGAGCTGGTTATGTGCTAATTCCACTTGAAATTCATACTCCCTCTATGGAAGATTTTTCCACAATCTTTAACATGGGGGAGTATGGATTTTGAATAAAATAGCCCAACATAAACTAGACAGATGCTAAAGAGCATTTGATTTATTCCAGCTTGGAATTGGCAATGACTGTTTTAGCTATGTCATGACCTGGATGTCTGGTAATATAATATAGTGAAGAGCCATATCACTCATATTAACCTATGATCAGTTGGCAAAAATTGAGAGTCAATATGAACAGCCACTCAATTTTTCACTGGCTATGGAGGCAGAAAACCATCATACCGCTGAAATCTTGCCAGTATGCACGGGACCGTACCCCCCAATTTGAAAAACTATAGCAAAAAAATCAGGTTTTTATGCTTTTTTGTTCAAAAAGGTCCAAATTTGGGGAAGAAGGTCCACATTTTCAAAATCCGCACCCCAAAAAAATCCTGGCCTAGCAGACATGTTAACAGTAGCTTAATTTTCATGCATTTCTTGGTTAGCCATAAATGTAGGCCCATACCCCCGTGAATGTGTAGATATAATTGAATACCTGAGTGGAAGAAGGGCCCAACTCCAATTTTTTACAAAAATGAGTTAGACCCAGCATGTTATTGCCAGCAGACTGTTCTTCCTTGTGTGTGAAGGTTGAGCTAAAATCCACTCTTTAAATAGTCTTTCACGTACAATTAATCATGGTTTGTCATGGAAGAAAGGCCCAACTCCATGGAGTTGGGCCCTTCTGCCACAAATATTGGGTTAAAGAGGAATTTTGTTCATCCATGAAATCTGCTTTTCACTACAATAAACTTTCTTGCTAACATATTACATGCTTCTACTTGTACAATAAATGAATAATTACCAAATTTCTTTAGCTATTTACAGAACTGGCACTTGCAGTATATTAGTGGAAGAAGGGCCCAACTCCAGCTCGTATTAAGACCTGTACCATTGCCATGGAAGCATCATATATAATTTCGAATGCATGTAATACTGTATGTTCAGGTATTAAAGGTCCCCTGAAGATGAAAAAAATCTGTCTATAAAACTTTTCCAAATATTAAGTTTTTTCTTAATATCTCAAAAACTGTTTTAATGGAGTTGGGCCCTTCTTCCACTCAGGTATTCAATTATAAATGAAGCTCAATTACTCATGTTACTAAGAAATCTGTACCTGCAAAATAACTACCCTGCAAAAATATTACTAGTGAAGCTTGTAACTGCAAAAATATCTATAAGCGAAAATATTGGCTTATACAGTACCAAAATATCCAATGTCAAAAAGTGAAATGTTTTTAAACCATTGGTTTCTATGGGACAATAACGGGACATAAGTTACTGGGAAAATTGTCAAAAATCACCCAATTGGGCTACCAAATCACAGGTAAAGCAACTACAGGTTGATTACTATAGCAGTATTAGGCACTTGGAAACTTGATTCTGAGTTTAGCGTCCACCGCCCGCGTTATGAATTTTGTGCCGCGTTTGAGATGTAAAATCTGAAAAGAATTCATTATTTTGCAAATGACTACTAAACCAGAAAGAAAATTTGTTCTGCAACATTTTTAAACCCCTTTTTGGTATTTGAACCCTTCAAAAACTATAGAAAGCCTTGAGAACTATTAGATGAATCCATCTAAATATTTTAGCATTAAAAATATACAGGTTTTTGACCCTTGCTCTATCCAATTATTTCAATTATACCTTTGGGATACCAGGGTAGACTAGAAGAAAAAGCAACCTGGCCAAAATGTTTTTACCAGATGGACATTGTTGATGTTGTAAATAATCTAACTAGGAAAGACCTAGTTTTGACAAATTGGTGCCAAAAATTTATTTCATAATGTTCTGCATGATTGTTATTTTTGTATAAAATGAGTCAATCCCTCCCCCCATCCTCAAATGTATACGGAGAGGTTAGTACAAATTGGAGTGAAGAAGACTGGCATGGTATACTTCGGAATACATTTAGTTTGTTTTAAAACTTGAAAAACAAAAGCAAGATAATTATACTTATGTGTGTTTGTGACATTATATTATTGCGACTGGCGATACCCAATTAGAATGAACAAAAGCCCATAAGCATTGGTAAAAGGCCGCTGATAATGAAACCTTGAAAATAATGAATAATGAATAATGAAATAGTTACCTCATTATGAGCTGAAAAAATGGGACGCTAAACTCAACATCAAGTTTCAATAGCCTTAATGATCACTTCCATTTACCAGGACACAAGCTGACACAGTTCTTTAAGCCCAATATGTTTGTGTACTCACAAAATGACCTTTGAATTATGGGTTCTAAACCTGTACACCAGAACAGGGCTGTGTGCCAAATCATTAAGGAACTATGAGTCCACTGAAACTGTAATACATGGCTAAATAGTGATATAAATCTGTGGGGGATAGAACCTCCGTTTGTTACAAAATTTCACCTCTGAATACCCTCAGAAATGTACATGTATGTTGCCCCCTTTTCAATACTCCCAATTTCTCAACTTGCCAAGAAAAACTTCACACATTTTGGTGCTTTTTGCCTACTATGAAATATTAATCATTATTACTGTATAAGCTTATATTATTCTTTGAAGTGAAAATATAAATTAGGGCTTTAAATACACATTACAAAATAAGAGAGACATAAAAGCTACATGTAGACTATTCAAAACACAATGTTTAGCATCCATATCTGACAAAATCCTCCCAATTTTTGGTTTTAACAAGCAAAAGTTGGTCATTCGATATGATGATATCTTAACCTTTCAAATAGTTAATTACTTGCTTTTTGTGAAGATAATGCATGTTTGATGGACCAATGACTGGCCAACACCAAGATTGATATTCAATGCCAGACTTCCACAACTATTATTTAACTTTCATTTATTTTAATTCGGATCATAGAATCCAACACTCTGATGAGTGTCAGTAACAAATTTAATACAACAATACAGAGGCCAAGGCTACATTATTAATTTAGTTCCCTTAACTATTCAATCAAATACACATATTTTCTTATTTGCTGTAATTCATTGAATGATTGGATTAGAGTTAAGTGATTCATAAAGATGGGATTATACAAAAAAAATTCACTCGCTTGTGAAAAAAAAAATTGTGAAAAAAAAAAAATTCTCGTTAGACAAGTCAGGGATGTTATGAAACATGCAAACGTGATATGATTGGGCAAAACATATGATATTGACCTGTTAATTGATTTGGTTGATTTTGTGATAAATCCAAGCAGCTCAGTTGGATTTGTATTCTCTACTTTGCAGCAACAGGAAGAGATATCACAATGAAAATTTTAGTAAAGTGTGTTATGCTGTCTGTATAATTATAAATGGGCATATGATCTTAAAATGACAACTGATTAAACTCAGCAAATAATTCACAATGCTTAATTGCACCACAAATATAACAAGAGGCAACACTTTTAAATTTATAGCCCTTCCCCATATCATAATATTTTCAAGTCTACTATTGACATCCATTTTATGCTCACATAATCCTTGTCACAATGAGGGAAACCATATCCTACTCAGAGTTTTAGTAAATGTAATTAATTCTCTCTTCATTTAGAATTATGCAACTAGCAGAATTATAGTCTGCACTCCTAATCTAACCACCTATTGGACTTCATGCACAATGCTAGGCCATGAATGATATATAAAACAGGTTTACTTCACTAGCTGTGAACTAAGAGTTTCAACAACTTCACAGTCTTGACAACTGAAGAGAAATAGAATGTGACATATTACACACAGCTCTTTTCAGAGCCACCAAATACAAGTATTGAAATATATAGAAAGAGACTTTCCTCATAAAAACTGTCAGTTCTACCAGCTTCATATTTGGTGTTCATTAGAACTGCTCAAACCCTCAGTTCCTACTGGTTTATCATCTTATAGTAAGGTACTAGACTGGTGCACAAGTGCTTTAACGAAACAAGTTCGAACCCCTGCAGTGTCTATTTTGTTTTTGTGGAAAATTGAGCTAGCTTGAATTTCCCCTGGGCAAGGAACTTACTCTCAATTGTCCCGCCTACCTGTACAAAACTAGAGGAGCTAATCTTGGCTGCAATGATTATTATATGTAGGCTGACTAGAGTTTGTGCTTGCATAGAGCCGCATCCTTGAATTATGTTAAAGTTTGTTCGGCTTATATAAGGCTTTATATTCGGCTTTTGTTACTGCCCGGGTCAATTAAGTCCCAACTCACGCTCACGTTAATTCACATAAGCGTGCGCCAGTCATGCATTACGCAACGCACAACTAGCGTAAGCATTGCGCCCAACTGCGTGCATACCATTCTATATCAATACACGGTGCTACGAGTCTTTTTCCGCCTTATATAAACTGAACAAACTTTAGAGGTGTGGGGTCTTGGGCTTTTTTAATACTTACTAGCTGTACGCTTGACTTCTTTAAGCTGTCTCAACATCTCCATCTCTCTATGCTCACAACTATGAGTAGTAAAACAAACCAAAAACAAGCAATATGGATTAGGATATTGGGCTACTACAGTTGAAATCCATACACCTACTATGGAAGACATGACCTTAATCTCCCACACAGGAGCTGTGAATTTCACATGAATGTATCTACACCCCCTGTGCAGAAGATTGATGTTGTGTCTTCTTTAGGGGTTTCATGAATTTCAATTTGAACAGCACATTTAAAAGCAATCCTTTACAAAAGCACTTATAACAATATTTAACATTTACTGAATTAGCCGTAGAATTTCCATAGTTGTTTAACTGACACAAGAATAAACAGCAGTGCTGCACAAAATGACCCATCCAGTTTTGCAATACAACTTTCAAAGTAGGTGTAAAATTGCGATACAACCTTTTAACAATAAGCACTCTTCTGCTCTGCGTACTCTCATTTTCAAACAACATTGCATTTCAACTTCAGAAGTATGGAGCAATTTGGCAACACAAGTTAAAAAAGTTATTCCAAGGCTTTAATTAGTGCCACCTGATACCCTCTTTGCTTGTGATACTGGTCATCGTCGTCCACGAACTGAGCCAGATCGCTTCGCTCGTGATACTGGGCATTGCGGTCTGTGAACTGAGCCAGTTCTAGCCCTACTAGGTATCGCGGTCAAGCCAGCTTGCTTTGCTTGTGAAACTGGGTATTGCGATCTGCCAACTGAGCCAGCTCGCTTCGCTTATGATACTGGACATTGCAGTTCACAAACTAAGCCAGTTCTAGCCCAAGTGCATAACTGTAAGGAACCTTGGCAACTATAGCTTTTCATCACAATACTTGCACTTACCTGAGTCTTATATCCGCAAATGCCTTTCAGTAGTCTTTTCTCTGACCGATCGCACTCCTCATTCAGCAGGTTTTTATGGCGTGTCAATGATACTTGTGTTCGCTGTAAATCCTTGGACACTCTTTCTAGCACCGCACCTAATGTAACACAATAACAATTGTATCAGTTACATAATACATGGCTGGTTCTGTAAGACTAAGGATTAGGATGTTGAATCATGGTATCACTAAGGATTTTAAATGCCTTCCCATTGGATTATTAATGCACGTTATGTGCAATGCATTTTCCAATTATTTCATGATATAGGCTATGAAAAGAATGCATTGTACAGACGCGCACAACATGCTTTCCACAATGTTAGCGAAATCATACCCACACCCCCACTGCAAGAGATTCAAACAAGTTTAGAGAAAAACTATACCTTGGTTACTTTTAATTGGCTCACTTGGTTTCTTTGGCTTATTTTTATCCTGAGATGTACTACTCTCACTAGTCGTCCTTTCACGGTCTCCTCCTTTGTCACTACCCTCAGATACCTTACGCCTTCTTCCACTTTGCTGGTTGGATCTACTGTGAGGATGCCCTCGCTGTTTCTCGGATTCACGTTTGTTTGTGGATGACTGCTGCTGCTGTCCTGTCCCTCTTCCATCAGATGATTTCTGACCTTTCACCTCTCCCCTCCCACCACCGCGACCCTTTAAATCTACTTCTCTTTGCTTATTAGATTGGTTTTCGGAGCGTGTGGGTTCTCTTCTGGGACTACGGCTGGTTCCTGGTGGCTTTTCCTGTCTCGTTTTAGGGCTTTCTCTTCTAGGTCTATCAGGCTCTCGTCTAGGTAGAGGTTGTACTGTGCTGTCCTTTGGCATGGTGTTATTGTTGTTGTTAGGTACATGATCATTACTGTGACCAAGGGATTCTATTCTGGGATGAGTTGGCTTATCTGCAATGAAACACAACACAATATCTCATCAAAAATGTTTTTTTTTTAATTGTTTTTAAATTTCCACTGTGGGTACATGTAGACATCATTAACATTAATTAACCCTAACCACCCTGAATACTACAAAATACTGCAGCACAAAGCGACTGCAAGCTCAAGCACCTCACATGATGCGATTGTACAATCATCTGAGTACACATATAGATGAATCCGACGAGCCAAGTGATGGTCAGGATTAAGGACAGAATACAAAGACAAAGATAAAGATAAGCACTGGCATTTTTAAGTTGATTTTGTGTACAATTTGTTGTTTAAATTTAATAAATCAATATTGAAAATAAGAAACTTTGATCATGTAGCCAGGTACTTTTTCCTGAATAACTCCCTGGTGGCTAAATTTAAGTGGCATCCAGACTTGACCATAGTCTATTGGACCTAAATAGCAACTGGCACCCACATATTTCCAAGCCTGGTGTCGTACTTGGTTGCAAAGTTTTTAAACTTTCTATACATCTTATGTTTTTTTGCTCTTCATCTCAATTTTAATATTGCCAACTTCTGAATCAGATTGTGCCGTTTTATACTTACCGATATTATTATTATTACTAGGCACTGTTGGTTCTACATCTCCACCATTAGGTAAGGCTACATCGCCACCTTTATGCTTTTTCTTCTTGCTTCTCTTGCTTTGGTTATTCCCACCCTGAAAAGAACAAATTAATAACATTCATACATTTCCTGAGAAACTGATAGGATTCAGGGCAAGAAAGCCTGCAATAGCTGCCATGTACAAATGTACAGCCATCTACAGTTTGCATGTAGACTGCTCTTTCAGTGTTCGAAATAGGGCCGGTCAGCCGGCCATTGGCCTGTAACTTTTTGGCCTGGCCGGTAACTTTTCTGACTGGCATCTAGTTGCCGGCCCGGCTGGCCGGTAACTTTTTATGGTCAAGCCCGGCTGGCCTGTAACTTTTTGAGGCATATTTCGAACACTGTGCTCTTCCTGTGCGTATCCCTGCTGTTCGACCTCGGGCCAGCTTCAGCAAGGAGCATTAATAACTTATCTGGGCGCAAACACATCAGTAGTCTCTACAAGATGGCAGTTTCAGGCTGTTATTAGTGCCTATGTGTCATTAAAAAAATGGAGGTGTCATGTGTACAATATACAGGATAGGGCAGCTATTGCAGATAGGACCTTCTTATTCCAACCATACACATTGTGTGTCACAATAATGATTATCAGTTAAATGCCAAGGATGTGGTTGTAATGCCCACACACTGGTAAAGGAGGAGGCAAAACCAAGTTTCAACTCGCTTGTAAACACTGAACTCAAATGTGTCTGTAACGGACTCATCATGTTGCATAAATCAAGGTTTGTTTGGCTGAACACAACCAGGTTTTGGGAACACCAAAATTAAGAATCAATGTGTCATTTCCTGATTACAACACAATTACACTAATGATGAGAGCATTGACACAATCAACAATTCATCATTGTGTTGTGATTAGTTCTGGTCACACATGAGTGTCGTCATTCATAATGTTGACTTCGGATTTGGGTAAAACAATGACAAAATAGACACTGGAATTTTTCACAGGCAATTATGACACAAGCAAGCTATGAACTGGCACAATAATGGAAATTGTCATCATTCGCGCATGATGACCCGAATGTACTAATTTCATAATACGATTGTGACACGATTGTAATAAACAGGGGAAAACGCACTTGTGTGGACTGGGTGGGAACTGGGGTGTGGACCTAGTCTAACAGTTTTTGGAATAAAACTACATGTAAAATTACATGTTTGACAAAAGGAACTGCTTATAGGAGTAAATGTAATTTCAACAGTGAACAAACATTTTCTTTTCAATATGATCACACTTTTCCACATTCAATATTAGCATGCAAGTAATAACTAGTGGCAAATGGTGGTCATAGACCACAAACCTAGCTGGGGCGTGTTGGAGTTGTGGAGGTATCTGACCCCTGCAAAATGTTCCAAAATGTTCCCCCTGGTCATGATGTCTGTTGTCAATGAGTTTGAGTCCTGTACTCCTTACAGATGTCCAGAAAATGCAATTCTAAGATTTGACCCCTAGATGACCTTTGACCTGACCCCTGCAAAATGTTTCAAAATGTTCCCTGGTCATCAAGTTGTTGTCACACAATTCTAAGATTCGACTCCAGATGACCTTTGACCTGACCCCTTCAAAATGTTCCAAATTGTTCCCCTGGTCACAAGGTTTGTTATCACCGAGTTTGAGCCCCGTACCCCTTAGAGATGCCCAGATAATGAAATTCTCGGATTTGACCTACGATGACCTTTGACCTGACCCCTGCAAATGTTTCTAAACTTTTCCCAGGTCATGAAGTTTGTTGTCACCGGGTTTAAGCCCCATACCCTTACAGATGCCCAGAAAATGCATTTCTAAGATTTGACCTCTGCATGACCTTTGACCCGACCCTGCAAAATGTTCCCTGGTCATGAGATTTGTTGTCAATGAGTTTGAGCCCCATACCCCTTACAGATGTCCAGATAATGCATTTGTAAGATTTTACCCCTTAATGACCTTTGACCCCAATTCTGTGTACAGGTTATAGGCACTGGGTATAACCGATACATATGTGGAAGTGACATCATTGTGCTATGTAATTTGTGGTAGAAGAAGCATTTTGAAAGTATTTGGTTATATACCGGTAATACCCCCTTATGATCTTTGACCCCAATTCTGTTTATACCTTATGGGAACTAGACATAGCCGATACATATGTGCAAGTTACGTGAACTGTAGGGTGTAACACGAGGAGGAGAAGCATTTTGAAGTTTATTGCCAGAAAGAAGAAAGAAGAACTAGATCTGGTTACAGATCTGGACCTAGCCGGGGCCGGAAATGCCAGTCTTAAAGTTTATGGACATCTCACACCATTAGTGGTGCATCACTGTAGCATGTAGGGGCTTTATCCGTCTTTCATACGCTGAGATACAGCTACTTTTCCGTAATTTTAAACATTTTTTGCAAATTTGACGCTTTTGACCACCTTAATGACCTTTGACCCAAATATAAAAAAAACCTCATATACACCACGAAAATGCATTGTTACAGTTTAAATAAAAAAATCTACTATGCTTAGTTATGGAGATAAAAATTCTTGAAGTTATTTAGCTTAAAACCGAAATGACGTTTAAATGACCTTTGACCAAAAAAATAAAAATACTGTGCATACATCGGGTAACACTAATGCATATATGAAGTTTATGTCACTCTGGTCTGGTTACGCTTTGAGATTTAAAAAAATGAACATATTTGATGATTTTTGGTTTTTGACCGAAGCGACCCTTAATGACCTTTTGACCCCAAAACTATAGACACCCCAAAGACCCTGGTTGGTAGCAATGCATGTGTGCTAATGACAACACTCTGCTATGTAATTTGTAAAAACAGTGATTTTTAAAATATTTTTAGCTTTCAGACCGGAATGACCCCCTTAATGACCTTTGACCCAAATTCTGTGAATAATTTATAGGCACTGGATATAGCCGATGCATATGTGTAAGTGACATCATCGTACTATGTAATTTGTGGCAGAAGAAGCATCTTGAAGATATTTGGTTTAATACCGGAAATGCCCCCTTAATGACCTTTGACCCCAAATTTGTGAACATCTTATAGACACTGGATATAGCCGATGCATATGTGCAAGTGACGTCATTGTAGGATGTAACATGTAGGAGAAGAAGCATTTTGAAATTTGTTGCCAGAAGAAAGAAGACCAAGAAAGATCCGATAGCATCACAAGACCTAGCCGGTGTCCCGGCTAGGTAAGAAAGAACGGATAGAAAAACAGGACCTAGCTCGGGGGGTTGTAAACCCCCCAGCTAGGTAAATACTCGCATCAATTGATATACACACTGGATCCACAGAAACATCTTGGCAGTCACACATGATGAATGTGTAACATTGGAAAGTTTGTTCACTTTCAAATACCTACACAACAAGATTCCTATCGTAGCCGCCTGCACACAGGTACACCGCCGCCAAGGCACCTGACTGGTGCACACACAATATTTCTACTTCTACTTGCGCTGATCTCGACCTGCGGCACGTAGTGTTTACCTCTCTGTTATGATATGGTTTTTTCACTGTTTCGAAGCATCGAATAACTGTTTGTTTCTTATTAAGTCATTTGTAAGTACACCAAGATAAACTGTGTTAACTTCAAAAACTCTGAATTCTCGTCGTTTTTATGTATTTTGAGAAGATTTTATCGTGTTGAATTTACTGTATCAGTATTATGTTAGTTACTCTGCTGCCTGTCTTCGGTCATTTACATCGACCATATTGATCTGTTTTTCATGATGTGATCATCGATTGTTCATTCACTTTGACTTAGTTTATGTATCATGCGTCCTTTTTTGCTATAAACGCGACCTTTTAAATCGTGTTTGCAAAGGTGTGATCAACAACTGTTTCACTAAAGGATCGCAATCGAAAAATCATTACCAAGTGAATATTCGTGGTTGTCGTGGTGGAACTCATCAAAAGCGTAAAATTCAACAGGTCCTTAATCCAAGAAAGGACATTCACCTTCAAAATAACTTTGCTAGAACTGTTAATAAAAGTAATCTTCTTCAGATTCCACTTCTTTCATCAAATGAAATCCGTAAGAAGTGCTGTACTAGACTTGCATCATGGAACACACGATCAATGCAAAAGAAAGCAACCCATGTATGTGATCTTATTATCTCCGAAAAACTTGACATACTCTCTGTCACGGAAGCGTGGCTTACTGGAGATCATCGTGACAACCATGTCCTTGCCGACATTAAAGTTACCCTCCCTGATTATGAAGTCCACTGTGCCCCAAGAATTGCTAGATCAGGGGTGGTTTATGCATCGCTTATCGAAAGGATTCAAGGTTAGAGAGTATACTTCTGCAAAGTTCCAGTCGTTTGAGTGTCTGGATCTTCTAATAACTTCTACAAACCAATCGTCCTTCCGCTTATTGACAATTTATCGTCCACCTCGCTCAAGGCTAATCCAATCACTATGACGCAATTCTTCAGTGACTTTTCTTTGCTACTGGAGGATCTGTCTGCTTACTCAGGAAAGTTCGCTGTCGTCGGTGATTTTAATATACATGTTGATGATCTGAAAGATTCTGATGCCACTACTATGCTAAACATCTTGATGTCAGCAAATCTTGTGCAACACATTAAGGGTAGTACTCACAAACATGGTCATACACTTGACCTCATCATTTCGCGAGAGTGTGATGATTCAGTTAGTGATCCTTTCACGGTTCATGGTCTTAAATCTGACCATTCTGCTGTGTGTTGTGCCATTAATGTTTTCCAACCTCAGCCGGGTAAGCGTGTCATCAGATCTCGTAAACTTCGCAATATCAACAGAGTAGTCATGCAAAATGATATCAAGTCGTCTTCTTTGTTTAATGATCATGAAGATCGTGATCTTTCAGCTCTTGTTAAAACGCATACGACTCAGTGCTTCATGATGCATTTGACAAACATGCACCTGAATGTGAACGTGACATATCCCTCCGGCCGCACGCACCTTGCTACGATGACAGTCTCCGTGCTTCAAAAAGAGAGAAACGTCGTCTGGAAAGAAAATGGATCAAGTCTGGTCTTACTATTGACAAACAGATTTTTCAATCTTTCTGTTCCGACTATCGTACATCACTAGAGTCTGCAAAGCGAGTCTATTACAACACAAAACTTTCGAATTGTAATCAACGCGAACTGTTTCGCACTGTGGACAAGCTCACCACTGCTAAGCCAGCCAAGACCCTTCCGGACTCTAATTCTCTTCAGAGCCTCACCAGTCAGTTTCAAGATTTCTTTGATTCAAAAGTAGACAATATTCGCCGCAACTTGTCACTTATGATCCGGGAACTATGTCTGTTGATATATCTGACTCCTGTACAACTGAGTTCGCGAAATTTCGTAATGTGGCAGATGACGAAGTTCGCAAGATTATCATGCAGTCTTGAAAACATCTTGCACCCTGGATCCAATTCCGACACCGCTTCTCGCTGAGATCCTGGATTCGGTCTTACCCGTCATCACGAAGATCACCAATGAGTCGTTTTCAAGTGGTTATATCCTGCTGAGTTGAAAGTGTCGTTGGTTTCACCTCTGATCAAGAAGCCTACATTAGACTCAAATGTGCTGGCGAACTATCGCCCAATTTCGAACCTGCCTTTTTTGCATAAAGTTTTGGAGCGTGCTGCGGTTCTTCAAATTCAGCAGTATCTGTCTGAAAATAACTTGCATGCAAAAGCCCAATCTGCTTACCGACAGTTCCACAGCACCGAGACAGCTCTAGTTCGTGTCACAAATGACATCCTTCGTGCCGTTGATAAACATTGTGAAGTCATGCTGGTGCTGTTGGATCTGTCGGCAGCTTTCGACCACGATTGATCATCATGCGCTCCTTCGCCGTCTGCAAAATCGCTTCGGTATTTGTGGCCTTGCACTTAAGTGGCTGGAGTCATATTTTCACGAAAGCGCCAACAGTATGTTGTGATTGATGGTACGAAATCTAATCCTGTACCCGTGACACGTGGTGTGCCACAAGGGTCGGTGTTTGGCCCTCTCGCTTTTACAATGTATATATCGCCCATTGAAGAAATTGTAGAAGCCCACGCTTACAGTGCATTATCTATGCAGACGATACACAAGTGTATATCACCTTCAAATCTTGTGAATTGGACAACGTTGTTCCCATTGTCGAAAGCTGTGTAAAGGATATCAAGTGCTGGATGGTGCAAAACATGCTTATGCTAAACGACAGCAAAACAGAGATTTTGCATCTTCATTCTCGTTTTGTACCAACAACACCGATTTCTTCTCTCCATATCGGTGACTTCGACGTTGAAACAACATCTTCAGCTCGCAACCTCGGTGTTGTTATTGACAGCAACGTTACCATGTCCAAGCATGTCAGCAGTATCTGCAAGAGTGCTTCGTTTGCGCTGTACAAGATTGGTAGACTACGTAGTTTCCTTGATCAACCTTCAACAGAGAAACTGGTACATGCCTTCATCACCTCGCGATTAGACAACTGCAATTCGCTGCTGTTTGGTCTTCCGAATTCTGAATTGGATAAATTACAGCGAATACAAAATTCGCCGCGCGTTTGGTTACCAGAGTAAAAGGCCGTTGTCATATGAAACCTGTGTTGCGCCAACTCCACTGGCTGCCTGTGAAGAAAAGAATTATCTTCAAAATTCTTCTGCTTACCTATAAAGCCATCCACGGTTTCGCGCCTGATTACATCAAGGAGATCATTGTAGTTCGGAAGCCTGCTCGCACTCTTCGTTCATCGTCTGAAGTGCTTCTAAAACCACCGCCAGTTACATCACTCAAGACTGCTACATACGGCTATCGCGCATTTTCGTCATCCGCGCCGTCACTTTGGAACAAACTCCCACCATTCATTCGCGGTTCAAGATCCATCGAGCAGTTCAAGACCAGCTTAAAAACGCATTTATTCACGCTGCCAGATTAACCTGACTTCACAGTTTGGAGTTTTATATATATATTGATGTACCTAGCTGTTATACAACCATTTTTCATGTATATGTTTATTTAATTTGATTACCCTGCCGATGTGTCATCTTACGGAGCAAGTTGCTGTTGCACTTGTTGAGAGTGATGTGCTGGTAACCTCTCCTCTCCAGGGATTTTTCTACGTCATTGTTGTGCGGGCACATCGCTTTTATCATTCTCGTGAACTCAGCCCTAGTGTTTCAGGGAGTATGTTGCTGTTGCACATACTGAGAGTGAAGTGCTGGTAACCTCTCCTCTCCTGGGTTACCATTTTTCCTGTTATTGTGCTGGTCACGCGTCTTCACATTCCCAAAGTTATTTTAAGTTGTGCTTTTTCTGTAAATATGATACTTTTAAATATGTACTTTGTTTTTGTATATCCTAATTTATATTGTTGAAGTAATATTTGACTCAATATACTCGTAAATGTAAATTGGTTTTGTATTATCTTGCTTATCTTAAGGTGTTTAATATATTGCTTAAGGTATTTTATTTGTTAATTAAATCAACTCACATGGTGCTGGTCACGCTCTCTTTATATCTTTGATTTGATATTTGAAACTATGTGCTTTGATCTTTTATAATGTTTTTGCTTGTGTCAGATATGCTTGTTATTATCATGTTTAAGTTAAGTATTTCCGTATTTGTAGCTTAAGGTATTTTATTGTTCAGCGCCCAGAGGCTGTCAGCGTTGGGCGCTATATTAAGTCTCTCTTATTATTATTATTATTATTATTATTTAACTAGTACCAATGCTGTTACTGCACAGGATCCACCAGCAGTGATAAGGCACTGGTACTACACTGATACTCCGTAGTATTGCACATTCAAGCCAGGATAGTATCTTGGCAATGGTGTACCTGTACTGCAGGTGGCCCCAATAGGAATCTTGTAGTGTAATGTAGTACTCAGAGGAAGAGTATTTATTAGTAGATTTTTAAATGTATACCAAAGGTCAGTATGGTGTTTGGGTCAAGGGAAACCAATCTATATACCAGGATCTTTTCAATATGATTTTGGTATAATATGTCAGAAGATCACAGAAATCCATTGGTAAATTGGTACACGTATGATACATCAGGGTCTATATAGATATTCCAACCTCTGTCATGTACTTTATTATATAGCAAGTGATAGTTAAAATTAAACAATCCTTTTTTGGCATACATACAAAAAAACATGTATATCCTGTCATAACAACAACCCAAGGTTTTACACGTACAGTAGTTCCGAGAATTGATTGGGTATTTTGGTGTGTAATATATAAACCACAGGGCTTTTATTGCACATTGAATGGCACAAAGGCACACTTGTCATCAGAATGAATATAGTGACATGCTGACCAATGTGGTCTACTAATTCTGTCCATTTTCCTTCCTTCCATCCTTCCTTCTTCACTACATGTACATATTATAAATTCTTTATCTACTTTAAGGTTATACTAAACTTTGTAATGATCGATCCAGAATGAGACTGCATGTAGCCCCCTTTAAAATTATCTATTTCTGGAAATAAATATCGAGAGAGAAAAGCATAAACTACGTCTAAAAGCTGAAAGTGTACTGGTTATTATTATGCTTGAATTTTCCACTTGGCTCAAAAAGAAATGTACTTTTCAAACATTTCAATTTTTTTCAATATCCGAGCATCAAGATTTTTGGGAACACGGCCATAATTTCTCAGTGGAAGTGGCGATTTTGTTGGGAACTACGACGACATTACAAACAAGTCAATAAAAGAATGTGCATATTCATTCTTGATATTGCTTGTCTCGATTTGTTTTAGTAAGCTTACATGTTTGCGAATTTGAAGTAAAATGGCCTCCACTTGTATGTCGTTTTGTAACCAGTAATAACAATTCGTTACGATTTCATAGACAAAATTCTGACCTACATTATTTCTATAAACCCTCTTCTATATGCAGGTGCTATTTAAATTTTTATTTCGATAGCAGAAAATTGAGATATTTGCTATTTTTCCGACTCGCTGCTGTCAAATTGTCTAGTTTCGCGATAAAAAGATACAGCGAAATCAATTTTTTTAGAACCATTTCACCTCGTTTGCTCGTGCTTTGAAGTACAAACTTCAAAATTGATATAGTGATTCTATATTTCAAGCTGCGTCATACTGTGTTTTTCTTACCTCTGATTGTCGCTGCTCAAGGCCAAAATTCGAAATTTTTTGGACAAAAGTGACACTCTCATTTTTTTTAAACACGCTGTTTACGTGATCTGACGGGCTCTATTTGCCCGATAAAGTGGTGTTGCCGAGTTTGGATTTTAAAATATTTAGGTATTTTCTAGCTTAAAATCTAGCGCCAATGAACCTGGTGCATGGGAGGGAAAATGTGGGGGGGTAGTTAAGGCGAAAAAAAAAAATGTGCACATTTTCATGCTTGCTGCGCTTGCAACAGGTAGATATTTAGAAATCCATTTAAAGGTATGGGTATGGAAATTGGGGATCCCAAAAATTGGCATATAGGCCTAGGCCTATGCAAAGGGGGTGGGGCACAGTTTTGGCAGGCCAAGTGGGAGGGGCCACAAAAATTTGGCAGTCCAGGGGGGTGCGGACAAGCGATTTTTGGCTGGCGAGGCGGGAGGCAAGCGATTTTTAGCGAGTCGCTTGGAAATTTTGGCTTATAATTAGTAGGCTAATACCGGTAGGCCTACTGATTGCACAGCCTTCGAGAAAGCAATTTTTGGCAAGCCGGGGCGGGGAGGGAATAAATTTTGGCATGTCGAAAGGGAGGAAGAATGACTTTACCTAGCACACATTAAAGGGGCATCCGCATTTCGTGATCCACAACCTCATACAACCCCATAGTCCTACGTCCTTTCTCACAAGTTAAGATTTTTATACCACTCATCCCGCTCTGGCCACATGTTTAGGCATTTTCACGCAGATCAATTCGTTAAGCAATGGAAAATATTGCCAAATTTGAATTTCGTTTTAAAAGCCTACTCCCCATTAAAAAAAACCCACTAATTTTGGGGGATTAAAAAAAAGTTCTGTAAAATGAAACATAAGGCTGCCTCAATCCTAATTAGGGCCTATTCATTTAAGGCCAGGCCTTCATTTCTGAAAATAGCGGGAGCTCAGTTAGTCACTGTACTCAGGAGCTTGACAAGGAGCTCAATTATATAATATCAATATTAAACCATAGGAGCAGCTCAATAAATGCCATTGGTAAAATTATTAGGCCTATACGATATTTTATTTGACTGTGATCCTATATACACTGTATATACCTTTAAAATTTCTAAAATTGGTGGAATTGAACAAGCTCTAAATTTCTCATACGTCCAGCATAACCAAGGGCAACTGGGGTGGGTGGGAAAGCCCCTAGCTATGGCCATACCCGTAGTGGCGGAACCAGAATTTTTTCGCGGGGCATGGGGGAAGTGAATTTGAGACGGGCACTTGGAAATCATCATTTTGCACTAAATTGCCGCAAAAAGTGGAAAATTACATAATTGTGGGGATTTTGCCTAAAAACTGGGTGGGAAAGAAAAAATATTGGTGGAAATACTGCCCCCCCCCCTAGCGGCGCCACTGCATATCCATCCATGATGCTAGAATGACGGAAGTTCTGGCGCTGCGGAAATTCAATTTCAATATCACGAGTTTTTATCAGGGATTTTACCAAGGGAAGGCGATAGGTGTAGGATTTTGCTGATATACCAGGCAACCCAAGAAAGGAACTGAGGTGTGGCTAAATAAGGGAGTGTTCATTATAAATATTTTCCATTATCATACTTTCGACGCCGAGAGCATAATTATTTGAAGCGTACATTGAAAGAGAAACGCACATGTCTCTGATTAGCTCGGGGATTAGCTACTGCGCGCTGCCTGCTGGCCTGTTGTTGTCCCGGGTGGTTGTCGAGTGGAAATGGGAAATTTATGAATGAACTTCCGCAACTTTGCAACATCATCACGCAGCGGCGTAGCTGGAAGTTTTTGAGGGGCCCAAATCCACCAACTTTCCCACTGGGGGCGGGGGCCCAAATAGACAATTTTTGCCAGGCTTATTGATAATAATCGTATATGGTAGGCCTATTGAGCTGTAGGCCTATTGCATATCGTTTGGATTCCCCATCTCTCTGCCAGTAGCGTAGCCAGCGGGGGGGCAGGTGGGGCAGAGTGCCCCCCTGAAAGAAAAAGTGCCCCTCTGACAAAAAATGAGAGAGAAAATCAGGAGGGCAAAGTAAAAGAAAAAGGGCAAGGAGCCCCTTTTCTAGCAAAATTCAGGGCCAAAATAGTGTAAAATATGCGCGCACATTGTAACAATAAAGCCCTTTTTTAGCCCGAAAAAATAGTGTAAAATACCATTTTTTTTCGCTACGTGCGCACATTATCCCAATAAGGCCCTTTTCGGGAAGCTCAAGACATAGTCTCTATGTATTGTATGATGCAACTGCAATTTTTTTTCGTCTGTGCCCCCAAAATTTTATTTTGCCCCCCTGACCAAGAAAGCTGGCTACGCCCTGCTCTCTGCCCCTCCTCTCACCCTCTCTTTTTCCCTCCCCCCTCTTTCCCTCTTTTTTCCTTGCACTAGGGGCGGGGCCCAAATAGGCAATTTTTGCAATTGCCCCCCCCGGCAGCTGCGCGCCTGTCATCACGGTAGACACACTGTGTAGCCTACAACTACAAGAAAGGTTTACAGACAAATATAGGCCTAGGTCTAGTAGGCCTATCAAAATGTTATATTTTTATATTTTCTGGTGGACTCATGGAGAATATCATGTCATGGAGGTCCGGCGCTGGGTTGGGGGGGTCTCAAGGCATTTTGGTATGCCTACCCATGCTTGATTCCGGGAGGGTTTTTAGCAGGCCCGACCATTTTTTTTATAACACCTCGGTGGTCTCTTCAAAACATTTGTACCATGAGGATCAAAGTCACCCACATTTGGCCTAATTTGACGCTTTTTTAAGGGCACTTTTGCCAAAATGCGCCCAAAAGTTGGTCTTCGCTGTAAACCCACCCATCATAGTCGTTGAAAAGGTAGGCCTACTCCAAAACTGTGGCACATCCGCGAACCCGAGGGAGAGACCTCCGCGGGTAAAAACACACCTCTAGCGGGACCAGATTTATAATTTAAAACAGGCCTACATTTTGGAAGCCAGTCATCACGACAAAACGGGCCATGGTAGTGTTAATGGTATTAACACTTTGATTTTAGGCTTAAATGATGAGTGTAGGCCTATAAATTGCAAATTTGCACACACCCGGGGAACCTTCTCAAGTTGGTTTGGGTAAGGATGTGAGGCTGTGACTCGAAAAACTACGATGCGATTTTAAACCAAATTTGAATAAAACAGACCCAAAATTGTATCAACTTTTGGACTGAAAGTTTTCGCAAATTTTTACTTTTTCGAGAAAATCATTGAAAAATACCATTCTTAAACCTAATTTTCAAGACACTGAGGGTCAATAAAATCATGGCTAAAAATGCAACAGAGTCTAAACTAAATGGCTGAAAATGCACCCCAAATCTGCCGCACATCCCCACGACACCGTATTTCACCTTTAGATTTGGAAAATTGTCGCAATAAAATAGGCCCGAACTTATCCCAAATTATCCCCCGAAAAAAATTTTTTTGCAGGTGAGGTTGGAGTCTTATTATTTTTATTCTCAGAGAGGATAGGGGTTGATATTTTTAGCAGGGTACAGTTTGTCTTGTTTTTGTTTTGTTTTTTGACGTTGAAGTTCCAGATTCTTTTTTTCATATATTATTATTCATTTATTATTTATACCCTGTACGTGGGGAAAAAGACACACGACAGCTACAGAGAAGCCACGAAAAAACTCCTGTGAAGTGCATGAAAATGCCCAGAAAATGTGCCAACCGAAACACCCGAACAGGAAGATAAAATAAAAAACAAAACCAAAAACCCAGGAAATTTCCGAAATAAGTTTCAAATTCTTTGTCCCCACTAAAATATATTATGAACACTCCCTTATGAAGTCTGCCCTCTTCCGGCTAGTCTGGCAGTAGGCGTTGACAATTACTTTCATATTTTTGAAGCATGTTTGAACCCGATTTGTTCTCTATTCACATTTTTAACGTTGCAAGTAACATTTCAAGACCTATATTTGTGACAGGTATTTAATTATCTTGCTAGAGATGTGCCTAAAGTTGAAATTCAATATTTCGGATCGCAAAGATCGAGAGATATAAAGTTGCTGAATATCAGTTTAACACCATGGATCATATGGGCGTCTTATATGAACGATTATGATAGCTAAGCAAAATGGCAAAATGGCTGGGATACAGGTTGTATAAATACTACATGAATATTCATGAACTATACAGATTCCATTCTTCTCTAATAATAAAGATGTCAATCACTCTCCTAGACGACAGTTGCTTGGCGCTTGTAAACAAATCGAATAATAGTGCTTGACAAAAAAAAAAAAAATAGGCTAAAAACACATTTTCACACATTTTTTTCCGGATTTTTTTATTTCACATGATAAGTAGACATATTTTCTTACGTATAAGGTAATAATATATTTTTTCTGGAGGTAAAGCCCTTCAACACTTTGTTTAACCTTAATTACATTTTATATGCATCTGCTGCACCTTTATAAATAGGCCTACTCCATGACTTTACCAGCTTTTGCTAATATACATGCCTAGAAATATGTGATTGTGTACACAAATCCAGTTGGATTCTCCCAGAAGAATTACGTGAGAATTCTTGATTCACACAAATTGTACATCAAAATGATGTTTTTAATTGATCCATGAAAAATTGACAAAATTGTTGTCATAGTTTTTTTGACTCTTACCTTTCCTTTTCTATTTGGAATGTTCCATTGTGAAAGAATCTCTTGTGCACCATCTGCAATACACAAAAACAAATTGTCAATTAGGTATTACATAAACTGACATTTGTAAGCCTACATTCACTTGTTACTTATAACTGCCATCTCTTTATGGCCCTAGTGCTGCATTAATTCTGGACAGCCAAACAAGTTGAGATTCAGTGACATCCAGACGTACATTATTCCAGAGGGTTGCTGTGGGGAAAAGGTATGTGTCTGAGGAAGGCAATATCAGAACCATTTCCATCTACATGACTGTATGTAAACTATCAGTTCATTTTGATTTAATTTTTTTAAGGTTTGAAAATCCCGGATAACCCTTCTCGACCATGAGCTAACATGTATTGCTCCTCTGTACATGGGACCGATGGCTTAACATCCCCTCCTAAGGACGGAATTCTCTTATAATGGTTCATTTACCCAGCCTAAATGCACCGCAGGGAGAGTGGAAATCTTAAGGGCTGGGGTATGAACGTTTGGACAGTATTTATTTTGGGACATTAGAGCACATCAGACATATCGAATTGCATTCTGAATATGAAGAATGTCATTCTGATATCAAATAATTTTGATTTTTTGAAATTCGCAATTTAATACACATTTTATGGCAAATCATTAAAATTGATATTTTTGATATTTAACAGTACTTGAAGTAAACTTGATAAATCTGATGATTTATACTTAAAGTGTATGTAGGTATGAAAAGCAGGCGATCAATTGAAAATTTTGACCTTTCATTATTGAAGATATGGATTTTTTCCCCAAAACACCAAAAAAAAATTAGGTCTTTTTGGGAAAAAAATCCATATCTTCAATATGAAAGGTCAAAATTTTCAATTGACCGTCGGCTTTTCCTCCTGCTACATACACTTTAAGAATATATCATTAGATTTATATAATTTACTTGAGGACTGTTATATATCAAAATTTGAAAAATATCAAATTTTTATAATTTGTCATAAAATTTGTATTATATTGTGATTTTTTAAATGAAAATTATTTGATATCAGAAAGACATGCTTCATATTCAGAATGCAATTCGATAGGTCTGAGGTGCTTTCATGTCCCACAAAAAAATACTGTCGAAACGCAATAAACGCTCATTTTGGATCCCTTAATTTAATTCAGACTTTTTTCCCAAGTCAAGTTTTCCACTACCTGAAATTTAGCCAGAACCTAATGCACCAGAAGCAAGAACTCTATTAATTAAACCACCCCGGTAAACCACTAAGCCACTCTCTCTTCATTTTATAGGGAAGAGCGGAGTTGACATCCCCTCTCCCATCACCCTGTGATATAATGATGCCACTGACTTTCATGTTTGTACAATTTATTTTACGATATAAACAAAACAATCAATTCTCTTGGCCTTTTCAGCACCATTACCAGGGTTTTTGCATATATTGCAAACTGAAACGGCTGAAAAAAGGGCATACCGGAAAGTATAAAATTTTAATAATGGATTTGCTAGACAGAAGATATTACATGTATCAATGAAGGAGGCCAGGCAGGAATGCTAGACAGCTTGGAGCAAAAACTGGCTTGTCACAATTTCCTGTAAGACTACGTTCTCACAATGGCATGTAAGGCGTACAATCTTCATTTCTCTTAAAATAGAACTCGCAGGAATCTATACATTTCCATAGGACACTACATAAATATAGTAGTTATTGTATATAAATAGTACTGTAGTTGAAATGTTGTGATCATTTTTCTCTTCCTTATTTTCAGGCCCAGCTGTGGTGTTAACCTATTATGCTTCTATGGTAATTTTTTCCACCCACACAAAACATTTGGCAAAATATGACAAGTTTCAAAATATGATGACTGCCCTTACACTTTCCACTAATTTGTGTGGGAGGTGAATTCCTTTTAGTCATTGTATGGCTGGCCGTCTTTACTTGTCATTCTAACCCCCTCCTGGCTACATTAAAGCACTGTATTTCTATGAAAAGATATTTTGCAAGAGATACACCTAATATTCAGCAGAAATGTTCGGTATGTTTGCAACAGGTTGTATCTAATCCTACCAAGGATTGATACATATCTGATCCTACCTGCAAATTAGGTCAAAAGTGGATTGACAACAACAGATGCATAGACTGGTCATGCTATAAAGTCACACTCATATTCAGATGGTGCCAGGCCCGTAGGCAGGATTTTTTTGGGGGGTGCTGATTTTGAAAAAGTGGACCTTTTTCCAAGGGGTGGGGGCGATTTTGTAAAAAGTGGACTTTTCCTAAAAAATTTGGACCTTTTTTGGCCAAAAAAGAGTAAAACCCCCGATTTTTTTTGCTCGCTATGCTCGCAAATTGTCATATTTTGGGACTTTTTGTATACTTTTGCACATTTGGGGGGGGGGGGGCGCCCGCACCCCCCCTGCGTACGGGCCTGGATGGTGCCTTAAACTAAATCATCAATGATATCTTTGAAATAGGGATTCAATCATGTTTCACCGTTGTTCATCACCGATTAACAACAATGCGTCCGTGTCGTCTGAGTGGTTTACTTCGCGAGGGCAGTTAAACCCGAGCGAAGTAAACCATGCAGACGCGCCGGACGCGAGTTGTTAATCGGTGATGAACAACGGTGAAACATGATTGAATCCCTTTCAACAACGAAACAAAAGCTAAAGATTATCTATTGTCTAATTCACTTGATTCTTTGCATTCGGAATGTCCATTTGTCATTGCTACTAAACCTTACAAGAAGATCGCGGTATTTCCCTGTTGATAACAGCAATAAAACTAAAGAATAAAACGGTAGTATTTAACTGCTCCCGCCAACATTTAGAGAGTTCATGTTTACGCATACGTTCCAGGCATGACGAATTTTACGCGCTCATGCGTAACATGTAACCTTGCGTTCGTGTATACGCTACTGGACTGTGGATTCATCACCGATTAACAACGCTTGGCTCCTGTACAAAGGTTGTTGTATTTAAGTATTCCTTTCTTTTCTTCAAATGTGTAATTTAAATATTTATCCAGACAACACAAAAATTGATTGCAACCGCATTGTTGGGTAAATTTCACTCAAATTTTAACTGAATTTATATCAATAGGTAAAAGTCTTTGACAAAGGGTAGTACCACAATGTAAGTAAAAAAAAAGGCTCTTTTATTTATTTTTAATTTTTAATTCACCCAAGCATGATTCCAGAATTCTTAACTTTTTAATATAATCACCCACTTCTTTTCTCAAATCTCAATAAAATAAAAAAGCAGCCCATACTTAAATGCTATTGCTAGAGAGCGAAAAAGTGTAAGTTGTAATTTGTCTTTGATAGTCAATACCTATAGCTATTCTGCCTTTCAATAGCAGCTTACTTGACTGACTGCACTCACCTTTTGAACTTCAAAGTATAAAAGTTATCTTTGCTTATTTTATACTTTAAAGACCTTTGCTATATGAATGTTGTAACTTTTTGAATTCAAATCCTTTTGCTATATAAATACCAGTTTTACAGCAGGAAAAAGTATGGCTGACATTTTCCACATACACGTAGATCTCAGTGTATACAGCATATATGCTTCAGGGTTATCGGGGGTTCAGCTCCCAATAATTTGGGTGCAGGGGCTCAAATCACCTTAAGCCCCCTCCCAAATAATTTCAGGCAAAGTAAAAAATCTAATCAGATACCAGAAAAATTGCCATTTTGACCTTTGTTTGCCAATTTTTCCGACTCCATGCATGGCCCCTCGTTCAACAGGTAATCAACAAAATTTGGTATTATCAGCCCTCGCCATGTTGAAAATCTTCCTAATCTACTGTAAAAACTATATAGTTATCATGTATAAATGCTATATTATTTTATTCTTTGTTTTCTCACACATTGTACATTAAGCTTTATTTTTGAGTGATCTACATGTAGTACTTTGTACTTTGTCGAAGTTTGTCCTGACACTAGCTAGCCATGATGAATCTTTCCTCAGGGTCATTGGCCCTTTAGCCATGTTCAGATGTAAGGTATTTAACTTAAGGATGCACACAGGATCACTGAAGTGTTACATGGCCAAAATTGAGTTTTCATCACTAATGTCATCTTCAAACCGTATTTTATCTTGTCATTAATAGATTTTAAAGAAATCTTAAAATTTGAACCATAAGAAAAGCTATTTTAAAGACCCTTTTTCATTAAAAATTCGTCAAAATACAAAAGCAAATAAATCATTGTTTTCCCATAATAGATCGCGTTCTCAGAACGCTTGCATACTGCGGCATACAGCTAGCAAAGACACGCACACATGGTAAACTGGATGGGCGAGGTGATTACTGATTGAGGCGCTGAGTCGCCAATCGCGATCACTACCGTATTTTATCGTATTGATCTCTTCCAAGGTAGGTAAAGCTTACACCATTGCATTGCGAAACTGCGGGCCAACAGACCACCACCGTCCCGTCCCAGAATCAGTAGGCCTACTCGATAAATTTCGCCAAAAAAGTGCTGATATAGTGGTATAAATTTTAGTTTTTTTTTTATATGAACATAATAGTGAATTTTTTGTTTGTTTTTGTTTTGAAAAGTGAGAAGATGAAATTTATCTGTAAGAAGTAGTTACCCGTAAGAAGCCCTGTAATGATGACGTAATCTGGTAGATATACGATAGAAAACGTAGGCCCTAAATATTTTGCTAGTAGGCTAGACTTAGCCCGTATAGTACATTATTAGGCTTATCATTCATTCATTCATTCATTCATTTCATTGTTATTATTTGATTTACCAATTAGTTGGTGTAGTTGGACAAGAATATAGGCCTATTATATTAGCTTATATTTAATGCAGTCCCAGCCTTGGTTCTGGAGCCTCTGCGGTCGTTCAGTCTCGTCTTCATTTTGAAGTCCATAAAAAATAGGCAAGCAGTTACTATACCGGTAGGCCTATAATTAAAAAAAAAAATTAGATACCTAAGGCCCTGAATAATGTTTCAAAGTGTTATTAACACACGGATTTAAGATTCGTTTTCAAACGTTCTCTACTCCTGATTGACCGGTGACAATTCAATACATCATATCGACCATCTAGGCATAGGCCTACAACTCTAAGTCAAAAATGTCGATATTTGAAATCGGCATAGCGAGCACGCGTTTATGAAAGCATTTTCATGAATGTTTTAATGCTAAATCATAATTTCAAACGAGAAATATAATCGAAAACGCAAATCCGTGCTTTTTTCATACCCCATTTTAACTACATTTCCATTAGTAGGCCTATTAGGTCTACCATATACCATGATTGCGATAAAAGCCTTTGGTTTTACAACACTTTTTATGTAATGTTTTGGCGAATGCCTTTTTATTTGCAATGTTTTTTGTCTGGCTTTCAATTTTCACGTTTATAATGTTTTCTGCATACTTTAAAAGGTAAACTGCTTTAAAGCATTTTTCGTGAATGTTTTCATGCAGTGTTTTAAAACGCTCTTTATAGCATGATGCCTATATACGGTATAGGCCTACTGCATAAACCACAATCTATAATTTAAAGCCATACCCAGCAAACATTATAATATTGGCCCAGTAATGGCTTAAACCGGTCTACTTCTGGCAATACCGGACACGGCTGACGGTATAACGCCAGTACAAACCGATACTGGTCAATGTTTGGCGCCGTTTTCTTACCAGGATAAGCTGTGCCGTGCTTGGTCCATTATTGGGCCAATTGAAGACTACCGAATATGGCATCGAGCGGCACATACATACTGGTCCAGTTGCGGCAGACACTTGTAGGCGGGCTTGTAGGCCCCAGTGCCGGTCCTGTATTGGCCCAATGTTGCATTAATGTGGGCGTGGTTTTGAAACCCTGACATTTTCTACTATCAAAATACAATATTTGATCAGTATCATCTTCATTTTGAAGTGCCACATGTTATTATTATTATAAAGAAGAGGCAGTGAGTTTGCGCTTGTTCCGAATATTTCATTTACTGCCTTGTAAAAAATCTATGTGAGCAAGGCATAATTTTTATCTGATGACACCATAGAATATATATTTCATTTATAAATGGCTCAGTTTTGTGAGCTTGGTTTGTTATCGACCTTTAATACTTTGCACATCAGTTAACACAAATTCAATTTTGCTGAGTGCAAGTAACCTGTAGGTCTCCTTTATAAAGAAGGAGATCTGGTTCAACAGGTGAAACTGACCAATAATGCCTGAACCAACCGGATAATCGAGGAATGAATAGAAGAATATTCCACAGCTAGGCGTGGACCAAAATGAAATAAAATAAAAGGACCAAAATTGGACCATTACCGTTTGCTTACGGTTGCATAATGGGAATATATTGGCAATATTATATTGGCCCAGTACAGTATTGAATAAATTGGACCTCTACTGGGCCAATTTCAACCCATTTTGGCCCAGTGCTGGCAATATCTATTGGGCCAGTCGAATGCCCGTGTGCACGACCGTGTCGGACCAATACAGGCTGCCATTCTTGGTCCTTTATAGCAGCTTTTATAGAGCCAGTATCGGGCCGATTGTATAATGTTTGCTGGGTAAGTGTTCCGTTTTCTACTTTTGAAATTCGGTTTTGTTAGGCTATGTAAATGTCCGTGGTTTTTTTTCTTCAGTTTTCTTGTGACCTCTCCGTGTTTTGCCCGTTTAACATATATAGGCCTAAAGGCCTACTTTTTGTCCGTTTTACAAGAAGTTTATTCAAGACATATTACAACTTTTACCCCACTTTTTACACGTTTATTTGATTGAAAACAACAACAGTTGTTTTTTTAATTTTTGTTGTTGTAGTTTTATTCACTTTTTATGCGGTACAAAATATTTTACAACCTATAATAGGCCTATGACTTTTGTATGTGTTTGATATTCCGTAAAAAGTTAAAAATAAAATATGATAACAACAAACAATTACAATAACAAAAACGGAATATTGAGTATAAATACGACACATCAGAATCCTTTAAAATTTTACTTGGGATTCCTGTGGTGTAGCAGCGCTGCTACTCTCGAGTACCTCGTCGGCCACCAGACCCTTGTGGCCCAGCAAGCGGCTGCAACTGAATACCTCGTGGCGTAGGTACTTTGAAGGTACTCCGAGTACCGGCACTGGTACTCACCTGCCAGGTACTCTGCAGCTGAGTACCGACATGGGCAAAAAAAATGAGGCAAGCGGGTTGCCATTTCTTATTTATTTCTGTTGCCTTATTGATTTATATTGATTAATATGTTCTTGATTTATGGTTCTTATTTTATTCTTTGGGCATTTTTAAGCGGATAAGTTAAGTAGGCCTATTAGTAAATGAGTGAATAAATAAGTAAATAACAATACATATGTAAGTAAATAAATAAGTAAATAAGTAAGCAAATAACTAAAGTAGTAAGTAAATAAATAAGGGAATAGGTAAACAAGTAAATAAGTTATTAAATAAATAATAACCCAAAGATGTAAATAAATAAATAAATAAATAAATAAATAAATAAATAAATAAATAAATAAATAATTAGTAGGGAGATAGGTAAATAACTAATTATACAAATAAGTAAATAATTTGGTATATAATAACTAAATAAACAAGAAAATAAGAAGATAAGAAAATAACCAAGTAAGTAAATAAGCAACTAAATAAATAAATAAATGAATAAATATCTAAATGAGTAAGTAAATAAATAACTGCAGATAATAAAATAAGTATAAAATTAAAAACAATTAAAGAAAGAAAGAACTAAGTAAATTTAAGCGGGTGTTAAAATGCCTATCTTTGGCGCAGACGGGCCGCTGTGGTGCCTCTCAAGCACCAACTAAAAAGAAAAAAGCAACTAGTAGTAACAACATCATGTTTGCGGTTCAGAAAAGGACAATGAACATAAAAATGCAATATTTGTCAACACCAAAAACACCAAAAAAAGAAAATCACCAAAAGCGATAAATTAAAAACATTGCATTTTTAAAGCAATATTATGAAAATTAGTACAAAACAGAAATCGCAATTATCATGATTTATGTCTCAATTTATTCATAAAACTTCCTGATTATCTGCTAAAATAATTGCTTGTCAGTTATTCTATGCTAATTTTAATGTTCTGGTGTCCGCAAATTTTGATACAGAGCATGATCTTTTTTTTTAATACGGAACAGGACAAAATTGTGCTTAAATAATCACGGTTTCGTTCGCGGCAACACGACCATGCACTGTGCAACTTATTCAGCGTAACCTGTCTGTCTGTCCGCGCGCCCTGTCGCTCCTCAAACGCCCGACGCTTGACGCCGCGACCTTGCGGAAGCTCTGCTGCACCATGGAAACAAGACTGCAGTAAATAAAATGGCTGCACCATGTGGATAAACATCTGCCGAATGTGCACGGATAATTTTGTCATATTGTATTTTTTACCTTCTAAATCACCAAAAAAATGCCAATCTGCTGCAGTTGGACACCCCTTCTCATTTTCTAACTTGACCAAACGTCACAAGTCACCGGATTATATATTTATGGAATAATCTTCAAAAATGGACCTAAAATCCGCTGTATTTTTCTAAATCGCGATTTTCGGCAAGTTCACTTTTGACCACTTTTAACCATTTTTGGTCCGCCATAGCGTCTAAATGAAGCATCACTGAGGTAAGTTTTTAAGTCAAAGCGTTTAGATATGGCCAAAATCTAGATAGTGTTTTTTAATTTTTTGAAATTAAGGCCTAGAACTTTTTTATCACCCATGATTCAAAAATTTGAACACGGGTCACATGCGTTTTTACTGATTTTTTGCCTATATTTTAAAAACTAAGCAAAATTTGAAAAAATAAAAAACACTTTCTAGATTTATTTGTCTAAATTAATAAAATTCATGTTTTAGAGTTTTTGATTTTCAAATAATTTTTTTATGGCGGACCAAAAATTTTTGGTCAAAAAAGCCGTTTTTTGGGATTTTTTGAAAATTGTAGTTTTTGACCCAAAACTGACATTTTAAATGGATTTATGAGCTCATTTCCATTCAAAAAATGTATACTTTTATATACTTTACATAAATAGTTTTCGAGTTATGAGGTGAATAATAATGGATAATTAGTGACCCTGTGTGCCTCCTTAAGTAAATGGGGTATTAAACTCAAGTAAAATGGGGTATTAAACTCAAGTAAAGGGGTATTTACCTTGAGCAACATGCCCAGTCATGGTAGGCTCTTGATCAAAGTCAAGATTGCGCCCATCTGGACAGGAGTCCATTCGATTATCGATCGGGGCAACTTACCCCGAGCTTTCCTCTGAAAAAAAGTCAGAGGTAAATCCTTAACCCGACCGGAGCATTCAAGGTAGATGCCCGTGTGGATCACACTCGAGGTAACAGTTGAGTTCAACATAACCTTTTTGCCATATTTGACCTCACCATCAGCGTTCGTTCCGTTCCTGCTCTAAAACTAGATGAAGCAAGGCATAAAATGTGTTTTCTTCTTCGCCAATATGAGTGTATTAAACAAGCATGCAACTGTGCTCTTCTTGCAGCATAAGTTCTCTTCTGCTTCCCATCACATCCATACCAGTTCCAACTTCATCATAATTATTGGCCTTAGCTGTTGCTGCCTATCATTTCCAACACAAATTTGTTGATGAAGCAAAAGGAGAAACAAGAGCTTCAGTTTTACATCCACTTTCCGTTGCAATTTTTTTCTTTTTTAGAACCCACATGGTATAGCCAAGCACTGAGCAGGTTCAACATAACGGTGGCGGTTCAACTTCCGGAAATTATCCCTGGGTACAAAATGATGGTGGTAAATTCATGTTGGTGAGTCGTGCTTTAAGGTCGGGGTAAACTACAATCAATCGAGTTAGCGAAAATTAACTCAAGTAATAATTCAGGTCTGAACCTGCCTTAGGACAGTCAAATGGCATTAATTATGTTAGAGATCACAGCCTGGCCCTGACATTGCCTTGACTCCATAGGAAAGTTCATGTGTAGTAAACACTTTAAAATGCCTAAAAACATAATTTTTGCTTGCTCAGGTCTCAGGATTTCCAGTCTAAAGATCAAAGGCAGGCCTCAATTTAATTGGCTCTGTTCTGTAGCAACTGGAATACAACGTTGAAACAGTTTCCCATTGGATGTTTCAAATATGGGAGGCGGTCATTTTCACTATTTGGTAAAATTTCATTCTTGCCCTGTTTTGGAATGTTAGGTAGGTCATACAGTGAGGAAAGCTTGCACTTTCTTACCTAAAACAAATTTTAAAAAATCAAAGACAATGACAAAGGAATGCTTTCAATTTCATTTTTTACCACACCCCTATTGGCAAGAAACTGTGTGAAAATCATATGAAAGATTAGAGACATTTTAAGTTTTTCCGAAACCATTAATTTATAACAAAATAATAAATGTTTTGGCAAATAAATATAATTGGACCAGGTGGCAACAGAAAACTAACATTTAACTCTAATCATGATAATTTAAAATAATAATAATAATAATGAATCAACTATAAACTTGACTTATGTCTGCAGGTGACTGACCATGCAATGGGCCATTACAGGTAAATAGTGCAATTGCTTCTAAAATGCACTTTTAGCTTCATTCTCAGAATGAATGACAACCACATAGCATTCAATACAAAAATGTATCTACATTTTGGATACAAATACTGTCAGACCCATGGCCAGGATTTACAGTGTATTTTTACTATTTTGCATGAAGGGGTGTTTTTTTCTCTTCTCTTCTTGGAGGATCAAAATCAAAGAGTGGCAGGCAATCTTGTCTTAAGTTCAACTCGTGGCGACTTAAACTGGGTATGTGAATGAAATATCAGATACTGAAAAAGTAGAAATTATTTTTATTTTCGCGAATTTCGCGAGTGGACATAAAATCACGAAAATAAAAACTTGCGAAAATAACCTTTTGCATTAGGTTTCTATTGTATTAATATCAAAACCGCGAAATTTAATTCTCGCGCAATTGACTCGCGAAAATATTGACTTTTACAGTAGTCTCTTTTCTGATAGAATAAACAGGAAATGTCATCAAAGAATGCCGACAGTGATCGCTTTACATACATTTGCAATATTTTATAATCCACTATTCAATTTTTCTACTGTACATAGGGAGCCAAGGCACAAGAAAATACAAGAAAAAACACAATGAAGCAATACTATATGAGTCGACCATAATAATAATGGCTAACAAGAAGTAGTAATTTTCCGAACAAATGAACAAGATTTCCCCTTAGTTTATTACCTCCAATACATTTATATTGTTTATTTGATAAGGTTATCAGTTGTCAGAATGTCACAATCACATAAATACCAATTGATTCCACATGAAATCATTAAAGCATTCAACCAAACAGTACATTTTGTACACCAATACATTAAATACCCAGGTACTGTAAACCAGGAGCTCTCAAATTAGCCAAGTTATTCTCAGCACTGTTTCTTCTTTTCATACTTCCCTTAAAGGTGAACCTCATTGAAAATAAAGTTATATATCAACGGAAAGCTTATGATGTCAGGAAGCAGAAAAGAATATTTTTTATTTGTATAGCGTACCAGGCTAGAAATAATCTCCATCAAAAGATTGGATATTGGCACCCCCCCTAAATTACAAAACGAAATCGTTCAAATTGGGCGCTTTCGTTGATGACGTCAGCCCAGGGACACACAGTTACTTCCGGGTTTGATTGTAAACACAATGTCCGTGTATTACTGTGGCATGCATCTGGCCAATGCACGAATTCAGTCATTGTCAACTTACTTTACATGAAAAATATCTTCAATAAAATAAGAATAACATGAAGGAAATATCATGATCAAATCAAGAATGAAGTTCCTGAATAAAGTGTGTGGATTTAAAAATGGGAAAAGTGCTGGCCGGGGTGATTTGGGATAGGCCAAGCCATCCACGATATGCATAGGGAATATTACAGTAAAGCACGAAGAGTGAGGCGAAGAACCGGAATGAAAACAGATTGCAAAAAATAACTGCTAGTGCTACCAGTTCAGATCGTCACACCAAGTTGAGATGAACTTATCACAATGAGAAAATGAAGGAATAGAATAAGGTACATGTACAGGATTTTTTAATTATTTCTTAGCTTTACAACCGCCGTAATAGCCTGTCATGTATGATAGGCGAACTCGTATATAGATACATACGGGATGAGCTCAGTGACTGACTGAGTCTCACTACGCCGAGTGTTCAGTATCCGCGACTGTACTGTACTTGCAGACAAAATGACCGATTTGATATTCACATTCTGATATTTCCAACTTATTGCTACTTCATCAGCTAAATTTATTCCTGTAAATGTTCCAAATATAAGGGAACGATTGATCAAATCTGCTGAAACACCCCATGAAACACACAGAGCAAGTGCTACGAGGACGAAGCCCCGAAGCGAGTCGCTGTGTTTGTGCATATCCGTCCCTGCTATTTCTTCAGCATTTACGCATCGTGTTCTGTAATCCATAAAACATGAATGTTTCACTTTTTCAATACCGTACACTGATTGTACTATTATTAAAGAATCGTGACACAAGTGACAATATTTTAATTTTATTCAGATTTCAGAATTCCATCAAATAACGGTCTACTAAGCCTAAATTGTATTTATTTTATAATAAAGTATCTGCCCAGTATCTGTTTCTTTCAATCGCGATTGTGTGGAAAGAATGTATTACCGCAATGCGCTAAATATGAAAACCTTTATATGGGCTGGATTTGATGAAATCGGCGGTTTTTTATTATTTTTTTGATTACTGCAAGACGATATGTTTTTTAATCAGATATTTAAAAATGAATCAAGAATAGGGAATGTCACAACAAGTATTTAATTTGTTATTCGATCATGTTTATTCAGTCCATGACATGAACGGTAGCAGCAAGCATTTGCGCATGGGATTCATCCCAGCGCGAAATTCAATCTCAATAACCCAGTCATACCCAGCCAGTTATGACTGATTTTGTCAAAACGTTACGGAAAATGTATGTGTTGACAATAATTCTATTATTTCTAATATATATAGAAGGAACCAGCAACTTGAAGATTCCTTTAATTTCAAGCTATATTGTGAAAATCAGACTTGCCGGGCAGCTTGCAAAGTACAGGAAGCAAGTCTTGCTTACATGTTTCGAGTAGGATCACGTGACTGCGAACCCTGAGCTTACGCCACGAGCATTCTCAAGGTCATAGACGATTGATTTGGGTGCTTTTTGGGCGCCTTAAAAAAGACCAAAAATTCAATCATTTTTTTAATTTTTCAGCTTTATTGGCCATCAAAAAAATCGGGAAAAATAATTTTTAGTATCCTGACATCATAAGCTTTCCATTGATATATAACTTTATTTTCAATGAGGTTCACCTTTAAAGGAAGTCTCCGGCAATCACAACATTATGCCTTATATGAAAGAAAAATAATTATCAAGCACGAATCACATAGTTTTAATTAAAACAAACTCATAGTGACCATAAAACTAATAAAACATCCGACTCTCAACACGCGATATTCAAAATTCCCGGGCACCGAAATTGTCGAGTGCAATGACGTCCCAATAATACAATGAAGGCTGACGACAATTGAGCACAAACAATTATTACGTCATTGCACTTAAACTATTATTACGTCATTGCACTATTTCAGTGCAGGAATTTTGAATATCGCGTGTTGAGAGCTGACTGTTTTTATTAGTTTTTATGGTCAATATGAATTTGTTTTAAATAAAACCATGTGATTCGTGCTTGATAATTATTTTTCTAACTTATAAGGCATAATATTATGATTGCCGGAGACCCCCTTTAACTGTAGTGTTCTATGGGGAATAATGTCTTATAAAGACATTAATAGCTCCGTTGTCCTACCTCCCTTGGCCGTGGCAAAGTACCTCATAAATTATTCTCGGCACTGTTTCTTCATTTCATACTTCCCTTAATTCATATCAATATGCATGATGCACACCGGTGAATAATTGAATACCCGAGTGGAAGAAGGGCCAAAATCCAACTTTTTACACAAATGAGTTAGACCGAGCATTTTATTGCCAGCAGACTGTTCTTCCTTATGTGTGAGAGATGAGCAAAAATCCAATCTCTAAATAGTCTTCCTCGTACACTTAATCATGGTTTTCATGGAAGAAAGGCCCATGGAGTTGGGCCCTTCTTCCACAAATATTAGGTTAAAGAGGAATTTTGTTCATCGACCCATGCAATCTGCTTTTCACTACAATAAACTTTCTTGCTAACATATTACATGCTTTTACCAAGTGCAATTAATGGATAATTTCCAAATATCTGTAGCTGTTTATAAGTTATAACACATCTGCTTACGGAACTGCACTTACAGTACATGTATATTAGTGGAAGAAGGGCCCAACTCCAGCTCGTATTAAGACCTGTACCGTTGCCATGGAAACATTATATATGATTTCGAATATATGTAATACTGTATGTTCATGTATTAAAGGTCCCCTGAAGATAAAAACATTCTGTCTATAAAACTTTTCCAAATATTAAGTTTTTTCTTAATATCTCAAAAACATTTTTGATGGAGTTGAGCCCTTCTACTCAGGTATTCATTTATGGGCAAGTGCATACATGTACCAAACAGTTAACTAATTTTAAGTTCAATTCCATTCATTACAAACAGGTTGTTTTTTCCCTCTCCTACTTTTATGAAGCATTCTTCTGCCCATTCTAAAATATCATAAAATTAAAAGTGACACAGACAAAGTTGAAAAATTATGATTAAAACAGTCCTTTATATATGATACCTATTACCTGAATTCATGGAATGATTAAAAATCTGGTGTTTTGGGGTCAAAATCAAATTGGGATTCTTTCCTATTGTAAGTGGAGTCTTACCAAGGTTGAAAACAAGGACATCTCAGCCTTGAGTCACTATTTATCAAAAGTGGCTCCTGGTCAAATTCAAACTTCTATTATTTATACATGTACTAGAAGTGGCACACACCACATATTTACACTTACTTATATAATCAATATTTTTAAATATAAAATTAATTAATTTATTAAAGGGAAAGTTTAGTTCCAGGATGGGGGAGGCACATTTTATGTTTCATATAGGCCTACTGTGTTGAAATCATGGGTGCAACTTATCAGCCATATGCCATGTTTCTACCAAAAGTGTCTCCTGGTTCGGGTTGGCTGACAGGAACCAAGAGCCATTTTAGGTTTCACAGTGAGCCAAAAGGCTCCTGTCTCCCACTTATTTCCACCATTGGGTCTCAGTAAACTAGGCTTCTTGGGGTCACTCACCTCTTTTATAGGCATCAATGGATTTATCTACATCGCCATCAAAATGATGTAATACTTGAATTATGTCATCCTTACTGCTGCTCGGGGAAATCTCTCGCACCTTGGATATCTAACAAAGAATAAAATGAAAATTCAACAAAGATTTATTAGAAATGGAGATAAATAAGTACATTCAAATGGTCTTTTTTGCACCATTTTTGGTTTATTCTTAGTGCAAAACTGCACAGAATTTGTTGTATACACTGTGGATGGGGGATTCTGATGCATTATTCCATGCTCTTTTGTTGAACGGTTTACACCCAATTTGAATCGCAAATGTTTTGTAATCATCAGATAAAATAGCAGAAAATGATCATGGTGGGCCATGCAATAAAAAAAAAGTATATTGAATATTACCTTTTTGAAAAAAATTTACATTGAATATTGCCTTTTTGAAAAAAAATTTACATTGAATATTGCCTTTTTGAAAAATTTTTACATTGAATATTGAAAAACATTTTATATTAATAAATTATTGCCTTTTTGTTTAAAAAGTGTTATCCCATGTATTAGATTTCTCAGATATCTGAAATGATTAAAATAAGGCCATCGTAATTAAATCCTGTGTCTCAAAGCTGCCGCGTGCGTTGGTAAATTCGTTCGCGTAGTTAGTTCTCTTTGAAAATTAAGAAATTTTTTGAAGTCTTTTTTTTTAACAAAAAGGCGAAAATAAAACTCAAAATTCGTATTAATTTTTTGATCATAAGTTTCTGATTTTTTCGCAAATTTTTGACACAAAAATAATAAAAGAGAATAATAATAATTAGCAGTGACTTTATTGGTCTACTATTCCAACATTTGCAACATTTTTGCTCAAAATGCTTGTCCGAAATCCTGTACTGATACATATAAAAAAATAAATATTGAAAAAAAAATACAATAAAAAAACCTAGGTTTTCAATTTCTCACAAGCTTTGAGACACAGGATTTAATTAAGATGGCCTAACATGCAGTTCAGTGAGCTAACATTTAAAACAGCATTAAAAAATAAACAAAACTTGTTCATTCCTAAACCATTAAAAAAAAATATTATCTTTGGACTTTTTAGAGATGCTAGTCACACTTACGGAAGTAAAATCCTCCACTACGGAAAATGGCAATTTTGTGTGTAATTTGAAATCTATTGATTTTCTTTGCTGGATCCTACCTACCAAGTATATTGCATGCAAACTGAAATAATTAGTGCTTTTGCAATTCATTTGACAACAGATTGTACCAAACCAGCAAATACATGCCAGGGTTGAACTCAACAATTAACATACACTACAATATGTAGGATCCAAAGACGTTATAGATAAACGTAGATAGTGAACAAATGTAATTCATTTAAATTCATTAATCTGTATGCTAAAGTCAATTGAAAAAAAGTTTTAGAAATTTGATGAATTTTTTTTCAAAAACATTACTATTTTCTTGGTAATTATTGTGAATGAAAATTTCAGAAATTAATTTGCTGAGGTTTGCAACCCATCCACGTCATCACCTATTTAAGGCTGTCGTAAATCGGCACCGATTTTTTAATGTCGACATTTCGATATAATTCAGTCGACACACTGTCGACATAAAAAAAAAAAAATTTAAAAATACTTTTTTTTTTAATTTTCAAACAATATTTTTGACCAGAAAAGCAAGTTATAGGCCCAATATGACTTGCTATTCAAGGTTGGAAACCAGAGAAATACTGCTACTCAAAAAAGTTGGATAAAGTTGTACATTTAATTACTTTTGCTTCTAAAGCTGTTTCAAGAGGTTGATCAGTATCTTCTTTACAGAAGTAAATGTCAGAAAACCACTGGCTACCTTGCTGTATCGCCGTTTCTCTGTGACAGTGACAGAAATGGTCCCCTTCATGTTTCAGAAAATAATAAAAAATCATGGCCTTTTCTGGAGGTAGATGTCCATTCAAGTTCAATGGACTTTGGACAGGTAAGGCCTATTGCATTTTCATGTTAGAAATTTTTTGGGGTGGGCAGTATTAATTTAAAGGCTATATAATCAGGTCTTCCAGGGAGACCAGTACATTTGTATTGATGGTATTTCCTGAATAAATAACGAATAAATAATGCAGAATTTTCAATACTACTTAACAATGTAGAAATTTCTCTCAGTTTGTCCTTGCAAAGTCATTCAGACAGTGTGAATGACAATGACCCTCAAGCTCAAAGGAAAAACATTCAAAGCGATTATTCTTCCTACTTTTCCTCCTCACCAAAAACGTAGGCTATTGTCAAGAACAATTTCAGGATAGGATTGTAGCCTTTTTAATCTTTAGGGCTTAGTGCGCAATAAAATGTAACCCAAAAAGTTACCTAAACCATTGCAGTTGCGGTTAGTGTAAGTATAGTGTGATACTTTATTAGCTTCCTATACATGTATATATTTGCTTTGATTACAATGACACTGACCTTTTCAGGTATGATGGAATTGGCTTTTTTTGTTCCCATCCCAATTGTCCTGCCATGTATACACAATACTTTTAGAATAATGAGCTATTCATGTATGAAGATATCGGCAGGTCAGCCAGGGTACACCTTCATTATCACAAGGACTAGGCAAATGTGCAATTTTTCGCGCTAAATTTATTTTCATGCTTCTTGCGTTCCAAGTACAGCTACTGCAAACAAGCGAATATTTAAAATTAAAACAAGTGACACAGTTCAAAATTGGGCAAGCGTGAAAAATTACACATGCCAAAAAACTTCCATTTTTAAGGGGGTACTACACCCCTGTCCAATTTTGTGCCTATTTTTGCATTTTTCTCAAAAATTATAACGCATTGGTGAAAAGTAAGATATGTATATTATAGGGGCAAGGACTACAACTACTGCATTGAAAATTCAGCAACTCAAGGCAAGTAGTTATTGATTTATTGATCAAATATTGGTTTTCCCTCATTTTTGACTGCAACTCCACAACTGTTGTCTGTGTTGAAATAAAATTTCCAGTGCAGTAGTTGTAGTCCTTGCCCCTATAATATACATATCTTACTTGTCATAAATGCGCTATAATTTTTGAGAAAAATGCAAAAATAGGCATAAAATTGGACAGGGGTGTAGTACCCCCTTAAATGTGGAAAGTCATAGCCATATTCATACTCTGATTTGCAGAGTGCGGGGTGCCAGTCCCGAAAACATTTTGACGGCTAGAAGGGACTTGGGGATAAATGTCATAATTGCTTATATAGCCGGTATGTTAAAGCCCTTAACTCTGTCAATTGCACATACTTTTAGCTATACTTGTGCAATTTATAAGTGTGGCAAAATGTAAAATTTCCCTATACCTTAAGTATGGGAAATCTACCAAAACAACCAATCCTGCACCTTTCTCTAATTTATACCGCAATCTGCTTAAGTGTTTTGATCGCAATTCGTAAAATTCCACCTCAAGGTCTATTGAGGCTGAACAACATTCGCGTCTGCGAATCGGGCTGAACTCTATGCCACTACCATGAAATACATTGATTTTGTGCCTGCCTCGATGCATCTGAATTCAGTCATTACTGTGTATATACTTTTATTTATCTACGATTAAGTTTATTCCAATATGTGTAACACGAGGCAACCACATCAGACATGTAACCACATCAGACATTTTGGTAACAAAATTTACTGAGTCTTAGAGCTCTTCAAGGGCATTAAAGCTACAGTGTCAGTTTTGACAATTTTAAAGCTACATTGTCAGTTTTGACAATTTTAAAAATTCTAAATTTGATACATGTTGAGATTGTTTGTACAAAATTGTACACAAAATCTTTCTGGTCAATTTCAAAATAGATTCCACATGTTGGTCACTAGTTGTGGTTTTATATATGAAGAGTTGAATTGCAAAACTGCTTAGGGACCATTTTTTCAAAATTGAGTTTTTGATGTTAAGTTATAGTGCCAATAAAAATACACATTTTGGTGCTTGTTTGACTTTCATACCACCTTCCGTTCCTGAGATATCGTAAATTTTCCCTTTCGAAATCTTGGAATTTCGAAATTCGGACTTATAACGGCTATAAAATTTCGAAAAAATAATGTTGTTTTACTTTTTGATGTTTTACGGTAGCAATCAATAGTCTTTAACTTTCAAAACCAAAATTAGTTGTTTTTGAGTCACCATGTTTTAAAAATTTAACTTTAATTAACAAAAGATGTTACTTCGGAAATACTCAAAAAATGGCCGAAAATGACATTTTGATGAATTTAATTAAAAAATCATAATTAAAAAAGTAAATGAGATATTTAAATTTTTCTTTTTGATTTTGAAAGCATTAATCAAGATACATAATACCATACCAACAGATGGGCTCAACTCTGATATTAAAGATGTTTTTTAGAAATAGGGTAAATGAGTTTCCTTGCAAAACTGCTTACATCCATAAAAGGCATGATATAAAGGTAATAATAAAATAAATACAAAGGCTAAAAATTTGTACCAAACTTATTCTTTTAGTTTCTTTCCATCAACACTTTGTTCAAAACCAAAATGAATCAAATCGAACAAGTAATTATTGCACAGTTAAAAAAACGTGGTTTTCTCAAAAAGTCAAAAATGGATGTAAGCAGTTTTGCAATTCAACTCTTCATATGTTCATTGGTGAACCTTGTTTCAATACCTTACTTCAGTACATGCAGTCTCCCCTGGAGTTTGGCAGTGGATGTTATGCGTATTTCATGGGTTGCAGTAGTAAATGCATGCACTACTAGTCCTGCACAGCATACGCAAGTACAAGTGCATACAAGGGCGGCTTGTCATTACATTTTCGGCAAATGAAAGAATACAATGAACATAGGCACATTGTGTTCATTCAATTGCTATTCTGACGGAAGCCAATTAGAACTTTTTTTTCCTTTTGACTGATTCTTACCTTTTCCTTCATATTATCCATGGTGTGAACCTGGGCACTAACAGCCTTGGTCCTGGAATCAAATTGCAGTAACTCGTTGGAATCTGTATCGTAAAAAGAAATACAAATAAACACAGACATTGAGTATTTTAATAGATTACAATATTAAATAACAGAAGCAGATTTTATTCATGGACTCAAATGCAGTGGTGGACTAGCGGCCACAAGATTTCTTTCAGGGGGTATTGGGGCAAACTGAACTTCAGCAGGGGAAAAATTGCTGCAATAAGTGGAAACAAAGTAAATAATTTCGTAATTTTGGGTTTTTACTACAGGGGAGGGGGAGTTCTGACTGGGGGCACTCCAAGGCAATTGTCAAGCAACATGCATCTCTGGCATGTTTCAACAAAGGCATGATCAAACCATCCACAATAACGTATTTCCATCATGTATTACTGCTTCTGCCTAAATTCACATAGCACCACCTTTATATGATCATGTCTCACACCAGTCTTTCTTTGTCAGACTACTCATGATTGGGGGGGGGGGTGACGGGTCGCAGCAACAGGAGAGCCATGTGTTGCCATGATGCTTTCCGAGAATATGTGGTTCCTAGTAGTTTCTCTCCCTATGGGTAATATAGGTACACAGTCTGTAGTACAGACTAGCATGGGCTCTGTGCATCAATCTGATAGACTGATTCCTATGATGATCCAAGATCGCTATTTGAGAGGCATCTGTGTCTCAGTTTGTGAACAGGGCTATACTACACTCTACTAAAGTGCAGGCTCTACACAATCTTCCTGCACTCTTCACACCAGCAGCAAGGGAATTCAGTTCACCAGTGTCAATGTCATTAAAGGTTAGCCAGCCAGTTGGTTTGACATCTGTGCAGTGTGTGCTGTTTAGTGCAACCACTCTTGCAATCCCAACTTCACATAGCCAAGCAGCAGGTGTATATATTGCAAGAAAAAGGTCCTGCTCCAAACTCCTGTATTGCACCTAATTAGCATCAGTCGCATTTATAAGTAAGAACCCCCTACAGAATTTCCCAAGTGACAATTGGTTATAGAGCCCCCTATAACTTAATTCAGTCAAATGTTTAAATAAAATTAAAATCATAACATGCCAATTTAATACCATTTACATTTTACGTATGTCAATTCCGAGTTTTTGAATTGCATTTCATCCTTTTAATAATGCCCCCCCAACAAGTAGCTGACTAAAGTGCCCATGGCGCTAGTTATATATATATATATTATATTATTATGTTCAGCTTCCGATCCTAACTTTAAAATCTATACTTTGGTCAGGACTTTGGTACTCCAATACTTCATCAAGTCTGCCTCAATGCCCCACAATGAACTTTGGAAGATGTACATTTACAGTATAAATTATGTATTATTTAATATAACAATTGTGGCCACATTAATTCTATTTACCTGTAAATATCTCCTGGCTTGATATGAACAGTTTAAACTTTGATTCACCTCAAGTTCCTTAGCGACACATCAATGCTTCTTGTGGTTGCGCGACTGCACCACAAGCGTGCTAACCCCACCACCTTTGTAAGCTTTACGCGAATTAACTTTATCCGAATTAACTTTATGCATACGATTCAATACTGCACTGCAACCCGCATAATATGCAACTACGTCATTACCGAACTTGGGTGAGCCAAAATATCTATGAGGTAAAGCGGTTGGTGTGAAGGTGCCAGTTCTATGAATTAGGTTTGCCAGTCCTTCGAAACATAAAAAGGATGTGCTACTCTGAAAGTTAAGGGGTTAGAGTTAGGGTTAGGGTATGGTTTAGGGTTAGAGTACTACATCTACATGTAGCAAACCTTTATGACTAGCACACCTTAGGAATTTAGCGCACCTTATATAGGACCAGCCAACCTTGGGACTAGCGGATCCCGGGTAGCGGATGAAGACCAAGCAGTTTTCATGAAAACATAAAACTTGCAAAAAAAAATGACTGAATTGATAGGAAGTATGATGACATTCAACAACATTTGGCCATGTTTACCAGATCACAGAAAATGTATGAACTCTGAAAATGTATGAACTCACACACTCCTTATGTACATGTACAAGATACCTTGTCAACTGAGATGTCATTCCATGTCAATTTCCCATGTAAATACTAGTAGTACTGCAGCTGTCAAGAGGAAAAGACCCAACTCTTGTTGGCTTTCCAACCGGCATCAGAATGTTGAATGACTACAGTCATCAGCAATCAAAACAGATGTTACAGCATAATTCTTCCTGTTGGCTTCAGGATTGAATCAACATAAGCAAGTAGCTATAAATAGCTATCCACAGACTGTCTTTCACTTGACCTGTTGGACCTGTTGACTCCTAATGACACAAATCTATTTTGGACCCTTGATAACTGACTGATAGCACCCTGTAGGCATTGCAAGCCTAGATTTATATGTGTAACACTATGCATTACAATGTTATCAGGCCGACCATCAGCGATCATGCCAGATATGCATGGTACAATGTAATAGCCTGAAGATCGGATCCCTGGCCTGGTTTGTTTTTAAAGAAATACATAATTTAAGCATTTACTATGTGTAAACAAACATAGCTAGACTGTTAAATACCATTTCCCTGGTTATGCTTTAGTAGTAATTTTTTCTACAGTAGGCCTACTTGATCAGGGATTGTCTCTCCGGGAGAAACAGACCCTAAATGGCGTAAATGATGGTAGCAAATTTGCCACTAAAAAATGGTGTTACTGCCAACCCTAAATGGGGTAACCACCACATTTGACCCCAAATGGCTCTGGTATGAGTTTGGACAGTATTTTTGTGGGACATGAGAGCACATCAGACATATCGAATTGCATTCTGAATACGAAGAATGTCCTTATGATATCAAATAATTTTGATTTTTTGAAATTGCGATATAATACTTATTCTATGGCAAATGATCACTTCTTTTAAGCGGGCCCCTGGACCCCATGCTGTGATGCCTTGCTCGCTCGCTAGTATAGTGGAGCTTGAGCAATTCTATTTTCTAACAGTGGAGATTCAGATACTTCACTTCAGAACCCCTGGTTTAAAGTGTTCACGCAATTCTTGTAACCACAAAATATACCCATAAATGGCAATTTAAGGGGTTCAAATTAAGGAGACCCTAATAAAGTGTCAATATAGCCAAAAATGGACCCCAAGTATGCCAAAAAAAGGACTTTTTTTTATTAACAAGTATTCATAACACTTTTTTATTTGAGTGACCCCGAAAATCTATCAGGAAAAGTTTGTGCCCTAAAAAAATATTGTGCCGTTACTGCTGTAGCAAAAATTGCAAGAACAACATGTATTATCTGTCCAACAAGCTCTGAACACCCCCTCTTGTGCTTCGCTACAAAACAAAAGGCAAAGATTATCGGTTGAAGATAATGTTGAGGCCAAACATTACATTGACACTGATCTATTTGTTCAAATAGTAGGCCTATATAAATAACCGCTGGAAAAACAGAATTCCTCTGTAAACATTGCCGACTTCACCATTCCTAGTTTCACTCTTGTCATACATGGACACAAAAAAGTTAATGAGACATAACTCATTGTCATTCTTGCAGACAAAATTGTAATAATTAAAAGCATTAGCAATTATACTACTGTACTGTAAAAGTGAAAATTTTCATGGTACATTAATTTTTGCGCTTTTCATGTGCAACACAGCTACCGCGAAAATAAAAACACACAAACATATTCTTTTAAGGTCTATGTAAGAAAACTCCAGATCGCAAAATTAAAACAAGCAATGAAGTTCAAAAAAGGCAAAGTGCGAAAAATTACACATGCGAAAATGACCACTTTTACAGTACTACAGAATACAGGTCATTATTTCACGGACGGTGTTTACTGATTTTCTCAGCCGAAAAAAAATGATCAATTTTGCAGTGCTTCTCAAGATATCCTCATCAATTTCATAAAATACAGGGAAATCTATATATTTTGCAATACTTGATGCATGTTACATATTACGGTAAATTCAAATGTGTCAATGAAATTATAATAATAGAAATATCAATTTACACAACAGTGTTTGCATAATCATGAGGTTACAAATTTATGACATAATGCGACGTATTGACTGAGCCAGCTCTCCATGATCAAAGTTGAAGAAAATTGGTTTAAAATACTTCTAGAATAAAATTTTTTTGCACACTAACAAAAATTGAACATCCAAATTATTCCCTATTTGATTGTACACATGCGCCAAAATGAAAATCAGCTAAAATTGATTTGTTATTTTAAATTTAGAACTAAACAAAGAGCCAGTAGGGCTGCTACATGTAGGAATATGCAATTGTGTTATTTGCACATTTTGGTTCCAAATGCGGTTTTTGATATTTGGGGAACAAAATTTGGAGAGTCCCTGTACTTGAGCCAAGTGCTGCAATCATTGTGGTTGATTTTAAAAAAATACAACAACAAAAAAAGAAAAGAAAATCACCAAAAAATTACAATTTTGTATCTGAAAGGGGCAAATATGGACAACTTATGGTCACTTCAGAATTGATTTTTAAAGATATAAAAATGTGTACAAAACCAATGCATAGACTATGAAGTGAACACAGGTTACAAATCTGACCATTTTGGATACAAACTTACAATTTTTTTTAGCTTTTTCTTTTTATCTTTTTGTGAAAATCGGGGTGCATATTTTGGCCTCCAAAATTGTGTATTATTAGCAGACCTAGAAATGCAGTTGTTTGTAGTCATTTATCCCAGCTGTTGGAATTACCATTATCGTTACCGGTATTTTAAATCAAAATATTTAAGTTGCTCAGTCCACAGATATTGGAACGCAGCTCAGTCACTCACTCAGAAACTGTTTTGAAAAGCGCTTTATAAATGTTGTAGTATGTATGTAGTATGTAGAAATAATTATCACAGATATTAGTGGATGTGAAGAAAGCTATAAAGGAGGGCAAGTGCAACCAAGCTGTTATTTATTTTCTGCTATAGTAACATGCCAAACAAACGACTAATTGTATTATTATTATGCACATCTCTCTCCTAGACAGGAATATCCCTTTATCAACTGGCTAGTCCTTCCACCTTATTATATACAGCTCTCCCTAGTAGCAAGTAAATTTTATTGCATATTAATATTTCTTGTTTTTGACACAATCACAAAAATTAATCACTTGTCAAATCATACTAAATTACAATAAATAAATGTATAAATAAATGTATTTAAATAAATGTATAAATAAACATATTTAAAATATAAATGTATGGCATAAATAAGTGTATGGCATAAATAAATGTATGGCATAAATAAATGTATAAATAAATAATTAATTAATTAATTAATTAATTAATTAATTAATTAATTAATTAATTAATTAATTAATTAATTAAATAAATAAATAAATAAATAATAAATAAATAAATAAATAAATAAATAAATAAATAAATAAAAAAATAAATAAAAAAATAAAAAATAAATAAATAAATAAAAATAAATACAATTTTGGCCATTTTAGATGCCTTTTCATTCTTTTTCCTTTTGTGTAAAGTTGCGTATGACTAACATTTTCTTGTTTTAAGTTGATGCCTAACATCTATGTTAAAAATGACAGAACCTTGAGCAATAAAAGAAATAATTATGAGGTCAAAGGTTATGGGTCAAAAGTCATAATTGCTCCTTTCTGGTTTAAAGCTATACCAAAATATTCCTCAGGTCACAAGGATTCAGAAAATAGTTTGACCTACCTACAACAAATCAGTCTGCAGTTATTAGCAAAAAGGTCAATGGTTGAAATTTGGACTCCACAGAGGTCAAAGTTTTGATCAAAATTACCTTTAAAAATATCAGAATTAATAGTGTTCAATTTCTTTCATATATTATATAAAAAAAATTCTGCAACAGGCAAAAACTTGCAAATGCGCTAAAATGGTAATCATAAAAGGTGTCCACACACTTGATCATCTGAAACAACCTCCTTTTTTGCCTTTAAAACTGTTTACCATTTTGTTTCACACAACCATGAAACTACAAACACTGCACATTCTAACAACTACATATTGATTTTCACACAAATATAGCCTTTTTAAAAATATGCTCCTATAATGAATCAATCAATGGCTCAATTTATCAATTATTTGGAGAGAAATTGTGTACAGAGAAAATGTGCACTAATTATAGAACACTAAGATAATATACAGGAAGAATCTGTACATGTAAGCAGTCATTTTTTTAATGCTGTTATTTTCGTGATTTGGATTGAGATTGAGGAATTTGTTAAGAATTTTTGTGATTGCCAAACCCTGCCCTATACTTCCTAGATAGGTGTACATTAATCACATTTTTTGCAAGTTGCAAATTTTGCGGTTGGAACTCCATTCGTGAAAATAAATCTCGCGCAAAAATGACCACTTATTAAACAATCTTTTTATAGTGGAAGGCCATATAAACCCATTATTGTGATGGAACAAACCATGAACAAACTGAGGGTTAACAAGCATATTGTCATACCCAGCTACGATAATAATTGCCAAACTCATTTTTCAGCCGAATTGAGGTTTTTGCAAAATTACACCCCTAAATTCGCATGTGTACACTGCTGTAATAATGCCACTGACATTGACCAATCATAAAGGAGATTTTGGGGTGAGTTAGGCAAATTTGACAGGTAACAAATGGCGAGTTACACATTTTTAACACCAGAATTTATGCCAAACTCAGCTGTGTGTCCAAAGATTTTGCTCTTATATTGCCCAAATCACAGGCCAAAGTCACTGAAAGTCACATGTATCAGTTATGTAATCACCAGAATCGTTTATGATAATTTGCAGGCCATGCATTTTAAAGGCGCGCGAGTGCGATCGCGCGCATAGAGCCCACCTTAAATCACTTTACCGAGTGCGATTTATAGCGCACCTTGTCACCTGAAGGAGTTTCCAAAGTTGCAGCCTTCAAATTCAGCCTTCAAATTCATCCCGTAATATTCTTCACATGCATAAAATATGTAAGCGAAAATAGTACTGATGACCGTGTTCCTATAACGTAATTAAAAAAGTCAAATGTACTGTCAGGTCGTAGTTCACAAGCAGGTCAACAATGAAAAGGTCAATTTGCGATTCGCTGATAACGCGGTGTTTCCATGCCGTGGGTTTCCAAGTCTAGTGAAAACTGAAGCTCCATTGCGCATGGTACCAACACACATGATTGGCACTTGTTCGCGGCAAATTTTGACGACTTTCTAGTGAATTTGAAAGTGGCGATTTCGAACTGATTTTTCGGAAACTACTCTCCAAATATCTAACTAACAGAGTTTAACGGTGAGTTAAATTGTGCACACGGTGAATAAATGTAGTATTTTGTACATAAAAATGTTTGGTTAGATGAGATTGGAGGGGTGCCTTGCGCAAAAAGTGAGTGAAGTGGCACTTTGTGTAGTACGAATTTGGCGACTTTTGCAATTGGTGAATATAGTAAACATGTTTTACGGGCGTGGTTTGCATAGTAATTGTTGGGGGAGGGGCTATGGGGTTTATGATTATGTACGAAATAATAAATAATTTTATGTATTTAAGAAGTGTATTTATGTTTTATTTAGGCCCTTGGTTTTTTTTTTTTTCTTTACTTTTTCTTTCCTTTTTTCCTTTTCTTTCTCCTTCCCTTTTTTTTTCTCCTTTTTTTTTTCTTTCTTACTCCCTTCCCTGTCTTTCTGTACATTGTAGTCCCACATTCAACACCAATGCTTCTTATCTGAATATCAAGTGCAATAATTCAAATAGCCCACCTAAACTTCTTACCGAGTGTCAGTGCAAATGATAGCACACCTAAAATCCTCACCGAGTGCAATTAACAGCACACCTGTAGCTCGCCTGACTATTTCCAGGAGTGCGATTTGTAGCACACCTGCTGTTTTTCAAAATTCATGCCCTGAATTTGTCTCATTATCATTTGTTCTTCTTGTCCAAAGATTGGTGAATAAATATGTTTATAATTATATATGCAAGCTTGAACCAAATTTCATACTTTTTCTCAAAACTACAAAAAATGAGTTAGGCGATTCTTGTAGCAGGGTGATGATATGTAATAATATTCTTGTCTGAAAACTACTGGACTGAGGTACTTGTCTTTTTTTTAAATATCAAACAAATTTCTTCCTATTGAAAGTGCCATACCATGACAAAATCAAATTAAGCTTCCCTTCCTCAAGTGCCTTTGTCTCAAGGCCAAAAATATCTATGATCAGACTGGGGAGTTTGCCAAGATTTGGAAATCCAATTTGGAATGTGAAAATAAGTTGATGCTGAAATATACTTGGAAACAGTCAAAACTAATGCTATCATTCTTACATAATAAAATATTTTCACAAATATAAAGTGTTAATCACACTTCTTCCAGCAAAATTGTTTTTTTTAAACATATTTTTTCCCAATATTTAAAAAGAAAAAAGAAAAAAATTGAGGGAAAATTTAATTGATCGTCCAATTTCTCTGAGACAAATGCGCACCGCAAAATCATGAAAATGAGCTAGCGCAATCCCTTCTATTATAGGCCTAATAGTCTATGCTCTTTTTTTGTCATTTTGACAACAAAATATTTCCAACCAAACTGCATGGAAATCATATTCTCACAGCCACAATTCAGTTTAACCTTGACTGCTGTCAAATTACTTAAGTGTAGGCCTATATTTTTGTGTAATTAATTTTTGTGCTTATGCCAATTATTAAGTGTTTCACTTGTATGTAGACCTATAAGTATTATATTTGCGATTTTAAGCTTCCTTTCTTTTACATTGACTTTGTACACAAAAGAAGTTTGCATACAGTTTATTTTCACAGTAGCTGCTTGGATTACGAAAAATGTGAAAATAAAGTGAGCCGATTCACAATTGAAACTGATGGCTATGCTGTCAGTGATAAAATATTTCTTTTTGAACACTTGAAGTTTGACAGTAGAAATAGCCCCATTCAAAAACAGTGACGCCCCTGGAATAGCGAGCAAAGTTTCAGCCAGCTAGTTGGTCATCTCAGAGGGTATCAGGTGGCACTTGGTGATGTGGTAACTATTGCTAAAATAATGGAGTTCTGGATTTTTGAAATTAAGTCACCACAAAAATGATAGAGATAATAGAAGTAATAAAGGAATGCCACTTCCCTCACCCAATAATTTGTGTCCTTTGGTTGTAAATTTATTATGTGCCACACTATAATGACATTTGCTGTAATTCAATTGAGCTTACACAATAGTTGGAAGACTGGCAAGAAATTCCGTGCTGAGAAAGACTTGCAATGTGTAGTAGGTACTTGTGCAAATCCTGAAAATTGCCACTTGCTTGGGTATTGAACATTTATGGGAACTCCTCTGAGAAATAGGCTATGGGGTATCAACCCTTAATTTTTATTTTTTGCTCCACATGCAAAATTCTTAGTCAGTGGATATATGAAGTACCGGTATATTGAAAATAAAATTTTCATATTACCGTCTTTTAAATGGGCCAAATATTGATTGAGGATCAATTTCAAAATAAAGAGTTATGCCACTGCACTGCAAAGTGAATCAAGATGGAAGAATGTAAACACAATAACTGGCTTATTCACAAGAAGAGGAGCAACCTGAAAATGACTGACCCCAGCCCCACCAATTATTTTATTGTCTTTCAAGTAAAGATGACATTTTTCTTGACAAATGACCTACTTCGCATCAATTGCATAAATGTTTAAGTGAATCAGTTTTGAAGAATGTAAACACATATTTTGGGATAAAAATAAATTCTGCACTTGTGTACAATTACAGGGTAGCAACCTGAAAACGACTGACCCCCGTCAATAGTTTGTTGTATTTGGCTGTGCATTGAACATAACCATGAGTCACCGAAACTGCATCAAGGGCTCACAGCACAATATGAAAACTTATACCCAATATGAAGACTTGCATCCAATGCATTTTGTGACCAGTTACCATCATGACCACTGCCATGACTGATACAATAAAAACAATTGTGGTAAATAATATATTACAGTAATTTGTTTACTAAATATAAACTTGTTGTTAATAATACCACATGTTTGCTACATTAATTTTACATTTTATAGAGTTGGTTTTGATACAGTCAAGAGTGATTGACTTTTAGTCAGTATTCATTAGTAAACTAATCGTCCGTAAATAATATAATAATAGAGAATGAATATCCAATTCCAATCACATGAAACATAATGAAGATTAAAATAAGTGCTATATACATGTACCGTTGCCTAGCAATGAAGTACCGTACTCCAACAAGAGAAAAAAACATGAACGGGCGAGAACACATCATTTTGCTTTGAAATGGTTAAACCGTGCATTTAAATATTAGAATTGCTTATCAAATTTAGTGAACACTCTATCAAAAAAATCTCCTTAACTTTGTAGGCCTAAATCTTTGTCATTTGATGAGCAAGTTCATGTTAAGAAAACCTTACTATTTTGGCCCCTACAAAAATGTGTGTTTTAACCATAGTGATTCTGGATGCATTTCAGGGACTTGTTTTTGATAGCATTCTTGAAATGTTGAAATAGGGGTATTTTATTATTTTAACAATTAAAGCCTATTTCATTGTACCTGTTTTTGGGTAGTGGTAAATAGGAGTAAAATTGCTAAAGATGTTCTTGAAATTTAGTTCGACCAAAATTGGGTTTTCAGAATGATCATGCCTTATGCCTTTGAATATGAAGTATCTGGTTTGTGTTGCTATTAGTATTAAATGTACCAGAGCTCTAGTTTAGTGTGCTAAAATACATCCATAGAGACCACAGAAGTTTCTCCCTGAGATCCACTTGATCTCAAAATCAGCACTAAAAAATAGTATTTAGTCTGTATACATTGAAAATATATTGGCCTACACATGAGTGCATTTTCATTGAATTTGCTTTCATTCAAATATCCTGTGGGCATTTCCCATTTCTATTCATCACCCAGGAAGCTGAATGGTCCATCAAAGAATGATACAACCTCAAAGACAGCACACACCCATCTAGTAAAAGTCAAATTGGGGTCATAGCTCCCATTGAGGGATAAACCACAATCAATTACAATGCAAACAAAAACATTGGATTTGTAACCCAATTTGTGTGACTGAATTTGAATTATGTGGTTGGGGTTGTATACACTCACACATGTCTATTCACAGAGAGCCCTGCTGGTAAACCATTTTCAGCAAGTTTGTTGTCATTAGTAACTGCTCTACTGACAGCTGTAGGTTGTAGGCTTCAAATGATGCCAATTTTAGGCCTTGTTCAATGCCAGATTTGATTGTTAGGGGTGGAGTTGCAAGAAATGTGGTTAGTTCTAGAATTAGCACATCAATAGTTGGATACAAAAACTGTATGGCCGAGTCTGAATAAACCCAGGCCAGCCAGCCAGCAATATCTAGGCCGTTGGCTAGGCGTTGGTCATTTTGAGTTTCGGAACCCAAATTGTCGACGTCGATATACAAAATATATCGACATGTCTACATTAAACAAGAGCACCAATGGCGCTGTGGCTCTGCGCTTTTTCGTAACAGTGAAAGTAATTGTTCTTGGAGTCGATTGTGCAATGTGACAGATCACATTCAATGGGTACATCTCATTTGCAGAGCATATAAGAATACATCAATCAATTTAGGGAATTACTATTTAGCGACATGAATCGAATCGGGTGGAATTGGATAGAAATGGGTCCAAATGGACCGAAACTGATCAAAATACATAGGCCAATGTCAAGAATAGTGTTGTCTGTTTATACTAATTTGATCTCAGTTGACCCCAGGTGATCCTGAAATGGCCTTCCAAAACTTTAGCTCTAAACAGTGACTACCCACCAGGTTTCATGCCTATTCAACAGTTTTTACTCATTTGACCTCAGATAACCCCTGGTGACCCCAAAATGACCTTCCAAAAATGTGACCGCAAATGTTGACTGCATCCACCAAGTTTCATGTCTGTCCAAAAGTTTTTACTAATTTTACCTCAGATGACCCCTGGTGACCGAAATGACCTTCCACAAATTTGACTCCAAATGTTGACTGTACCCACAAAGTTTCATGCCCATGTGACAGCTGTTACTAAATTGACCTCAGATGACCCATGGTGACCCTGAAATGACCTTCCATACATTTGGCTCTAAATGTTGACTGTAGGCCCTACCTACCATGTTTCATGCTCATATAAGTTTTTACTAATTTGACTTTAAATGACCCCTGGATGACCTCAGGTGACCCTGAAATGACCTTCCCAAAATTGGGCTCTAAATGGCGACAGTACCGCCAAGATTCATGCCCATCCGACAGTTTTTACTAAGTTGACCTCAGATGACCCCTGGTGACCCCAAAGTGACCTCCAAAAAGTTTAACTCCAAATGTTGACTGTACCCACCAAGTTTCATGCTCATCCGACAGTTTTTACTAATTTGACCTCAAATGACCCTTCTTAGTGACCCCAAAATGACCTTCCAAAAATTTGACTCTAAATGTTGACTGTACCCACCAAGTTTCATGCCCATCCGACAGTTGTTACTAATTTGACCTCAAATGACCCCTGGTGACCCCAAAATGACCTTCCAAAAATTTGACTCAAAATGTTGTCTGTACCCACCAAGTTTCATACCCATATGACAGTTTTTACGAATTAGACCTCAGATGGCCCCAAAATGACCTTTTAATAATTTGACTCCAAATGTTGACTATACCCACAAAGTTTCATGCCCATACGACAATTGTTACTAATTTGACCTCAGATGACCCATGGTGACCCTGAAATGACCTTCCAAAAATTTGACTCTAAATGTTGACTGCACCCACCAAGTTTCATGCCCATACAACAGTTTTTTACTAATTTGACCACAAACGACCCCTGGTGACCCCGAAATGACCTTCTTAAAATTTGGCTCTAAATGTTGACTGCACCCACCAAGTTTCATACCCAAACGACAGTTTTACTAATTTGACCTCAAATGACCCATGGTGACCCCGAATTGACCTTCCCAAAATTTGCCTCTAAATGTTGACTGCACCCACCAAGTTTCATGCCCATGCGACAGTTTTTACTAATTTGACCTCAAATGACCCCTGGTGACCCCAAAATGACCTTTACAAAATTTGGCTCTAAATGTTGACTACACCCACCAAGTTTCATACCCATACGACAGTTTTTACTAATTTGACCTCAAATGACCCTTGGTGACCCCGAAATGACCGTCCCAAAATTTGGCTCTAAATGTTGACTGCACCCACCAAGTTTCATGCACATACGACAGTTTTTACTAATTTGACCTCAAATGACCCCCAGTGACCCCGAAATGACCTTTCCAAAATTTGGCTCTAAATGTTGACTGCACCCACCAAGTTTCATGCCCATACGACAGTTTTACTAATTTGACCTCAAATGACCCCGGTGACCCCGAAATGACCTTTCCAAAATTTGGCTCTAAATGTTGACTGCACCCACCAAGTTTCATGCCCATACAACAGTTTTACTAATTTGACCTCAGATGGCGACCCTGGTGACCCTGAAATAACCTTCCAAATATTTGACTCCAAATGTTGACTGTATCCACCAAATTTCATGTCCATTCGGCAGTTTTTACTAATTTGACCTCAGATAACCTCTGGTGACCCCGAAATGACCTTCACAAAAATTGGCTATACATGTTGATTGTACCCACCAAGTTTCATACCCATACGATAGTTTTTACTAATTTGACCTCAGATGACCCCTGGTGACCCCGAATTGACCTTCCAAAAATTTGACTCCAAATGTTGACTGTACCCACCCCAGTTTCATGCCCTTACAACAGTTGTTACTAATTTCCGTAAGCAATCGGGTCAAATTATTATTTTTTTTGGTAACTTTTTCTGATATTGGGGTGATTTCCCCTCCTCATCCACCCCTCCCCGGCTGTCTTTGATTGCTTGACATTCCTTTTGATTTCTCTCAAAAACTTATGATTAATATTGCACAGCCAGAGTAAAACATTAAACTTTGCAACTTTCAAACAACATGATCAATGATTTCTGAAACCACTAATTTCAGTCACATTTGAATTCAATAATTATGTAGGCCTACATTTATTTCAACTTTTCTATTTCTGCCACCCCCCCTTATGAATTATTCATTCATAACTGTGATGACCTTGGGACCGTCCAATCAGAATCAACATGATCAATCAATGCGCCGTAAGGTCACGACCTTTGTGTGGTGAAACCAAAATAAACAGTCAAAAATGGCGAGATTGGTCGGCACAGTCGATGTAACATCGATCAAATAAACCGTGGTCTTGAATTTCTTATGAAGTCCTGGCCTAAAAACTATGTTGTTTTTCAGGAGAAAACATATTAATCTTTGATATTCTGAAGTATAAAATTGTTGGGCAAAGTGGAACATCATTTATTTAGACTGTTTTTGCTATGGAAAAATACGAAAATTTTTCAATTTTGCGAAGAGGGGTGAATCAAATTGAAAATATAATTTCTCCTCAGAATCATGTCCACAATATGGTTTAATTGACTGTTTCTAACAATTAAATCTACAAAGAGCGTGATGAAATACGAAGAGCTTGCATGACTTTCGGTCCGTGTTCAGATAACAGGTGCACTTGACTTGCCAAAGAAAAATAGTGCAATCTGTCTATTTCCGTCATCTTCTCGCAACTTAAATTATACAGACCAAAATAATCTCTAGCACACACAGGGAACCAAGCAAAGGGATTGAAATTGCTCGTTTCTCATGACGATTTCGGACTTTTCTTTCATAAAATAACTACTTTCCCCACCTCATTTCAACCCAATATGGAGTGCAATCGATTGAAAAATAACTTATAGAAAGTTAGAACTCAATTTTAAAAGCACATATCGCACACAGAAATAACCTTAGCATAAAAAAGCACCATCGGAATTGGCGAAAAATGAAACAAAATACACCGTCCACTTAGCGCGATCACGATGGCTCGTCAAGCAAGCTTAGAGCCAAAAATGGTGTCGACGCTAGCCCTAATGGTGGGCAGCCCCGCGCGACGCTGGCTGCTTGGCACAAGCCAGCGCTCCAATTGGAGCCCGGCACTCAACTTGGGCTAGCCACAACCCTGCTAACCCTAATCCTAATATTAAGTAATATCTTAGGGGTAGCGTAGCAGTGGCAATTCATCCTGTAGTCTTGCTCAGTATCATTCGGTCTTCATTTACATAATTACAATGACATACATACGTACATGTATTAACCGTATGCTAAGTGACTCTAGGATATGCCATAGTAATCAACTCACCACCTTTTCCATTCATTATAGACCTCCTTACGACAAGTAAACGTGATCATGCAATTCCAATTCTCTTTGAAATGGGTCAATGCATCCAATGCAGGCTAATGAGATCTACCAATAAATTACTATTATATGAGCATAGAACACAACCCAAGAAACGAAATTGGTACTTACCAACGATACAGACAGACTCTACAAAATAACTCTGTAAAATTCACTAGATCCTATCCTCAAATCTGATCAACTCCCGACACTACCAATCCATGATCAAGAGAAAATCTAGCTTAAATGATTGTATAAATACCACTAGTTTGAGCTGTCCATTTGTAGACACTGACCCAAATAAGAAGTTATTTTCTGTTGAGCAGGAATGTTCCCCTACCATGCCTTCTCATTTCTACTAGTCTGCATCACAGCTTGATATCTCAAGTTCAAAAGTACATGATCCTAGCCATCATAGCAACCCAGTCAACATTTAATTTGGAAATGGTGCGCTGTCTGTCCACCTTTTCGTTTAATTTCATTCACAGAAAAAGTGCAAATTTAATATCTACATAGATATGTTGAAGGCAATAGAACCAAATACTACACCTTCTGTCAGCTGGAGTTGATCTAGGAGGCCATATCCATTGTGCCCATGCACTATGAGCCCACACATCCATGTGCCCATACACACATAGACATATCATTTAGTTAAACTTGTAGACAGTACTAGAACACCTACCAGAATGACCCATTTTATCAAAACCTCTCTTAACCCTAACGCCCAAAGGGCTTTTAGGACTGGAAAGAAGAAGGAAGAAATAAAGCGAGAAAACAAACAAAGAAGTTTACTCTGGTGGGATTTGAACCTGAGAGGCCTAGCATGCCAAGCACAAAGTTGGCAACAGTTACCAATGGGTGTTTTGCTGGCCGGGTCAATGAAAGCGTGCCCGTGTATATTATTTGCGTCATCACATCACATTAGATGCAATCACGCACAGTGCATATATCATGTAGAGTATTTTGTAGTACTCAGGCGTGCTAGGGTTTTAAACTCCAAGTTGACCCACTGCCCACTTCACTGGACTGACAGTGTCCTCTAACTCTCTACCAGTGAAGGTCCTACAATTCTGTCCAAAGCTCAACATCCAAACAGACTTGATTCAATAATAAACACAGTACAGCACACTCCTTATAATGGACAAATGAATAATGTAATTGTAAATGAAAAAGATCATGCAATAATCAAATCAATACCATAACCATTATATTAGTATTACTGGCACATCCTGATACTTAAACTGGACATTTTCGTGGAACATTAATTTCACCCTTTTTCGCACCAGTGCCCTAACAGGCAAGATTTTTCCATCCCAATCCTGGCATGCCCTGAATCATACCAGCCAGACCACTGTAGAATTAAGGGGGTACACCCCTGGCCAATTTTGTGCCTATTTTTGCACTTTTCTCAAAAATTATAGCACATTGGCGACAAGTAAGATATGTATATATTATAGGGGCAAGGACTACAACTACTGTACTAAAAATTCAGCAACTCAAAGTAAGTAGTTATTGATTTATTGATCAAATATTGGTTTTCCCTCATTTTTGACTGTAACTCCACAACTGTTGTCTGTGCTGAAATAAAAATTCCAGTGTAGTAGTTGTAGTCCATGCCCCTATAATATACATATCTTACTTGTCCCCAATGCGCTATATTTTTTGAGAAAAATGCAAAAATAGGCACAAAATTGGGCAGGGGTGTAGTACCCCCCTTAACAGTTTTTAACCACACTCTACTTTTGAAAGAAAGTAGAGCTCTCCAGAGTTCACAGTGAATCTGATGTGAGCAAACCCTATGTTTATTGCATGTGACACTGACATGATCTAATCCAGTTAGACCGAAGACTGCACTAAGGGACGCACCATTAGATTCTCAGGGTGGGGGTAGGAAGTTTTTCAAAAAAAAAAAAACTTCACCCACTACATGAGCAAAAAAAAAAACTTTCCCCACCAACACTAAAAAAAAAAAAAAAAAACTTCCCCCACCTAACTGTGTATAATGCATGAAATAAAAAATAAAAAAAACTTGCCTTCAGTGTGAAAAAAAAAAACTTTCGCGCCTTCAAGGTCGAAAAAAAATTTCTTCCCCGACCCTAACTTCCTACCCCCCCCTGAGTATCAAATGGTGCGTCCCTAAGAGGCAAATATTGAAACAAATAATCAGCATTAAAATTTCCACTCACCTTTACTGACAAAAATGTCCTAAGTTTGTTTCAATACAATATGATCCAATTTGCACAATTCTACAGAAAAAGAGTACACCAAAAATGATCCAAATCCTCCCACAACATTTCCTGTACTACATACATGTATAGCATACAGTAAGTTAGCAACTTTAAACAGCTTACAACAGGAACAACCAAATGCTGATCTTGACAGCAGCAAATCACAGATATTGAGCGAATCTATGTAATCTTTGACCCTGCTTCATTGGAGCTTGTCTATGCACTGATTACCTTTAGTCAGTCAGTATCTCTGTTTGTCTATAGTCCTGTTCAGATGTGAGGTATTTAACTTGAGGGGTATTTACCTGGCAGAGTAAAGTGCCCAGTAGTAGTAAGCTTATAAATGTCAAGATCGTGCCCGTCTGGACAGAGTCAGATCAGCTTATCCCGACTTTAACCCCACTGATTTACCTCTGAAAATAGTCAGGAGGTAAATCCTTAACCCAGTCGAGTTAGATACCCCAGCCAGTCGAGGTAGATACCCCAGTCGAGGTAGATGCCTGTTTGGATTGCACTAAAGGTAAAAGTTGAGGTAAACATGACCTTTTCCCCCGATTTGACCTCGCTATAAATTAACCATCGGCATCCGTTCCCTTCTTGCTCTAAAACTAGATGAAGCAAGGCATGAAATGTGTTTTCTTCTTCACCGATATGAGTGTAAGGAGCACGCAATTGCACTCGTCTTGGGGTACTCTCTTCTGCCTCCTGTCGCATCCGTACCTGTTCCAACATCATAGGCCTAATTGTTGGTATCTGTTGCTGACTATTCATCATTTCCAACACCAATTTGTCGATGAAGCAAAAACAAGAGCTTTAATTTTAAATCCATTTTTCGCCTCAATTTTTACTCAAACAAAATTTGTTTCCAACCGGACTGCAGATTTATTAGAACCTGCACGGTTTAGCCCAGCAGGTTCAATGTTTAGTGGAACTTCCAGAAATTATCCCTGGGTACAAAATGGACACAGAAAATTCATGTTGGGGTCATCAGCGGCAGGGGTAGCATTATGGTCCGAAAGTCAGGGGTTGTTTTCCTGTGTTTTTCACCCCCGAGCTTGCAGAAAATCCAAATACATGGGGTGAAAATTAAATCTCGGGGGTGAAAAATATTTTGCAGTGTAGTCAGGGGTAGGAGTAAGGTCCAAAAGTAGAGGGTCAGAGTTCACCCCGAGCTTGCACATATTCCCAATATAGAGGGTGAAAAATTGATATTTTTTACATTTAGGGGGTCATTCACCCCCGATCGGGGGTTAACGGCATAACGCTACCCCTGATCAGCAGGTCACGCTAAAAGGTTGGGGTATTAAGGCCCTTCACAATTAATTCTTAGTTTCCTGTTTCATGGTTGAAAACCAGGGATGAGGCGACTTTTAATTATTAATTATTAATTATCTTTTATTTTCTTTATTTTAAAATAAGTGGTCGCAACCTACATCAAGCCCTTTTGACAAGGAGCATGCATTTAATTATTTTACTACTATGTTTGATTTTACACATAAGTAATGGTACAATTAGGTTCTATGTTTATTCATCATTATAAATGATATCATCAAAGTCAGAAAGTAGCAAATGGTAGTCATTAAAAGTTATTTTTAAAGAGAAAATCCAAAATATAAATAAAATAATTAAATATTTTGCAATTCTCTACTTTGGGCGGGCGGAAACAGGAAACTAAGAATCAATTGTAATTGGCCTAAAGCTACGTATGGACAATTTTATCACAGGTTGTATACAAATTATTAAACTCGAGTAATAATTCAGGTCTGAACGTGCCTTATGAGTGAATCTTTGCTCCCTGGATTGATAAGCTATCAGAAATGCCAGATAGCAGATATAACAATGGTTCAAGTTGTCACCATCCATGACAATGATGGTTGCCCACTTCACTTCATTATGATACTAACATGATATTCATATTAATTTTAATGTTCAAACTTCAATGACATGCCACGACCTGTGGAAATCTAAAATTTCAATAGTTCAAGGTTAATGGTTAATAATATTTATTTGAATAACTTGTGAAATACAAAAGTCACCAAATAATCTGTTGGGGTATCTGTTTTACAGTATTGAAGGTCTTTGACTCCATGGACAGTCGACAGCTTCAACCCATTAAATTTCTGATCCTGAAATTTGATGTTCCAAAAGGGGGAGCAAGGACCCACGCAATGCAATCATTCCCCCAATGTTACTCATATTGATCAGATTGAGTATCTGTGTTTATTACCAAATTAACCTCATACTGACCATTTTAGCTACAAATTGCAAATTTTCAGATGCTCTGAGTGCATTTGTTTGCCAAACATCATATCTGACCATTTTCGATATGCTTCACATCCAGGCTTCACATCATAGACCCTAGAAATCTATTCTGGGAGCGAAACACAGATTTTACATTCCATGTTAAAAAGAGATCTATGCCAAGTGCTGGTACAATATTTAAAAGACATGGTAAATACGCTATAGAGAACTAGAAATTGTCTCTGTATTAAATCTTATGACACATCTACATGTACATGCTTAAAAATGTAGAAAAGGGAACAATATTAAATTATGTTTGCATCTTTTTGGACATCAATAATATATTATTAAAAACTAGAATTTTGTGGTTCTAGACGTGGCGGGTCTCGGCACAAAGCGTCGGCCGCAATGCCTCCACCTTACATGTGGTCACATGTCTTATGGTGGGACCCCAAAATACCTGGTGACGTTACATTTTTCTCTCCTCTTTCTGATTTAACTTGATGTCACAGGGCTATTCTTGGTCCAATTGCATCAAGTTTGGGCTCATTATACAGCCTGATTATTCTAATTTTCAAATATGTTTCTCAATTTGGAATGCCAATTTGTTTAATTAGTGAAAAATACCAAAATTTTAACGAAGATAAACCTGGTGGATAAGTGGTGGAGGATAAGCGGTGGAGGAGTATGTGCATTCTCTATGGGAGACATGGCATCTTTTTGAATTTTAAATTATATCATTGCCAAATTGTGTGCTATACTTGCAAATCATACCTCAAATGAAAGCTTGATCATTCATTATTCTTATTCAGCTATTAATTTGATCTAATCATGTTTACAAGTATTCACTGAGAACCGCAAGTCACAAGAACCTCAATTTTTCCTATTCACTTACACACAAATGTCAAGATTTTCAGTCACAACATGCGTTTTGGCTTTCAATTGTTGTATCTTGAAAATTATACACCCTAAGATAGGAAATGTATACATTTTTGGAAAGCTTTTTACCCCAGGAATCCAAATATGCAGTTAAAATAAATGTAGGATACACTCTAAAGAAAATATTTTCAAAATGTAATCAACATTTTGTGTGTGAAGTTACCTATATTTTCACACCCTGTATCACCACTTTGGTCATTCATAACTTAGCGAAAGTATAAATTTTATTCAAGCTCATAGTGTTGCCTGCCACAAAATTAAGATTACATTTGAGGTATTCCATATCAGTAGTAAATGCAATGAATTATGAATTTACTAGTAAAATTAGTTTTTTTCATGATATCACCCTATATATTTTCTTACGCACCCTGTATACCAACTTCATTTTTGCATAGTTGGATTCCTTGGAACATAAGCTTTCCAAAAATGTATAGTTTTGTTGGTGTGAGATGTATAGTTTTAGACATGTAACAATTTAAGTGAAAAGGAGGACAAATGTTCAAAATCAGTGCTTGTAACGCAAATGTACCCCACCATATGACACATGACCATGTACGTGCATTATTTGAACCGGTGCAATTTCACTTGGAGCTGTGGCGATTTGACCCCAGATGACCCTAAAAAATGACCTCCACATTATTTGTCTCACTACAGTGGTCATTCCCACCAAATTTCATGAACCTGCAGATGGCGATTTCACCCCGGTTGACCCCAAAATGACCTTAAACATTTTTGTCTCGTTTCAGTGTCAGTGGTCATTCCCATCAAAATTTCATAAATCTATGCCAATATGACCCCGAATGAGCCTGAATGACCCCAAAATGATCTTCATATTAATGTTTTGCTATGGTGGTCGTTTCCACCAAATTTCATGAACCTATTTGAACCTGCAACAATCTATGGCGATTTGATCCTGGATGACCACAAAATGCTCTGAAAATTTAATCAGGTCAGGAAGCTCTGGCTGTCAAGTCACATCACTGTAACCTATACGGATCTCAAGATAATCTGTTCACACGGTTATTTTGCTTGATATGCATAAATTATGCAAATTAGCTGCATAATTACCATATTTTGCGATGAAAATCTAATAGAATTTGAAAACCGCCAATTGCCACCCTTCCACCAAATTGCATCACTATACGCCTTACCAGTTTGAACGGACGAACAGACAACCAGGAAACGTAATACCTCCGGTGGAGGACTGGAGGCATAAAAATAATGCCAATCAATTTAACCTTAATTTTAAAACAAACAAAAGTTCCCATGAATTACTATTTCATACAACAATTCAAGTAAACCAATAGCAGGCAATAGTATTTTCTTGACCAGAGTTCATAACAGATATTTTACCAGAAACACAGAAAATATTGACAGTGACAGTGTGTTGTGCTCTTGTATCGCAACACATGAATTAATTATGCTTTTTTAAAGCATGAAAAAAAAACATTGCAAAGACTATATCACCTATTTATTATACTGATCTTTTGATTAAATCCAAATGAAACTTGCAATTTTGTACTTTACTCCACCAAGTTTCAGTGAAAACTAATGTTTGTGGAACTAACTTTCAACCAATACATGTAAGAATTCCTGTACTGCGCTTGAGTGCACCTGATATAATGGTTGACCCTGGTCACCCTTTCTGCCAGCAAAAATGAGGAAACACCCATATTAAAATCACAATGGTGGGTGTGATGGTCCTGGTCTATTTATTAACTAATCATGCTATAAATGTACACTTCATTCATAAATATATATTGGGCAACCAGGAGAAGGAGAAAATTACAGTGGTACCCCTGCAGTCTGCACTGTTTGACCTGAGAGTTGGCTGGACCTAGTTTAGTGCCTCTCACACATTTGTACAGATCACCATGGGGAAATTAACAAAAAAATAATTACCACTGAACTTGATTGAGGTAGGCAAAAGATAGATGGTAGGGGCCTATGGATGGGTCATAGTTTTCAAAATATTTTGATTTGGGGGTATTCTAGCCCAATTTTGAATCATTTTGAATCCTTTTTGAAATTTAACAATTTAAGTCTGTGCTCATATTTTCTGATTTGTGTTAAAATGTGTGACCAGATTGACAACCTCAGCCATCATTTTTCTTCATCAAAACTGTTCAACATTTTTTACCATAAAAATTCACTGTGTCTGCAATTTACTATGTGTACCATGATATGGTTATTGGTCAGGAGAAAGCTCTTTGACTACTTTTTAATACTTCCATGGTCAAGAGAAAGCTGGGTCACAAAACATTCACCTTGTCAATGAGTCACACCTATGACCATGGACCCTGAAACCTTGATTCCAAAACTAGACAAAAACTGCCTTTGTGCCTCTGCATGGTTGTATCATCGCCAGTGTCCGAGTTAAGAAAATAAAAGGGGTTGTCCCACGGACAACCAGGTTGTAATTTTTGGTTGTCCACCAAAGTTTTTGGTTGTCCGTAAGCTGCCACAATCTGAAACAACTACATGTGACCAATAAAGTGGAGTGAGTGTACAGTCAATTTATGAACAATTACTCTTAAATATTTAACAATTCATCAGTTGTGTCAGGTTTGAGCAAACTAACATGCTGAAAAAGTAACTTTTGGCTGTAGATCTTTGGTTGTCCGCCGGACAACTAGAGCATTATTTTCGGTTGTCCGGTGCATGTTTTGGTTGTCCCGGGCGAACGGACAACCAAAATTTCGAACACTGATCATCGCCCATCATAGGCCTGCTAAGGTTCTATGGGCTCCCACTAGCTTTGCAAAAGACCACTGGATCACAGTATAGTGACTGGATCATGTACATCCCAAAGAGTGCAGAACTTTGTACTTTTCAATTTTATAATTACTAGACCAACAACAAGTCAACAAGAGTATGGATACTGTATAAAACAAAGCTACAGTTCAAGTTCCTGCACCAAGGGCACTGTGAGCAATGGAAATCAATCATGCAATTTACAGTGAGGTACTAAAAATGTAAAGTTTATAGAGAGACTATAGGCCAAAGTATCTGTGTACAGGAAGTTTTTTATGAGCCAGCTAAGCAACTCATTTGATATGGTAGATTGGTAGTTAAATGCAGTCTGAGCATAGCAATGTTTCCTGATGCATTGTGCATGTCTGGTCATGGCCAGACAAACCAGCCAACTTCCCACAGTACCGTACTAATTGTAATTCCCAACTCCACTACATGTGTAGTAATTCACAAACCTGTTTACTTTAAACAATATGGACAAATATATATTTGAATACTGACACTCGTAAGTCTGATTCAGACTCCATATCGCAGCGTGAATTAAAATGTACATTTTAATTTCATCAAGTGATGCTGCAATGTTTTAAAAGCATTTGGGGTCTGCATCTCCTTTTATGGTCATTCGACCTGATCTTGATTGTTCAGCAGCCAATCACAAGCATGTACGGCCGTGATATCGCAGAATGATGCGAAGAAAGTTGAACTTTTGTTCAACTCTCATCGCCGACAAAATTTCCACCATCGTAAAAACCTGGCTCAGATTTCAGTTTTAAAAGCATCGCAACACACTGCAATGTGGAGTCTGAATCGGACTTTACACTAGCCACGCACAGACTGTCCAGTAGAAGTGAAACACACCTACCATGTATTAGAATTATATAAATGGTGCCCCTCTTTAAAAGGGATTAATGTCAGTGGTAGAGGTATAATTATATCCCAACTCAGCATTGTTTGTGCACTCTCTATGCACTCCAGTTGACGTTGACTTACAAGTCATGGAGGATGTTGAATATAACAATTTTAAATTCATGAAATTACAGTAGGAATTTCAATTGAATGAACATAGCTTTTAACAGATGCACAAGATCCAACCGTATATCGCGTATTTCAAACTACAATACGAACGCATGACTTTGGATACAAAATTAACCAATAACAAGTACCCGGTACGTTGGCATGGTTGGATCCCAGAGTATGCATGTGCATCAACAAGTGTGAAGTGACTTTGTTGAGGTAATCAAAATGTACAAATTCCCGGGCACTAAAATTGTCGGGTGCAATGACGTCCCAGTAATACCATGAAGGCTAACGACAATTGAGCACAAATAACCATTGCATCATTAATTGCACTTTGACAATTTCGGCGCGGGAAGTTTGAATATCGCGTGTTGAGAGCCGACTGTTTTTATTCATTTTTATGGTCAATATGAGTTTGTTTCAAAGAAATCCATGTGATTCGTGCTTCATAATTATTTTTCTAACATATAAGGCATAATGTTGTGACTGCCAGAGACTCCCTTTAATGTTTACTTTAACCTACCATTGAAAACAAAATATTCTTTTACGTCTAAAGTACCGGGTACCCAAATCTAGCATTTTCTGAGCCAAACCAAGTCCTTAAACATTTCATTTTACAACTTTAAAGCCATTTTTCTTGCATTTGCCTTTTTTTTATGTGTCGCTTCTGCACTTCCCGTTGAATGACTGTAGAATGAGGACAATGTCCCAAAAACATAATTTTGGTATCAATTGCCCGTAAAATCGCTGCTTGCTGCATCTTCAGTTAGGGTCGTGTGTCATGAATTGGGGGCCAAATACGTTACATACTCAAAATTAGAAAAATAATCACGGTTTCACACAAAAATGATTGTCATTCATCTCATGTTTGTCAGAAACCTACAATTTTTATATCATCATAAAGCTGAAAGTGTAAGGAAGACAATTGTTCAACTTTTAAGTTGATATACAGGGTGCCACAAATATTATATAGGGTGGAAAAGTTACGTTTTCGTTCAAAAAGTAAAAAAATTGGTTCACCTCTAAAAGTACTCACTAACATAAACACCTGTTCTGCTAAAACCTTTTTAGATGTGCTAATAACATTGTAGGCTCTCAAAAAAAGCAAACTTGTAAAGATGAGTTATGTAGCCTAACTGAGATACATGGTGATCAAAAGTCGCACATAAATTTTTATGATTTTTATGACATTATCAATCAAAACATTTTTCCTTCATGTCCTACACAAAAACCAATGGCATATTTGAATTCCTCATCAAATTTCCTTCTAAAAAATATTAACTTTTACAGAAGTAGGGTAACTTCTTCAAGAAATATGACATTCAGAGCATTTCGGAGCACAAATGCATGCTTAGTACAGTAACGTATACATAGGAAAAGCCTAGAACCCATGACTCAGAATGCAGCACAGCTTGGAGTAAAATTGGTCAAGTTACCTACTAGACATAAATATGGTACCAAAACAATGGTACATAATCCATCCTAATACCTTGCTGGGTTATGAAGTTACAGTAAAAAACAAATTTGAGAGGTACTGAAAATCAATATTCCCTATACTTTTAAACACACGCCTCAACCGTAGGCGCCTCAACCGTAGGCGCCTCAACCGTAGGCACCACCACCCCTGACTTTGCAACGTTTGAATTGCAATATCTCAAAAAGTAAATACAGTGTGAAGTTTTTACTTTCCACAGTTTTAGGTAGATAAATAAGCAACAAAATGAGACCATTTCTAGTTCAGTAGCCCTCTACATTTTTGAGATCTGGGCCAAAACGTCCTGAATTTTTTTTTTTTTTTTAATGTAACACCACCACCTTTTCCTATGTACCCAATTCATGACGCACGACCTTAAGACATTTTCCAGCCTCCTCTAGTGTATTTATTTCAAATGTTCAATAGAAAAAAAATGCGATATAATTCATGCCCATGCTGTTTTAAACACTAACGTAACAGAGAACTGACTGGTCAGCACTCAGCAGGTCTGCATGACAGTTTTTAAAAAGTAATCTTTTCCTGTAAACTTTTGGCAAAAGCATTTACATGTAAAAGGGCACTTTGTGATCCACAGCCTCACCCCCCCCCCACTTTTCTCAAAAAAAGTTGAGTATACCACTGGAAACCTCTGGCTACATACAGTAATGTTTATGTACCAAATATTTCTTGCAGATTTATTAGTTTAGGCTTAAGCAAAAATATCGTCAAATTTGAATTCCGTTTTGGATATATACAATCAAGAACGAAATTACAACAGTGCAGTGCCAGTGGCCTATGCATGGAGCAGTGAAATGCACATTATATAATCATGCATAAACTCGCAAGTAAACAGAAAATCAGAATCAACTGAAATTTTGTGAATAAGCTTTTTTCTGGGATATCGACTGAAAAATTTAAAAAAACCTAGCACTAAAATAAATGACTAAAGTATTATTCAGACTAAAGTATTATTCAGATTTCCTTTTACAATCGCGTATATACGCGCGCGACGTCAAGCATGTGCATTGGACCATGTGCAAAATAATACGCGCTGGACGGCTAGCAGTATGCTTAATTTGTAAAAGGAAATCTGAATAATACTTTAGTTTGACTTGGTCTTGGAAAATTAAATATATTTTTAATCAATTCGAAAGCAACGGCAAGAAAGCAAACATTATTTTTAATTTATTCAGTAGTCATTGCACTGTTCTTCATAACCTCCAAGTCTTTCATATCTGTTTATTAGTCGCTTTATATCTTGAAGCGTTTGTGTCCGAATGATAATTGACCTGCAAATGGGTGTACGTATTTATATTATATCATGCAATAAACCTAGGTCTATACGTAACACAAGCTGTACTGATGATGAGTGGCTGCATAATTCTGCTGAACTGGATGACTGGTAAACCAACACCGTACCAATTGTGAAGATTTACAGTCATGTAAAAACGTGACAACATATCAAATGCAAATAATTACCTGTGCCATTATGTTTCCTGGCCATAGTGGAATTCACAAGATACAATTTTTCGCAATTATAAAGAATTCCCAGATCTTCCGTTTCTATAACTCCTGTGTGCACCGGTTGATTCCACGGTGAGCTGTGGGCTGTGGCGAGTGACAGGTTGCAAGTTGCCAGTCTATGTTTTGCCGTTTCGTAAAACACCCTGAAGTTCAGTTTTACAAATCGCTTATTCCCTATAGAGTAGGATGCATGATCCCGTTGGCCCGGGTTAAGGTCCCCGATTTGAATAACATTTTAAAGAACGTGACCTCTCATACTAACATACCATGCCTGGCATTTTCATCTTCCATCTTGAGTTGAAATATGTGGGTTTAACTAAAAATGTGCACCCACGGTACGCGGTTCCATCTCCACCCCGGTTTCATTTATGAAAAAAGTTATACTCAGCACTAATTAGGGGCTGTGCAATAATTATGGGCCTGGTGGGGAGGGCAAAATTAGGGGGGGGGGAGAATACATGTAACATGATTATTTACTATTTAGTCCACTCTTCGATATTCGTTTATTTAAAAAAATATTTAAGAAAAGTTGAAACATGATATTGGTAGGCCTATGCACGTACTATTATAGGCCTATAAATAGTATGGTTTGATGAATGTTTGCCATCAAAAAATTCAGACCATAACTTGAACTATGATTAAAGCATGCAGAAAAACCGCTGCATTGTACAATTGTGTTTCTCTAGTCCTTTCTCCTTTTCCTTGCTATCTTTTTCTTCCATTTCTTGCTTTGTTTATCAAAGCTATCTAGACCAGGCATTTTATTAGCCCACACTGGCTATCCAGGCTTGTGCTTTTTTACATGTAGGCCTAGTATGATGTTGGAACGGTCCATGGATCATAGCATGTGCCCCTCACGGACCAACCTGGGTATACAAACAATGATCTTTTCAGCACTCATTTTAGTCTGAGAGGCAAGAAGCGAGCAAGCAATTACCCCCCTATGCCCTATACCCCAGTGGTGGCACTACGGGGGGGGCAAGGGGGCACACCCCCCTCCAACAAAAATTGTCTTGTCCGCTTTAATTTTGAGGCAAACCCCCAAAATCACGTAAATTTTCACTTTTTGCGGCAATTTTCTCAAAATTGAACCCCCCCATCTCCTTTCCCCATTTAACACCCCCTCCCCCAAAAAATTCCTGGCGCCGCCACTGGACTCTACTTTCGACATCGTTTTCGAATACAATGTACATTTTTCTACGGAAGATTGCGGGTCTGATGCGAAGTGAATGCCATGTGCTCAAATTTAGTTATGTATTAAATATGGCAACACTTTACGATTAAATGACGAATTTTCCCGATATAAACAAATTGACAGGACTAAAAGTTGCTGAAAGGGCAAATTCTGAACTTTCATTCATGAAGATCGCCATCATATCATCAGTCAGTCCCAGCATCCAGGGGGCAGTCACAGGGGCGTAGCCAGCTTTCTTGGTCAGGGGGGGCAAAATAAATTTTGGGGGCACAGACGAAAAAATTGCAGTTGCATCATACAATACATAGAGACTGTATGTCTTCGAGCTTCCCGAAAAGGGCCTTATTGGGATGATGTGCGCGCGTAGCGCGAAAAAATGGTATTTTACACTATTTTCGCCTATTATCCGGCTAAAAAAGGGCCTTATTGTTATAATGTGCGCGCGTAGCGCGGAAAAAAATGGTATTTTACACTATTTTCGCCTATTATCCGGCTAAAAAAGGGCCTTATTGTTATAATGTGCGCGCGTAGCGCGGAAAAAAATTGTATTTTACACTATTTTGGCCCTGAATCTTGCTAGAAAAGGGCTCCTTGCCCTCTTTCTTTTCCTTTGCCCTCCTGATTTTCTCTTTCATTTTTTGTCAGAGGGGCACTTTTTCTTTCATTTTTTTGTCAGGGGGGCACTCTGCCCCCCCTGCCCCCTGCTGGCTACGCTACTGGGCAGTCATGGTATAGGTAGGGTAAATTGGGGTAAATGGAACGGTGGGGTAAATGGAACGCTGAGAATATTTATTTATTTATATTTATACCACTAGCTAGATGAGTAAATGGGAGCGTTCACTATAACAGGAAGAATTACTGAACAGGTAGAATCATTGAAAAGGTACATTTTTATTTATCTAAATCTGTCCCTTCTAACATTTTCTTTTTTAGTTTCCTCTGCTTAGCTTGTGATTTTCCGTTTCCATGTTATTTATTTATTTAACCCAGTTCCCATTATTTTCTAAATCTGTTCTTTCTTACATTTCCCTGCATCTTTTTTTATTTGCTGCTTGTGATTTCCCGTTTTCATTTAATTCTGTTCTCATTATTTTAGCTTCTTTTTTTCTTACATTTCCTGAATAGTTTCTTTCCTTCTTTGTTTCGTTCCCGTTTCATTTAGTTACTTTAACCCGTTGGTCTAATTACTCGTACCTTTTTGTCCTCATTTTAATTTAATTTAATTTTATAGTACCGCTTCATCCCGTGACTCGTCCATGTACCTTTTTGTCCATTATTATTTTTCCTTCTTTCCCTATTATCATGTCCACTGGTCTCTGGCTCGCAAATCGTGTGGCTCTGCGCCGTTTACGCGCGCATTGGCGTAATTCGCATTACGCACGCGACGGCCCGTGGGCCTGACACAGCCCAATATTGCAAAAGCAATAAATTAAAGGGAGGCCAAAACATCAAAACATCAAAAATAAATAGATAACTTAAACCAAAAACACAGAATAAACAAACACCAAACGGAACTGGCTAGCCAAGATGGGCACGAAGGGCTGACTTGAAGGAATACAGCGATTTAATTACATTGGATAATGTCCTCATCAGGGAGGTAGTTCCAGAGTGTCGGAGCATAAGGGTAAAAGGATTTTTGGCACAATGTCAGACGACGGAAAGGAGGAACGATGGCTTGGGAGTTCAGGGTATACGGAGTGAAGGCCGGGGGTGAGGGTTGTAAGGGTTAGGAGAGGAGGAAAGATGATGGAGGATCTTATACAGGTGACAGAGAGTAGCATAGTCCCTGCGTTTGGAGAGCAAGGGAAGGTCACACACGTCAGACTCAAGAGAAGGTCCTCGTGGCTGAGATTCCAGGACTGCAAGATAACCCTGGCGGCGAAACGCTGACAAGCCTCAAGGCGATTGGTCAGGGTAGTGTTTAAAGGATGCCATGTGACACTACCATATTCCAAGATTGGGCGAACAATCGCAAGATAAAGGATGCGACGGGTGCAGATGGGAGCACTGGAGAATACCCTATGGATAAAACCAATTGTGCGACGAACTTTCTTACATATATGGTCGATGTAAAGAGACCAGGAGAGGCTGTCAGAAATCAAAATACCAAGAAATTTCGCTGAGGACACCCTCTCAATAACTTGGTTGTCGAGGTAAATTTGCATGTCCGGGTAGGGGTTCTTTTTGGTGGTGATAACCATGGCCTTTGTCTTGGAAGCATTGGCAGAGAGATGGTTGTTAATGAACCAGCCGTGGATGGTGTTGATATCAGCTTGGAAGTCAGACAGGTCAGAAGAATGAGAAAGAGGCTTATAGAGAGTAGTATCATCAGCGTATAGGACCAGAGAGCTATTGGAAGAAAAGTTAGAAATATACAAAGATCATTGATATAGACAAGAAAGAGTAGAGGCCCAAGGACAGAGCCTTGGGGCACACCAGAAATAACAGGGACAGGGTCAGAGTCAACGCCATGCACGGCAACCAGCTGGGACATATTAGAGAGATATGATTTGAGCCAGGAGAGAATAGGACCTGTTAACCCAACAGCACCAAGTTTCCGAAGTATAGTGGGTGGTGGGGAACACGATCAAAGGCCTTTGATAGGTCGAAAAGGGCCATAACAATACTCTTCCCAATTCCTGTCTTCAATAGAACCATACCAATCATGAAGGGCAGTGATTGGGGCATCGGATGTCGATGATTTGGGAAGGAACCCGAACTGGCGTTTGGTGAGGATGTCATTGCTGGCAAGGTGATCCAAGATGTTACGGTGGATGATTTTTTCCAGCAGTTTAGCACAGATTGGTTGGAGAGATATTGGTCTGTAGTTGGTGACAGCATGGGGGTCACCGGCCTTAAAGATGGGAATAACACGGGAGACCTTCCAGGCATCAGGGACTCTGCCGGTGATGAGCGACAGATTAAAAAGTCTGCAGAGGATGGGGCAAATAGAAGGAGCTGTGTTTTTCAGCATACGACTAGTGATACCGTCCATCCCAGCAGCAGAATTGTTGTTAAGCTTTTGGATGAGAGAGAGAACATCAGAACTAGAGCAGGAAAAACAGGAAAGAGTGGAACTGAAGTTGTACTGAGGAATGGGAGTATTGGAGGCGTCAGCACGGTTGAAACACTCAAAAAAAAAACTGACTAAAGGTATTGGCTATGTCAGTTGGAGAGCTAGCACAAACACCATTGTAATGGATGGAGTCAGGAATGGTTGCTTGACCAGAACGAGTTTTACAGTAACCCAAAAAAACGCTTACTTGGGGATTCATTTTCGAGAGGGCTAGCAAAAAAGTTGTGCTTGGCATACTTAAGTCTGTTGGTTAACTTATTTCTAATTGCTTTGTACTTAGTGTAATCACTAGATTTTTGAGATTTTTTCCATTTAGGCCCTACCCCAATTTGTAGGGGTAACTGGAACACCATGACAATGTATGTATTTGGACCGAGTACAAGAAACAAAGAATAAAATGGGAGTTTATCTGTTAAAACAAGTTGTAAAAACATATTATCTACTTATTGAAACAAACAAAAATCATATATGGATACCCTCCCAACCACAGAAAGTGATTTATTGCTTAAGCGTTCCATTTACCCCAATTTACCCTCAGTACGGTGGCGGGAGATCTCTGATCGGCCAGGATGCAGGATGGAATCCAGAACTTCAGTCAGCCGCCAAGGCATGATGATAGGCCTAAGCGGGTAAATCGGAAGCCTTTTTTACAGGACTGACGAATGATGGGGGAGCCGGAGGGACCCGCCGAAACTGAAGGAAGGGGACAAACAGTAGGACTATAATAGGGAGCCGGGAGATTGTTCGGGGACGGTAAGAGTAAATTGTTATTAAAGTGACCGAAAATGGGAATACAACTGGGGGAAAAATTTGGGTTCAATGGGACAAAAATTGCCGGGAAAAATTGCCAACTTTACGAGGACGACTATTATGTGGCTTGCAACAAATAAAACTTCAAGTAAAATCATGGGCGTGGAGCCGGGGGGGGGGGGGTCCCCCTATATTTTGCCAGGGGGATGGTCCATACCATCACCCCCTCCCCTATTTGTTGACGCCTAGTGTTGGTTTCTGACCAAATTAACCTCATATTTGGCCATTTAGCCCCAAAAGTTCGCGCGAATCAATTTTTGCACCATAAGCCTATTTCAACACTATAGCTTCAAAATGGCAACATTTTTCGTGCATTTGTATCATGACCTTATTATGTCGCCAAAAGGTGCTGAATTCACTATAGGACTACTTCTAGAAATTTTTCCAACCCCATCCCCCCGCCCCCAATGTCAAATCTACGCAACTGAGTAAAATCATGCATGGTGAGAAGTGGAAAAGGGAATGTGCCTAAAACGCAGGAAGCGCCTCGAGGGGGTCTCCATGGTTGAAGGTATAATAGGCCTATATGGACGTAGGCCTAGGCCTACTGATATGTCACGGTACCCTTTAAGCCTAGGGCCTATCGGTGCAGGTTTTCTGTAACGCATTTTAGCAAGTGTCCTAAAAGCGACCAATTATGGCAAATTTTGGTGGTTTTTGTGAAAAATTGTTAAGTAAGTCTAGGCCTATAACCCAACATCGTGTGGAATATCCCCATACAAAATGTTTCAAAGACCCCCCCCCCGGCTCTGCCCCTTCCCCTGGAACCCCAAAATGGCCTATAAGGATCTGGATCACACCCGAAAATGCTTCATTCCTTTCTCCGAGGATGATTTTTTTCTTGCCTGGCATGGCATGGCATGCACCCTGACACTGGGCTATAGCCATGGCTACGCTCATGATGAAGCAAAACTGATAAAGAGGTAGGCCTATCAGTTTCGGGGAAGTTTTGGACTATAAGTCAAGGGAGAAAAGCTTGCACATGTATAGGCCTACTTGGTGGGAGAGGGAAAATGGATGGCGATTATCAACTTGGTCAGTCCCATGCACAGCAATGAAATAGAAGGTTGGAAGAAACCATGGGAGGCGTCATCAACGGATCCAAAGAAGCGGATTAGAAAATGGGACTTAGACTCGATCATGTCTATGTATTCATATTAACTCATTCAGTAGACGATCATCGGAAAGAAAATAGGCCTAGAGGAATGAATTGATCGCTGGGTGGATCAGTGATGGAACTTACCAGATATGCAAAGACCAATGTTGGTCACATACAAAGTCAGAGCCCAAGAAACCATGGGTCAGTGACTCAGGCAATGTTACAAAAATGGATCCGTGGAAGAGAATTGATTGAAGAACAAGATATATAGGAAGTGCACGAACAAGATATATATCTCTAAATGTAAAAGAGTGAAAAACTCACTCCCAAAAAGAGTGATTCACTTATAAGACCACTCAAAAAGGAGTGAAATATGTTTTTTAACTTTAGAACCACTCAAAAAAGAGTGAAAACCACTCTTTAAGAGTGAATTTTAATTCTTTCAAGGAGTTAAATGAAGGACAACTCTATAAATGTGTTGTCCTTCATTTAACTCCTTGAACGAGTTGAAATTCACTCTTTTAGAGTGGTTTTCACTCTTTTGAGTGGTTGTGAAGTTTAAAAACACATTTCACTAATTTTTGAGTGGTTTTATAAGTGAATCACTCTTTTGGGGAGTGAGTTTTTCACTCTTTTACATTTAGAGAGATATAGGAAGTGCACAACTATTTGAGAGGAGAAACAGAAACTGATACAGAAATACCGAGGTGCCGCACTGCCGAGTATCTATATAGGGAAAAGCTCATGAGACATGACTGCCAGGCGGAGCAAAGTAGGCCTATATCTATATACTTTGCTCCGCCTGGCAGTCATGTCTCATGAGCTTTTCCAATTAATTCCCTATAGATACTCGCCAGTGCACCTCGGTATTTCTGTATCAGTTTCTGTCCATTATAGCCAGTGACCATCTGGGAGAGTTGTGGAAGGGAAAAGACCTCACCAAGATCTGCAGAGGAGGAAGAAGCATGCTGCATGGACGAACTATATAAATGACAGACGGCCGTGGCGATATGTACCGGTATACGGTAGTGGGCAGACTGTGGACTGACCTAAAGCGAAGAGGAGGTGTAAGAAAGGGTGATACAATAGCTGCCATAAAGTGTTCAAGAATTTATACCTAAAACCGAGAGGAGTCAACATTGGCGGATAATGGCTAACAGACCTGAGATTTGTAGAAGGACAGGAATGTACTGGAAGGAGAAGAAGGGTACGACAAAAACGAAGATGGCGTGATGATTTCACATCACTATCATTATGGGCACAACCTGGGCAAGAGAAGCACAGAACAGAAGTAAATGGAAGCTACTTGAGGAGGGCTACATCCGACAGTGGGTGACACAGCCTGTGAGGTGAGATGAGGGGATCGAGGAGGTGAGGTGAGGTTCAGAAAACTAAAACGGTTGGCCATCTGCTGAGACTGAGTAGGTGAACCACATCCCGAGAGAACATAATTCCTCTGGAAAAGGTATACCCAAGCAGGAGTGTTGATGTCCCTAAAGTTAGAGTATCTAAGCGAAACTCTTAATATAAATTCCTATAGCTGACCGTCACAGGCTAATTTAGTTAGACCGATGGAAGCATGCTGGAGGTCTGATATGCAGCAGTACAGTAGTACAGGGCAGGCCGTAAGCACGATAAGACAGATCTTATCCTGCTTCCACGGACTTGTCAACTGGAAGACGGAATGCCGGCATTAGTATAACCCTCCGATTTATTTATGGGGTGGAACAATGAAAGAGGTGCACGGTAGCCCTATATAGCTTTGGCTGCATGATGCGGCTATACCGGAACCTGAAATTAGTAGAATGAATGGGACCGGCCGTGATACTCAGTCATTCAATGTATTCCGTATAATCACCTGCCGAAAAGAGAGGGTCATTGGGTGCGAAAATGTGGTGTCTTTATAGCGCTACATCAAGAATTTTACACTGAACAAAATGGCAAAGTGAAAACTTCGAAAGCCCATGATGAGGTCATTCATGGATGGTATACTTCAAAGCAAGAATTAAGGGGGAAAGGGGCTATTTGAACCATACCGACAACAGTGCCCACAAAAGTGGCTCAGGTTCATCTTAGCGCGAGGCTATACACGTTACTGAAGGTATGATCAGGAAAGTTGAGAACTTTCCTGGTATGATGTACCGACCCCCTGGTTACTGTATGTCTGAAGGGGTAAGTCAATGCCGGATTTACTTTTTCAGGGCCCGGGCGTCCCTGTACCTATTTATTTGCTTTGATATCTTGCAAGGGCTGTCCCTAGTCTGAATCTAGGCCCATCTGGCCCTATATAATAGGCTATAAAGCTGTGCCGGGTTTCCTATTTTAGTAGTAGGCCGGTTTGGCAGCTCTTCAGTCTTGCTATTTGTATTATTATCAGTCCAAATCGACACTCAAAACGGCACCGCCCTCTAAACAGGCCTAAGATAAGTGAGGTCCTTGTTCGTTTCGACAAACAGATTTGGGAAAAAGACAGACCGGGCGACAGACATGACAGTTGGGGAGGGGAGGGGTAACTGGGTTACAATAATTGACATCCAGATACCAGGGAAGTGCCCTGCATATATATTATACATACCACTGAGTACTACTGGCGACCACAGTTACCACACTGGCCTAGACTCTACTCCCACGTCAGACTGCTACCTGAAGTTATCGTGCAGAAAGATTTCCTTTTCAGACTTTTTGGTAATTTCAACAATTAAAATGTCGTTGCAGCATGTAAGTCACTATGTGCTATTATGTTCCTCCTCTATGTCATTTATGCATTAAAATAAAGGCTATTCCACTAGAAGTCAATAATTTAATTCCACCAATGAGTAACACTAACAGTAATTCCAATCTTTGGATCAGGACCGGCTAGCAACTCCTCTCAACTTGAGCAAACAGGCTCAGTTGTTGCACTGCACCTCACAGTCGTAACACACCGTCTAAAAGTGGATATGCCTACCACACTAACCTGAAAATGACTTCTGTGGCCAGGCAAAAATATTCCCAAAGGTTTCAAAAATACAAACTCATAAATTTCCATACATTAAACTCGTCGCGACGACACAATTTCGAAATAAAGAAGAAGATAGAAATCTCAGCTTGCCTCGGACGACCTTTGATCTGCAGTCACACAGAGCATCCGTGCGACGACGTGTGTTTGAAATGATGGCGTGTCATGTCATTTTTCGGCAGGCTAGGCAACGAACAAGTTGAGAGGTTTCACTGTGAAGTGTGAGAATAAACTTTATTTGGCCGATCACGAAACAAAATTAGGAATTAAAAAAAACCAGCATGCTCAACTCGACCAACTTGGGAGAATTGTGTCGTTTTCTTTATCCGGCAAGCACAGACAACACGGGCCGGCAACTTGACGTCCGTCCGTAGGCTGGAACTCCGTGGGCCCTGCAAGTAGGGTTCACTGAAATTTTGTCCACCCTTAAAACGGGACATAGACGCAAACCTGAGCAAATATGGTCAAGTACGTCAAGTGACAAGTCATCATCAATTTATCTGTAACAGAAACACAAGGCACTGAATCAATTTACTAATAATTGTGAGATTTCCAATTGCCTGTTGCAACACCCTCCCACATTTCAGGACGAATTTTACCATATATAATACTTTTTGCTGACGAATACTGGGTTTCGAGGCAGTCTTGAAATTTTCCATCTGCAAATAAAGCAAATTACTAAAGTGTAAAACCGACTTCCATTTCGCACCGCGGCATGTTTGACAAACTTTCGTTTTTATAATTTGCTGGCCCTCTATACTAACAATTCCAGTTGGTTTAGGATGAACAATTCTTCTTTGAGACAGTCTTGCCCTGGAAGCCGCTCTGAGTCCAGGCAATTTGCAGATTAATAATCTGCAAATTGCCTGGACTCAGAGCGGCTTCTTACCTTCTCTCCCCGGGGGTGGGCACTCGAATATGAAAGTGACGTATTATAATAGTGCATACCTGAGTACGACACCTGACTATAGTATATTGGGGATTTTTGTCGAAAAAAGGGGTCATTCAGTGGGGGCTCCAAGAAAATGGGAGTTTATGTGTGGGAACGCTAAAAATTGGGTGTCATTGACCGTGAAAAATAACTTTCTGGGAAATAAGTGCACAATTTTGCACTTACATTTTGCCATTTTGATGCTAAAATCACCCAATGCTACAAAAAAATGTTAAATTTGTTCCAAATGCGCGCAAAAATTGTGCATATTTGGACAGGTGCCGGGGACAGGTGTATATTTCTATTAAAAAAAAGGGGATCATTAATTGGGTGTAAGCTGATGAAAAAGGGGTCAATGCCAATGGGTGACAGATTTGCAAGTGGCTATTGACAGGCACATGCTAATATCATGCGAGTGCCCCCCCCCCCACCTCCCCCGGGACCTTCTCTTCTGATATATTTATTTGGTAAGACCAGGGAAGTAAGATGGATCCCGCTTCCCTGGCCAGACCCATGCCTAGATTTTCCATTATTCAGGATTCGGTCATTATAAATAGCATTTCAATACCCCCCCCACCGTTGCCACAACAAACAAGGAGAGATTTTGTCATTATTATTGATGTTGGACCTATCATGCTATGTGCGATATCTGACGTCATCACTTACGTCATAATTAGTATTTCAGACCGATGCGGTTATGAGGAAACAGCTGCATGCAGGTTTTTTGAGTGACAATAGTACAGGTTCATGTCGAGTCGATCGCGGTGAGTTGATCGACCCAGAGATGAGAAAGACTGTGCCTGATCAGCTGATGATGGAAACCGTCGTCGGTGGGGTCGGGCAATGAGTAGGCCTAGTTCAGTGCAGTTGGCAATGGGTGAAGATATTCGTGTTACTGAATTCTGTATAGGACTGATATCATATCGTATTATAGGCCAATCTAAACGAATATAGTCCTCTTAGCAAAAAAGTGCAACTTGAAACCCTTCTGCAATTCTGTCAGCTTCTGTCCCGTTATCATGGTTATAGAGGGAATACCATCAGCAAACAAAGTTTATTCTCAAGAACTTCATAAAAAAGGTTCCTAGAACCATTTAATATAACGATTGTAAAGATCCTTCGGTTGTTCTTTGAAGAACCTCTATAGCTGTAAGTTCCAAGTTTGAAGTTTATTTCACCATCATCATAATCATAGAAGGTAATAAAATATAGAGAAAAGTGTGTAGGACAATCACAAGAGCAAAGCTCGAAAGACCAGTTTGAAGACGTGATTGCCCTCAGTGCAAAAACAAAACAGACAAGGATGGGGTGCAAACAGCAGACTGACGGGACTAGCCCAGTGCAGACAGACAAAGACGTTGGCAATGGTATTTATGGTAAAAGTATGGAGAGGGATCCTGGAGGATAGCCAAAGAACCCTTTAATATGTATACCGTCGACTCCCGCGTCGATCATGGTTATAATAAGGTAAGACGGCCAAATAGCTTTGTTTCGTCGACGAGATGGTATAGGCCTATATCTTTACTGGTCAACTACTTTGGAAGTTCTTTTGGAGATATTTTTGGGCGCCGGAAATGTGCCATGCTAATGTTGACTTTATATAAAGCTGCTTATATTCCCGGCTTATATTACTTTGGAAGTTGTACATGAACCCAGGCATAAACTCCCCGATTATAGTTCTCCTTTCTGAGAATATTGTCACTTTTTTCTGTGACATGACGCGAGTCGAGTGAAGGCGTGGGTGAGCTCATGTTAAATCGGTCCACATTTTGGTGACAGTTGGTAAATAGTTTTATGTGTCAGATAGCTCATCCACAATCCTACTTCATCCTCAGTCGGGTATCCGTGCGGCTGAATTAGTGCATTATAAATGATAATCCTCGGTATACCGGTATCCCAGCTTTTATCATATTTTCTATCGTAGTCTTACGTGTTTTTTTAAATTGCGGAATGGCTTCCAGCCAATATGTGGAAGTTGGGTGAATGGGTACGGTGTGCCTTTTCAGTCCACATAATGTGCATTTGGGCGCAAGTGCATGTATGTGTAGGCAGGTTTGTGGTTTCATGGAATTCATTCAAGTAAATCCAATAAACCCCAATAGGTTAAAAGTGCTGATATCATGACTTGTGTAAACCATGATGTTACCATGGTTACTGTGCATTGGGTGGTGCTCAAATGGGCGGATTATTATGATTATATGGCGTTTTATTCACGGATTCAGGGAAGCTGCCCCCTAGAAAAAAAAGGGGAGGGGAAGACGATTTTTAGGCAACTTTGACAAATATTTTGAAAACATTTCCAACTCGTGGTCAATGGTGATGCAGGGTGTTGCAGTGATGCTGAGTAACATTAGACTATCACAGTAGAAGCACATCAGGATGATGGTGATGCAGAGTGTTGCATAGCATTGCAGAGTAGGCCTAAGTGGACGATCTCAGTTGATGTGTTTCTACTGGACTGATCAAGCTGATGTGATGTAGAGTAATAGTGGATGATCCCAGTAGAAACATCATGGTGATGCATGGTGTTGAATAATAATGCAGAGTAAGTGGACGATCTCAGTAGAAACACATCAGGCTGATGATGATGCAGAGTAATGGTGGATGATCCCAGTAGAAACATCAGGTCGATGGTGATGCAGGGTGCGGCATGGCAATGCAGAGTAAGTGGATGATCTCAGTAGAAATACACCAGGCTGATGGTGATGCAGAGTAACAGTGGATGATCCCAGTAGAAACATGTCAGGTTGATGGTGATGCAGAGTAATAGTGGATGATCCCAGTAGAAATACATCAGGTTGATGGTGATATAGCATGTTGCACAACCAAGTAATTATGGATGATCCATAGAACACTTCAGGCTGATGGTGATACGGGGTGTTGCAGTGATGCAGAGTGATGCTGATGGTAATGTAGGGGGTTGGTGTTGCACAGTGATGCAGTGTAACATTGGACGATCCCAGTAGAAACAAATCAGGTTGATGGTGATGCAGGGTGTTGCACAGTGATGTACAGTAACAGTGGAAAAAATTCCAGTAGAAACATATCAGGCTGATGGTGATACAGGGTGTTGCACAGTAATGCAGTGTAATAGTGGATGATCCCAGCATCAAACACATCAGGCTGATGGTGATGCAGGATGTTGCGCAGTGATGCAGAGTAAGTAGTAGTGGATAAGCCCAGTAGAAACACATCAAGCTGCAAGCTGATGGAGATGCAGGGCGTTGCATGGTATTGCAGAGTAAGTGGACCATCTCAGAAGAAGCACATCAGGATGATGGTCATGCAGGGTGTTGCAATGATGCAGAGTACAACCAAGTAATAGTGGATGATCCATAGAAACACATCAGGCTGGTGGTGATGCGGGATTTGCAGTGATGTAGAGTAACAGTGGGCGATCCCAGTAGAAACACATCAGGATGATGGTGATGCAGGGTGTTGCACATGATATGTAGTGTAACATTGGACGATCCAAGTATAAACACATCAGGTTGATGGTGATGCAGGGTGTTGCACAGTGATGCATAGTAATAGTGGAAAATCCCAGTAGAAACATATCAGGCTGATGGTGATCATGGTGATGTGGAGTGATGCAGAGTAACAGTGAGTGATCCCAGTAGAAACACATCAGGCTGATGGTGATGCGGGGTGTTGCACAGTGATGCTGTGTAATATTGAGTAAGTGGACCATCTCAGTAGAAACACATTAGGATGATGGTGATGCAGAGAAACAGTGGATGATCACAGTAGAAACATGTCAGGTTGATACTGATACAGTTGTTGCACATTATATAGTGGATGATCCAAGCAGGGTGTAGCCATCTTTTTTGGTCAAATTTCAGCAGCAAAGACAACAAATTTAAAAGCTATTATCGGTGGGAAATATACATTATTTTTTCAGAGACTACATGAGAAGTCTTTGAGCTTCTAAAAAGGGCTTATTTGGACAATGTGCGTGTGTAGCATGCCAAAATTTGGTATTTTACACTGTTAGTGTAAAATTAAAATACCAAATTCTGGTGCAAAACAGGCTCCTTGCACTTTTTTTTCCTTTGCCTTCTCAATTTTCTCTTTCATGTTTTGTCAGGGGCACTTTTCTTTCATTTTTTGTCGGGGGGGGGGGGCACTCTGGCCCCCTGGCTACACTACTGGATCCAAGTAAAAACACATCTGATTGATGGTGATGCAGGGTGTTACACAGTGATGCAGAGTAAGTGGACGATCCCAGTAGAAACACATCAGGATGATGGTGATGCAGGGTGTTACACAGTAAATGCAGAGTAAGTGGACGATCCCAGTAGAAACACATCAGGATGATGGTGATGCAGGGTGTTACACAGTGATGCAGAGTAAGTGGACGATCCCAGTAGAAACACATCAGGATGATGGTGATGCAGGGTGTTACACAGTGATGCAGAGTAAGTGGACGATCCCAGTAGAAACACATCAGGATGATGGTGATGCAGGGTGTTACACTGTTATGCAAAGTAAGTGGACGATCCCAGTAGAAACACATCAGTATGATGGTGATGCAGGCTGTTACACAGTGATGCAGAGTAAGTGGACGATCCCAGTAGAAACACATCAGGATGATGGTGATGCAGGGTGTTACACAGTTATGCAGAGTAAGTGGACGATCCCAGTAGAAACACATCAGAATGATGGTGATGCAGGGTGTTACACAGTGATGCAGACTAAGTGGACGATCCCAGTAGAAACACATCAGGATGATGGTGATGCAGGGTGTTACACAGTTATGCAGAGTAAGTGGACGATCCCAGTAGAAACACATCAGGATGATGGTGATGCAGGGTGTTACACAGTGATGCAGAGTAAGTGGACGATCCCAGTAGAAACACATCAGGATGATGGTGATGCAGGGTGTTACACAGTGATGCAGAGTAAGTGGACGATCCCAGTAGAAACACATCAGGATGATGGTGATGCAGGGTGTTACACAGTGATGCAGAGTAAGTGGACGATCCCAGTAGAAACACATCAGGATGATGGTGATGCAGGGTGTTACACAGTGATGCAGAGTAAGTGGACGATCCCAGTAGAAACACATCAGGATGATGGTGATGCAGGGTGTTGCACAGTGATGCAGATTGCAGAGTAATAGAGGACAATTCCAATCAGACCAGTGGCATAGCCAGGGGGAAGCTTCCCCTGTGAAATGTCTTGCCCCCTGTGGTATGTGTATTTTTTTGACCATTTTCATCAAAATTTGCCCTAAAAGTTGTCTTGCTCCCCTTTGCCAACCCTCTGAAAAAGTGCTGGCTACGCCACTGAATCAGACTAATGGTGATACCAGGTGTTGGACTGTAGTGGACGATTCTATGCATACAAGGGATAAAGCAATGATAATCAGTCACAGTAGAGCGATTTTAAATTGAATCATATGCATAAGTAGCAGCCTCTTACCCTCATTCTGAACACCAGTGAAAATATGCTGGTTGGTTGATGTTGAATTTGTCCGTGCACCAGGGAGCTATTATATATTCAATTAACTTTGACACAAGGTTCTAATTGTTTTATTGAAAACGATGCTATTCTAAAAAAGTAATAAAAGAAAGTGTTTTACCCAGGTTTTTACATCCTAGTACCTGACATGTTTATTTTTATTAAGGTTTAAAATTGAATTTCTTGATTGAAAATGATATTAAAAATTCATAAAATAAAATGTTTTTTACTATCCCTGGACCTAACATGTTTATCTTTTTAAAGCAGAAACTCATTTCTATTTGATTTCACCATAATTATGTTAGGATTCACAATTAAAAAAAAATGGGGTTCAGTGACCCAACATCTTAAAGCAATGTGTGATTTGTATAAAGAAAATAGATTCCCATTTAAATTTTAGTTTTCAGTGATAGCTACTGATCGCATTGCCAACTTTTACGCAAACTTGCCGCTAGGAACACAATTTTTTCCAAATAGAACCAGTCTAATACATGTGCAAGTAAAAACAGGCAGATACAGTAGATCTGGATGACCCCCTCAACACACCCTTGAAGGCATCAAGGGAGGGAAGGTGACAGGACCGGATCCTTCTCCAAGTTATTCCAGTCCCTATTGATCTGTTCCTTGCCAAAAAGGATTCTGAAGTGGATTGAAGTGCTTGATAATACCTCATTTAGTTGGTCGGACCAGTTGATGTCCACCAGGTTACGTATGCGATCATCATGGCAGGATTTGAAGACGTCATTCCTCTTGGATTGGCTAACGGAGCTCTTTGAGTATAGATGAAACACTACTACGCATAATGTCGCTGCACTGTGATATCTTGATTTAACTTATCATCACATTTTCAAATCATTTAAAACTTTGTGTCTATGTTAATTGGTCACATAATCAAAAACACACCAAATGTCAAAACACACAGAATTGATTAATTAACCCAGTCATGGTATTTTATAAAAAATTTCATTTTATTTTCATAAAATGATTGACAAATTTTGATTTCTTAGAACCAAACAGCAAATTGACCAAAATCAAAGTTTTATATCTCATTAATTAGAAAGAATGGAGGTATGCAAGTTGGTGAATTTGAAGAGCTCAAAAATGTATTACTACACACCAATTTTCTCAAAAAAGTCAAAAATCTTGAATAGAACAGTATGTGTGATGTGAACAAAGATTTGTAACCTGCTCCCATGGAATGAGCGAAAAGTTGTTAGTTGGAAGTTTCGAGATGTCCCAACTTTGAGTTGATGTTCTTTGCTTGAAGACACCTGTATTGGCAGTGGTATGTCCTTTGTGAATGGGGACAGAATTGAAAACAGCATATTATTTCCCAATTCACAAAGGATATACAACTGCTTATACACTTCATTAATATATTCATGTTCATTGATTGGTTAAAAGTGGATCACATGACCAAAAATAGTTCTACCATCAGTACTCCTATCCGTAAATAGTACCTCTAAGCCGTAAATAGTATTTTCAATGTCCCGGATGAGACATAAATAGTACCTCCAAGCCGTAAATAGTACTTTTGACCATGCCTTCCGCGTGCGCCCATTGGATGCGACGGAACAGTTCACGCACGCGAAACTGCCATAGGGTAATTTCTCGCTGCTGTAATTGGTTAGCCTGATTTTATACATAGTACTATTGATCTCACCTCAGGCCCATAGTTTTAACCAGAACCTCTCATGGCAGTATATATTTGAATACTATACAGGTGTCTTCAAACAAAGAACAGCAATGCAATTGCAAGTCTCAAAACCACCTACTTTGTAAACGCTCATTTTGTGGGAACAGGTCACATTTATGCAGTCCTTTTTAAAGTTTTGTTCAGTTCAGCCTCTTAAGGGTATACGATTGGTCGAAGCAGCAACAAAAAAATGTAGTTCACAGCATCTTGCGAATGGTAGTGAGCTTTAGCAAAAATTGCATTGCTCAATTCATAACGAGCATATAGAAGAATTCAAATATCACAGATATACTTTTGTAGGTCCTGTGGTTCTTGAGTTATGTTGTAAAGAGGGCTGAAACAACAACACTTTAGTAAAACGTACATAACTCATTAACAACAATAAATTAAGCAGGTTTTCAAAGTATATGATTTGTAGAATGAACTTTGCAAAACACCAAAGTGTTATTTTTCAATAATATATTGATTCAGATAATGAAAATCGATTTTTGGGCTGCTTCGACCAACAATACCTCGTATAACCTTAAAAGGAATAAAGTGTTTCAAGATTTAAAATGGCTTAGATTGCACAGATTGCAAGACCTCCAAGACCCATCGCCTACAGTAAAATATTTATTTGAATAAACACAGCTAGCCCATCCATGCCCGCGATACAGCATCTGTACGTATTCTGTGTTACAGTGTAATCAACAATCGCATGTGCATAAAAGGCAAGTGAATCCAAATCACTCATGATTGGTAAGTATTTACATTAAGTATGCAAGGTTGTGCATTCTCACTGTATTTTGAAAGAATTGAATTTTGAAATACAACTGGGGTTAGATCATGTACAGCTGTTGGTAACTGTGCTCATTCAAATTAAATTTTTACTATAACTAGTGCTGGTTTTTCCCAGCCCTTCAAAAAAGGCACCATTCTTTACCGTTGTGTCTAGGTAACACAAATCCTCCGAATGTCACTGTATTTTACACAACGTTACAAAAAATAAGTCAAAATATACATGACACAGATATGCTACATAAGTTAAACATGGTAAATGGATTGCTATAAACATATTATATAAAAAAAAAAGCCTCTAGGCGACGGAAAAAATCCTGTTCTACGGGCGTACCAAGTAGGGTCGGTCAATCTGGATTTTTTTTCTGGACGAGGCTAATGCCTTTAAAAAACCACCAAAAGCTTAAAAAATCTTTGAAAATTAAAAAAACATAGTTTGAAAATTGTCTAAATCTTTTCAAACAATTCCTGTCAAAATCAAACAGCTGTTTTTAATTTCATACACTCTGCCTGCAACAGATAATAACGTCCATGAATTCCACCCGCGATAGACAAAACTGCTACGATCTGGGTTGGTTGGGCCCTAGAACAGGTTGTTTTTTCATCGCCTTGTCAACAAGTCTATGCTACCTGTTCAGCAACTTGATCCCATCCTGTATCTTGTCCAGTTCATACTATTTTAGGTAATAAATGGTACATATATCATGGACGAATTAGCAATAGGCTCTTTGTGAAAATCATGGCACACCAGTGTGTAAAATAGCACCCGTCGGATATGGGCTGCTTTGTCATTGGACATGCTACTTTCCTGACCCGCCTATCCGATGGATGCCCAAATTGTTGCTACTATAACTTGCATACCGACTGCTAAAATGCCAGGACAAAATTAACAAAATTTGTGATGTTTATCTTCCGTTTGGCCTATTTTAAGCCTAAATTATCCTTACTTTGGCCCATCTCAGCATTAGAATTAGTACCAGGTCAGCTGGACAATTTTAGAAATTTTATCCACATTTTGACAATTTTGTCCGGTACACCACTGATAACTATACACTCAGATAGCACCTGAGCCCATACATCAAAACCAAAACAAGACATGAAATATATGAACAGGTTACTTTCAGCTGAGACAGGTTACTTTGAGGAGCAGCCTGTCCTGCGGAATAGTTGCTTTTTTGGCTGAATTTTACACACTCTCTGGTACATGAATTCTCTTTTATAAAGCTGAATATACAGTCACCCTGGATGAGGAGTGATTGACTTCGGACCAATGAAATAAAAAGCGAGATATGCGAGATTGGCATTCAAAGCACAGGGACTCTGCTTGTTGGTGCATTATCTGTACCTCTTTAATCTATAGGCATGAGAATGGCTTTTTGAAAACTGCCTGAAAAAGTGTGTGAATGCGTCAAATTTGGACAAGAAAACTGTCTGAATTCAGGCAAAAGCCTGAAAATTCTCATGCCTGATTCTAAGACTGAAACACACAGTATATGCTTGAGAAAATATCCTAAGCAGATAACTATTTTTTTGAAACAGAGAAGCTCTCTTAATTTCATACACTGTAAGATTCCTATTTGGGCTGCCTGTCACCAAGGTACCTGACTGGTACACAAAGAGTACCTACACAGTACCAATGCTGCTGCACAGGATCCACCAGCAGTGGTACCCCACTGATACTACACAAGTGTTCTGTGTACTGCACAGCACCATCCAAGTACCTTGGCGACTGTGGACATTTGCAGGCGACGTAATAGGATCTGGTAGTGTATGTTTACAAACTACTGCTAAGGCCCCCAACAATAGTATGTCTCAAAGCTTGCCAAGATATTTTTTAAATCCAATGCGGAATGCATTTTATACTTTCCTTTTTTTCTGTTTTTCCCCACCTGACTCCAACTCAGTCAAAATAAGCTTGCTTGGGATGTCTGACCCTATAAAAACTTGCTTTCTGATAAACATAATGAAATAAGTGATGCGATCAAGCTAAATGAGTCCGATGTCGATTAAAATCAAAATCAGTTTTCAATTTCATTGCATAAGCCATTTTCAGAGCTTTATTTTGCTGTAAACCTCATTATAATAAGACATACAGTTTTAGAGATATGGCCATTTTAGTGTTGCTCAGAACAAAAAAATAAAAAGGAATTTGAATATTATTATTGGCTATATCTCAAAATCAATATTCCTGACATCCGACTCATTTTGCTTGATCGCATCACATATAATACTAAATCATAGTGTTAATCGCATACTTCTGCCAAGAAATGCTTTTAAAACATACTTTTAAAGATATTTTTGGTAAAAAAAATTTAACTGGCCAATTTTTGCAAGACAAATACTGTCATAACAAATGCAAGCACAAAAGGCATACTTTCTTTTCTGCCTAATTATCAGCCACAGCACCTGGGCTTAACTTCTGTGTAGTAAGGTGACGAAAAACAGAAACCCTGTTCTACGGGCGGACGGACCTTTCAAGTAGGGTCGGTCAGTTGGCTTTTTTTCCCCTTTTTTTTGGAAATGACCCAAAAAATCACCAAAATATGTTAATAATTTGCAATTTGAGAAAATATTGAAAAAAATTTGTTCCTGAAATTTCCGCAATTTGGGTCGGCATTCATTTGTACAGGAAAATATTTTTCCCAAATTGTTCAAAATCTGGGTCGGTCGGGCCTGTAGAACAGGGTTTTCTTTTTTCATCGCCTAATGATGACAAGTAAACAACCTGTATTATATAATAAACCTATTCATAATGGCCAGGCTATTCCATATGGAATACACACCCCCAATGAGGAAGAGATTGCAATTCCAACCGTGTCTCCCCTTACTTATCTCTATGTGTAATAAAGTCTAGCAACTTCTTCTCACTATGATGTTGCCCACTGAGGAGAGTCTAGACTGACTGTCAAGCCTGACAATAAGGTCTTGCTGTCCTGAGAACAAGAATAAAGCATGCCACCTGCACTGAACAGTGGTTAGTCCGAATAATCAGACCCAGAACAAAATATTAATTTCTGACATGATCGTGTTCTGGGTCTGAACTGTTTCCATTCGAAATCTTGATGGCAAATTGGACAAAAGAAGCACATGGTTCTACTTCACAGTTTTTTAATCCCCTATTCATGTTGCGTGAATCACTCTATTGTGGACCATCCTTTTGATACTAGAGTATTTGGACAAGCGGAACAGTTTTGACAGGCCTTTTGTCTACCTCTCTGTTTGTAAACAAATGAGGAGGTCGAAATTGTCCTCCTCGGCGAATACGAAAGTCAGCGTAATAGTACGGCACTGAACAGTGGTATGAAATCATCACTGACATTGCCCAAATGTTGCTGCCAAGATATTCCATCAACAGTTTGATGAATCCAGCATCATATCAACCCATTGCATCTCAATGTTCATACATATTTGGGTTTCAAGCATATACCTTTACGGTTTGCAGCAGGTTGCTCATGGCATGCCTTGTCAGGATGCTATATGGTACTTTTCAGTTGTCACTCAATGACACTATGAGTTTATAGCACCACTTGGTGGTTTGGTGTTCATTCATCACACTCCCATTTTGGCAGCTTCAGCTCTAATCACATTGATTAAATCTTGATTGATGAGGAAAATAAATCGCAATCCGGCAATCTGTAGAAATGACATACAATAACAAAATAACTATCAATCAATAACAATAATCCATGTTAAATCGGTGCACTTCATCAACTATAATAGGGACAAATAAAATCAAGGTATTTGTTTGTCTCTGTGCTCCAATAATGCCCACCTTACTCTTGTGTAAATTTATGAATGTAAGCTTCTGTCTTATATTACATTACATAGTGGGAAAAACATTTCATTGGATATACTACAGATAATAGACCTACAGTCCAACTTCTTTTATCCGGCCATGATGGGACTCAGTATTGTCCGGATAAGTGAAAAATCCGGATAAGTGAATTACATGCAATTCTGCATTGACTGTCCCAAGTACTGAAATTGTGACAACAAAAGATTGTTCTAAAATGGGTAATAACACTAAAAGATGGCTTTAGAGTACTTTATGCAACTTAGATATGTCGTTATAAGCATTCAGAGCATGGAATTAAGGTGTTGAATCCTCCAAAACATGTTTTCCTGTGAAGATTTCACAGCCGGATAACAGAGAGATCCGTATAAAAGAGGTCCGGATAAGAGAGGTTGGACTGTATATCTCTAGTGGCTGATAAATTAAGTGCATGGACATTCTTTTAAAAACAGAATGATATAGGTGCAATTAGGCTCAGGCGATTGTTAAATTTTTCAAAAACATCCTTTTTTCAAATTTGCTTGTGTTTTAGATAACCTGTTCACGTTATGTATGTACATGCGCTTTCATCTTGAAAACAGACCATTTTTACATGAATTTTTGTTCACGGATGATACCCACTAAAGTTTGTTTGGCTTATATAAGGCAAAAATTATTCAGCTTTTGTTACTGTGTGCGTCAATAAAGTCCCAACTTGTACGTCAGTCACACATTACGCAACACGCAACTAGCGTAAGAACTGCCCAACTGCATGCACGCCATTCTATATCAATAATGAGTTTTATTTTTTCCACCTTATATAAGCCGAACAAACTTTAGTTAATGACCAGTGTCCCTTGGGATAAAACTACAGCATGACACTAACTTACCTCTACAACAGAATTATTATTCAGCTTCGTTTTCTGACCCTTCAGTACTGCTTTGCCATCTATATGTATAGCTCTTTTGCCTTCATTCGCTACATAAAATTCCCCGCTATTCCTAAGTTTGATGACCCCTTGTTTGCGAGATACTTTCCATGCCGGCCCTTCAAGGGAGAGATCCACATCAATGGTATTGTCTTTCGTTGCTCTCCCAATAGTAATCTAGTGGTAAGAAAAGAGAAATGCAGTGATTTATAGTGCACTATAATCCCACAAACTTTTGCACACTTTACAGAAATTCTCTGTCCACTGTGGCCCAAGACACACCATTTAGCAAACTTGAACATCATACCAAAATAAACCATCAACAGTTTAACAATAACAAATCTACAATTTAATAATGGATTGATCAAAACTAGCATGGCATGCGACATAGCTAGTAAGGCTGAACCCAAAATGATTTTTGTCCACTGATCCGATATTGATTTTCCGATCTGATCCTATATTTTTATTAAGGCATGAAAAGTGGCAATAAAATTTTTGTGTTTAAATCGCAGACAATTTGAATTTGCTTAAAAATGTACATATTTAAGAACGTAAATTGGCTTCTTGTGGTTTTTTCCTTCAGCTAATGATGAATGTCTATAAAACTCCTGTTGACACAGCGCAGCCTGCGATGCAGTAGACTCTTACATGTAAAAAGGCCAGTTTGGGCATTAAAACTTATTGTGTTGTTCCTTATATCTGGCCCATCTGATTGTTGGTTCAGCCTTCATAGCTAGAGCCACAAGTATTCCCTTTCCTAGTTTCCGAGTAGAAATCCATTCAGTGACTTGACAATTTAAACTGCAATACTAACATTGAATTTCATTTGTGATACCCTAGGTATTAAAGATGATGGCTGGGAAATTGGGCAGCGACCACACTTTGTGCTGGAATGCCAATCTTCATATCAAAGGCAATTGAGCCAAAGTATTGTTGCTGTGGGTCAGTCCCCATGCCTTTGCACAACAATCTGTTACCTTCTTAGCCTAAATGGGACCATATATAATCTGGGTTGAAAGAACTGAATGAAGGTAAAGAGTCTTGTTCAAGGCAACACTCAGTGCTGTGCTAGGGCTGGAACTCTCAAACTAGGCATATACCAAAATGTTATAGCCAACAATGATAACAATAAAAACAGAAAATGGGAAACATATTCTCATCTTAGCTTAGTAGATTCAAACCACATTCATATTGAGGACACCTGAACATTTTGTGGACCTAGACCAAGTCAAGATCTTGGTCACAAACCACACAGGTGGTTTGAATGCCGTGTTAAGGAGCCAATCTACATCAAAGTGAACAAGCCATCACTCAACAAGGAAGGGGCAGGCTTCAGGAGTCATTCTGCGTGTTTACACTGAGCACTCTGTATTTTTACCCGGTATTACCTGGTAACCCACAATCCAATTCAGGCAACAACCAGCACGTTTCTACTTATGCTTAAAATCACACCACTCTTCGCCATACATACATTCTCCCAGCCACATTTCCCTAACATAATATGAAATTTCAAAAAAAGAAGGAAATTTAATTAGGCAGAGGCGGGGCTCGAACCCACGCTGCACTGCGCCGCTATCACGTATAACATATGACCAGCGCCTTAGACCGCTCGACCACGAAGGACTTGATAGTGTCATCGTGAAAATTGAAACATCTAATATTAATAGATCGCAACTTCATTACTACATCATCTTTTGGAATTTTATCTGCTTAAAACATTAATGTGTATTTATAAAGCTACCATTATTTATATTGTTGAATTCTCAAGCGCATAGAGACAATTAATACGACGGTCCTATGAATAGGCCTACATACACAATACATAATTTTTTAATGATTTTGATATTGCGGCCACATGCTCTGCTGTGCATGTGGTTTCCCGCAAATAGCGAAGTTGTATTACGAAGTGCATCCGAACTCCATTTTGAAGCAAATGCTTTTGACAAGGCATTGGATTGTTCCAGTTTGCATCCTAAATCCACATTAGACCCCTAATTTTATTTACGAAATCAAAAGATTAGATTATCATAACAACAAAACGGTAATCTTTTTTGGGTCTAATGTGAAAATTACATTAAAAAATTACAGTTTTTACAGAATTAATTTCCACTTAATTCCAAAAATGGCGTATATAAGATTAAAATAAATTCTCTACCTTCTATACTAGATCAATTGTGACGCAAATTGTTATCAAAAATTGTTATGATAGATGTACAGTTAATATTCATATATTCCATTACCTATCTGATGGTACAGTTTTTACACAGAAAATATTTATTTGAAAAACCTGCCACTCAGCTTTTCCGGAAAGGTCACAGGGTTGCCGTGACCTGTGCAATAATTACAATCAAAATTATTCTTATTCTAATAGCAAGCGTTTCTAAAATGCAGTATGGCGAAATGTGGTGTAGCTTAAAATAAGGGTTGTGGTGTGTACCGGAAGTACTGAAAATATTTTTCTGACCCCCAAGCTGCTTTTAAGGTCACAATGTGATACATAAAATGTGCATAAAAGAAGTTCATCACCCAGGAACTGTTAACCATTGTGTTTCCACTGACAGAAATACCGGGTGTCACACCACATGGTCTACCTCATGAGGTGGATCACGGTTGCTGGGTGTCCACACCGCATCACTCTGAACCAATCTGTTTCCACTGAGCACATTAACCGGTAACACTCTAAACTAAACCACATTACCCACCAACCGTTCCCCAGTAGAAACACGCAGTATAAGTCTCTGGTCAAAAAGGCCACAAGCAGATGAATACATCACAGACTCACTCTCGTTGAGAAAAGATGGGAGTATCCAGCTAAAAATTCCGAGGTAGGAATAAATTTTGTGTTTGGATGAAAAACATCAAAATTTTAACTTATGCAAATTTCAATAAATCTGTTTCCCTTGCTCACTCACCTCTCTGGACCTCATGAGATAGCGTACTAATCTGCCACGTAATACTGCAAGTGTTTGGTTATCAAAGTCTGGTGGACTTATACCTGAAAAATACATAAAGTTGCATAATTGAAGTTGGTCAGTTGCAATTGTCACCAAGTGACTGTAAATTGGTCTTATATTTATATAATATTGGATACCTTTGAGTGTGATAAGAGAAAATACAGCATGAGTTATGAAAACAGTGACCAAGCCGAAGGCGAGTCTACTATTTTCATGACAAATGCAGTATATTCTTGTATGCCACAAAAGTAAGTATCTAATATTATTAATATTATCATAAGATATGAAGCCTTTTTTGATGCTTTTTGAGTGGTATAGGGTATAGCTAAATGCTTCACATTATATAATAATAACTTTTATCCGCTGCTTCTTCCTTTCTGTGTCATGAGGCCTGAGTAGGCATCTCTCCTGGCCTGTGCATATTTAGTGCAAATTTTGTAAAGTAACTTTGCAGTAAATTGAACATAACAGGTCAAACCTGTTACATGTTGGGATTTTTTAAAAAGCATTAATTTCAGTTTAGAAATTTTATGGTAAAGGAACTGGCAACACCGCTTGATGAGATGGAAAATTAAAGGGCATATCATACTAGGTAAACGCAAGGATTGTAGTGTTTTTTGTGACATAATTTCTGTCGCTTATCAAAAAAGCAATATTATTGCTGACATTGAATAGATAAGTTGATACCCCAGCATCAAGTCGCATGCAGTTGACTTGAAGGCAACTTTGTCGTTAGCCACGAATGGACACTGTAGCGATTGTGAAAATGCTATCAGTGTTTGATTTAGAGAATAAAGGTATTGTTTTTAGCCGCTGGAATGCATCTATCGTCTCATATAACACGGGCGACATCATTATTTTAAGTAAAACAACGAGGCGAAGCCAAGTTGTTTTCCGCTGAAAATTATGATGTCGCGTGTTATATGAGACGATAGATGCACGACAGCGGCGAAAAACAATACCTTTATTCTCATTCTTAAACACTTCAATTCAATTGATCATATATAAACCAAATTTTAATCAAACTAGGGCTTAGAATCGATCAGTCCGGTTGTTGCTAAAGCACCTCCGATTGGTTCAAATAGCGCGTACGTGTATCGCGTCGACACGCACATGCCTAAGTGTGTGATATCGTGTCATATCACACAGGTAAGAACCAATAAGATTGCAAGAACATTCTTAAGTGTTTAAGAATATTGATTACCAGCAATCTTTTAATTGTTTTATATCGCAGTTCGAAGCCTCAACAGGTGCAATTTATTTATTTCAGTAATTTGATTGTGACTTTATGTATATTTTATATGCTTTTTTTAAATGTCTTATAATGCGATTTAATGTAAATATGTAATATTTCATGCAATTTGGCCTACGGGCCATAAATTGAAATAAATCAAATCTGAATCTAATACTGATAATAAATGGCCATGAAACTACAGCATAATTAAAACTGTGCCTTGCGGACTACTAATGAGTAGTTTCTATAACACCCACCTGTTACACTGTCTACCATAACCTGCCATTTGGGAATCTCATTTTCAAGATGTCGGATCTCACGCTTTTGTCTTCTATCAAACTGGGCAAGTTCTGAAATGAATGAATGAACAAATACAGAATATTAGCTTTATAAATAATTACAATCATTGTGTACTTCAGTGGATTTGTCCAGCAAGTTCAAAAAGTCTAGGATATGGTCTGCTCAATCAACATTAAATTTTACAGAATTAATTGAATCGAGGCTTACCTTGCTCCAGAATTTCATCTTTAGGATCCCTACAAAAGAGAAAAAGACAAATAAAAACAGCTCTTTGATGATAATATAGTCCAAACTTATAAACAACAGGATGATCATGACCCAATATTTTGCCGCATCCATGTTATTCCTTTTAGAAATGGACATTTAGTCAAGTTTATACATGTGAAAATAAAATGATATATTTTGAATACTCATTTCCATCCTGGTGTCAACAACTTGTCTGTAATGATAAATCACATCAGCAAATTTTAAAAATTAGTCAGAAACAAAACAAAAAGTGACTGCTTATTATAAGGTTCGAATTTCAACCAGCCTAATCATGAAGCTACTGGCCGAGAGGTTAAGGCACAGGTCTCTAAACCCGAGGCCCTGGGTTCGATTCCCAGGCGGATCATTTTTTCTACTTGTCTCGTTTATTATTTGCAAAGGCGAACCTGGTGAAAAATTATGATCATTATATGTAATTCCTGTCGATTATGCCATTGTTTTCCATGTTATATTTCCTCTACATTATGTTCATCATGTATAATTCCTGTCGATCATGCCACTGTTTTTCCATGTTATTCTGACTTAATTATGAAGAAAATATTAAAACATTCTGAGTTGATCAATTTTGTGGACAGGATGTCTGGTGAAGCCAATACAACAGTTTTCTCTAAACCTAACATTCTGCACATAATCATATCACAATACTATCACACAAGTTTGAGCACTTACTGCAATTGTGAATCCTCCATCATGTCTTCAGCATCGGAAAAGTTAAGTACATGATCCCCTCTTGGCATTGGTTGGACTGTATACACAAAACAGGGATGTAAATGATATAATTATTAAACTATTAGTAACAAGAAAAAAAAACCAACAAATCCCTGCCAAGTTGACATAGTTCAAGACTTCTGCATTTAAAAAGGATTTTATCAGCAGGTGAAACAATTCTGTACCTTCTTCATCCTCAAGTACAGCACATGTTTCATTGAATGAATATATCCAAACTGTAGGTGGCCATACAATGTACAGTCAAAAATCTCAGCTGCAAAGGGATACTTTGTGAGGTGCAGTAAATGACAGTTGTCTGCAACCTAATGGTAACTCTCCTGTGACACTACTTCAGCTCCATCATGGCTCAACAAGTTTCAACCAGACACAGACTAATACAGACCATTCAACAGTCAAAGTCCCTGCCCATGCTTTGTATGCTGTGAATTCTCACATATTCATGAGGGCATTGTGTCTAGCAATCATGCCAGCGTTGCGCACCTTCACGTATTAGTACATGGTGTTACGTAACCCAGTGCAAAATTTGCTACACTAGTGGAACCAATGCTTTTTAGCTTCTGAATGATTATTTATACTTTTGATTGTCAATATCCACTAAGAACATAATTAGGATCATTTTCTAGAATCCAAGATGGCTGCCAAATCCAAAATGGCCGCCAATTTGTCTAAAATGACATTGATTTCTTTCCTTTTTCCTGATTATTTTCGCTACAAATGTTTCTGAGAATCCACTGAGAACTAACAACTTAATTTGGTCCATTTCCTCCAATCCAAGATGGCCTCTCTTATTAAAATATGGCATACCGCTTTTGGCAATTACTATCATCGAGAGTAAAATACATGTATCTCATTTCTGTCAGATATGGATATTAAAATGATTCTAAACATCTTAAAGTAGTGCAACAACATTGCTTAAGGAGAATACATGTGTATTTCACTTTCAAAATGGCCGCCAAAGTGTTTGAAATTGGCTATGATTAATTTTCAGCATTTATGCAATGAAAAGCAGAAAATCATGTTTTTAAAAGTTGAAATGTATTGTAATTCAACTTTAGACATTTATGATAGAGCTGACCTTGAGGCATCTAAATGCCTAGTTGCCATCAATACTCATCATCTATGTTATCTGTATTTTCAAGTTCCTCAGTTTGGTGCACAGAGCTGTATTGGTACACTCTTCATCGGCTCCACAAGCACATGCTTCTGAACAAGTCAGCTCAGATAGTGTCGTCTGCAGGAACATCTTCTGGAGCATTTGCTTATTCCACATCCGCACCTAACAAGCTCGACAACAGACTCGGGAGCTATTGCAATGTCTGACAGGATAGGTAGGCCTACTGGAATGTTATCTGCATCACTCGACCATCTTAGCTTGAATGGGTCTGGAATATTTGGATGTACCACAAGGTCTTGAGTCCAAACATTCTGCATATACGCCCGCAGAATGTGTTGATGCCACGCACAGAAGTTGGAGGATTTTATCAATCCCCTGGTTGGCTCTTGAAGCGCTTCCGCCTCAGTTTTTCAGCTGTGTTGGCCTGTAGGTCATTTTCACAGCCTGAAACAACGCTTTGAGAAGGCATTTCTGCATCACCAAGTTGACTCAGTGCTGTGAGTTCCTCAGGTGTTGCTTCAGTGAAGGCCTTGAAAGCAGTCTTCTTGCCTATACCTCTTTGTGCCCATGAGCCTGCAAAAACCCCTCTCACAGCGTGACACAACACTTTAAGAAGGCATTTCTGCATCACCAAGTTGACTCAGTGCTGTGAGTTCTTCAGGTGTTGCTTCAGTGAAGGCCTTGAAGGCAGTCTTCTTGCCTATATTTGAACCATGCTTATGGGAACAGATGACAACAGAAGGAAAATCTTGCTGAAACCAATAAATATCCGGGATTTCATTGTTTCACACGATGCGACACATGTGGACATATCAGAGGTATAGGCAAGAAGACTGCTTTCAAGGCCTTCACTGAAGCAACACCTGAAGAACTCACAACACCGAGTCAACTTGGTGATGCAGAAATGCCCTCATAAAGTGTTGTTTCACGATGTGAGAGGGTTTTTTGCAGGCTCATGGGCACAAAAAATGACCTACAGGCCAACACAGTTAAAAAACCAAGATGGAAAGGCTTCAAGAGCCAAGCAGGGAGGATTGGTAAAATTCCTTCAACTTCTAGTGCGTGGCATCAACACATTCTGTGGGCGCATATATGCAAGCATATGTTTGGAGTCAAGACCTTGTGGTAAATCCAAATATTCCAGACCCGTTCAAGCTAGGATGGTCGAGTGATGTAGATAACATTCCAGTACCTATCCTGTCAGACATTGCAATAGCTCCCGAGTCTGTTGTCAAGCTTGGTAGGTGCGGATGTGGAATAAGCAATGCTCCAGAAGATGTTCCTGCAGACGACACAGTCTGACTTATACAGAAGCATGTGATTGTAGAGCAGATGAAGAGTGTACCAATATGATAGACCTACAGCTGTGCATCAAACTGGAACTTATGATGACAACTTGGCATTTAAATGCCTCAAGGTCAGCTCTATCTTAAATGTTTGAAGTTGAATTACAATATTGAAATTTTTAACTTTTAAAAACATGATTTTCTGCATTTCATTGCATAAATGCTGAAAAATTAATCTTAGCCAATTTCAAGACACTTTGGCAGCCATTTTGAAAGGTTAAATGCACCTATATTCTCCTTAAACAATGTTGTTGCACTACTTTAAGATGTTTAGAATCATTTTCTTATCCATATCTGACAGAAATAAGATAGATGTATTTTACTCTCAATGATAGTAATTGTTCAAAGCGGTATGCCATATTTTAATAAAAGGCGCCATTTTGGATTTAGAGGCCATCTTGGATTGGAGAAAATCGGCACAATGAAGTTTTTTTTGTTCTCAGTGAATTCTCAGAAACATAAGCAGTGAAAATAATCAGGAAAAGGAAAGAAATCAATGTCCTTATAGCTGGCAGACCATTTTAGACAAATTGGCGGCCATTTTGGATTTGGCAGCCATCTTGGATTCTAGAAAATGATCCTAATTATGTTCTTAGTGGATTTTGACAATCAAAAGTATAAATAATCATTAAGAAAAATATGACTTTGTGCGCTTTAGGGACAAACACGGCTTTAAAAGGTTAATATAGTGGCCATTTTGAATTTCAAAATGGCCAAGACACACTCAAAAAAAAATGGAACCAACTCAGGTTTTGTTACCTAGGGTATAAGGAAGCAAAATAACCTTGGTTCCACTAGTGTAGCAAATTTTGCACTGACTTATGATAATTCTACGTAACACCATGTACTATATACGGTATAGAGTATTGCATGTCTTTTGTAACGCAAAAGGCTCATTATATATGCAGTATGTGCGTAGCAGCTTCACCTGTCATACTTTATGGAACGATTGGCCCTCATTATCGAGTGATAGACTTTAGCTGTTTGTCTGTATCTCTTTAATCCATGCCGCCAGACCACTGAAGATGAGTCTTGGATAGGATGTGGTACTTTAAGCTTTCACAGATGTCCAGATGAGCAGACTTGGCTCTTGTTTGCTACTTTATTATGCTACCTGGGTGATTGAGATCAATTGTGATGTGATCAAGCAAAATGAGTTGGATGTCAGGAATATTGATTTTGAGATACAGCCAATAATAGTATTCAACTTCCTTTGTATTTTATTGTTCTGAGTAACACTAAAATGGCTATATCTCTGGAACCGTACGGTGTATGCTCTAAGAGTGGCTCATGTAATGAAATTGAAAACTGAATTTTGATTTTGATCAGACTCATTTAGCTTCATTGCATCACATTTACATACCTTGAGTACAGGCCCATAAGCAGGATTTTTAGGGGGTGCAGATTTGAAAAAGTGGACTTTTTTCCAAGGGGGGGGGGCAATTTTGTGAAAAGTTGACTGTCCCAAAATTTGGACATCTTGACCAAGAAAGCATAAAAAAACCTGCAAACTGGGATTTTTTTGGACTTTTAAATACTTTTTTATACACCCCTGCACTCCTCCTGTGTACGGGTCAACTTGGGTAAATACACAGTTCAGTTTGATGTCTGTTTTAAGCTCACCTGATTGGTCTGGTAAGAGATGATATTGTTTCATGAGTAGCCAATGTGTCTGCAGTACCTTAGCTGTCCTTGCTTGGTGAAAGATAGTTGCATTCTTATTGATTACACCTTGAAATGTATCTAACGAAGGCTGACTTGCCTGTATGAATTAATGAAGACAAACAAATTCAATACTGTGACCACTAGGTGTAAATTTGGGCTCATTAAAAGTCCGTAACCTGATCAAGAGCCTCATCCCCCCAATTTATCTCATTGTTGATGAGTTTTTAGTATCATATAATAGGTCATATTTTTCTCATTACCATTTTGAAGTTCCAAGTGAGTGTTGTTTCGGGATGCCACACCATAACGCAATTCACGCATAACAACGTATAGGCTTGCTAATTGTGCTAATTAATCACATTTATGCTGAAAATGTATTTTTTTTACATAGATGAATAAAGTGGACAATATTTGGCAAACCAATAGGGTTACCCCCTTGAATTGAATTGAGAGCATATACATTTGTGACATAATTTAGATGCATTTTTTTGTTGTATCATTTTTTTTGTAAAAAGGTAAACAGGTGTTTCATGTAAAAGTTTTTGATCACTTTTCTCCTTCAAGCCAAAAACAAACAAAACCCTGCACTTATGTCCAATACCTCAATGTGGTAAGCTAGCCCATGGCAGTCATCTTGGATAAGCAAGTGAGGGAAAACACATTTTTCAATTAAGGGGGTACTACACCCATGTGGAAAATGTGTGACTATTTTTGCATTTTTCTCAAAAAATAATAACACACTGGTAACAAAAGTTATGTATATTATTGGGGCAAGGAATCCAATTACTAGACTGAAATTTCAGTGCCTCAAGACAAGCGGTTCCGTATATATGATAGGAAATGAGGTACATCTTAGCAGTACCTTATTTCTTATCATAAATAACGAACCGCTTGTCTTGGGTCACTGAAATTCCAGTGTAGTAATTGGACTCCTTGCCCCTATAATATACACAACTTTTGTTACCAGTGTGTTATTAGTTTTTGAGAAAAATGCAAAAATAGACACATTTCTATCGAGGGGTGTAGTACCCCCTTAACTCTAAAACATTTCAAATAATTAATCTTCATCCCTCTTGAAATTCAACATGGCAGCCATCTTGAATGTGCAGAGACAGGAGTATTCCCATTTATGGGTTGTGTTCTCTGGAAGTGTTAAGAAACAAAGGTGTCAGAAACATTCTTGATTTAACATCCCTGTTGTAGTAGGTTTACTTACGGATGCTATTGTTCCCAGAATTTTCTCCTCATCTTCACTGAACAAAGCTTTACTCAGGACACTTATTTTGATGTCAGGATGCATAGTTCTCATGGCTTGCTGGGATATTCTACAGAAAAAAAGAAGGAACAAATTATTTAGTTTTTTTTTCAAAGTGGAAATGTAGCTAAAGTTATTAACATTTTGATGGAGTTTTCAGCACTAAATATTGGTGAAATCTAGATCTTAAAAGGTGTAGACCCAATATTTTCACCAAAAGACGTCAATGAATGCTGTATATTTAAACAAATGCTATATTTCTTGAACTGCAGTAACTATTAGTCATACAATTCATGTACATTCTCGGTGCCTCGGTGTTACTGACCAAGACTAAGAACTGTCCGCTGAAAGTCTTACACAACAGCCTGTGCCTGCAAACGAGCTAGAATTAATAACTGTAAAGTGTTTCTCATTGACCAAATGATCTATGGCAAGCTGTAGATAACACAGAATACTTTGGGATCTTAACAAAAAAAAAAGAAAAAAAGATTGACCTATCAACTCAAATCAATTTTGAGCTGAAAGGGCAAACAGACCTTTATTTTTTTTGGCCTGATGTTGTATATACACAAAGGAGAAAGAAAACAAAGTCCCCGTGTATTATATGGTGTAAGTTCTCGCATATTCATGAGGGCCGATTGTTCGATCGTGCCGTGTCTAACAATCACGCCAGCGCTGCGTATACACAATAGAGTGTTACGTACTTTCGCGTACGTGATAGACCATGACAATATGAGTAATTGCGTAGCAGTCTCGCCTGTCGCATTTCATGGAACAATCGGCCCTCATTATCGGGTGATGCTGAGACTTTGGTTGTACACTCCCTGTTTTCTTTCTCCTCTGTGTGTATATATAAAGCCAAAAGTTCTCCATTTCCAGTGATATTATTACCATCACATGTTCTCCATTTGCAGTGATATTACCATGTCCAGGGGGAGTGTGGAGTTCAAGTGGAATAACCCATTCAATGTTTCATCATCATAATCTTTATGCAATCAACAGATTTATACACATGGCATCATGTATCCCTAAATTTACACCAAATGTGTTAAGATAACAGTTTGTAAGTTATAATATTGGTAAATTATGTTTTACAAGTCCAATAATTTACTCACGTTTTAGACATTTCATCTTCCGACCGGACGACTTCATCTGTAATGTGATGAACCAACAACATTCCTACTCTCATCTCCAGCGTGTACTGCAAAGAACTATACACTCTGAAGATGATAGTAAGAGTGTTGGAATGCTGATTCATCGCATTACCAATAGTAAGATATCTAACAGTCATGATGAACTTATTCAAAGAGTTTGGAAGTTGCTCATTTGCACACATTTGTGTACAAAGTGAGCATCACAATTTCTATTAGAGGCACACTTCAATGGAATGATAAGTCCTGCAAGATTTTCAATTATCACAAGACTTGCTGATTTAAGACCAGTCCTTGGCTTTACACATCCATGTTATTATAACATCAACAATTTACAAAATCTTACCTAGATACAACTGGGTCATAGAGCAATGCGTACCACCTTTCTTCGACCTCCCGGAGCGTAAACCGACATGAAAATTTAACACCTTGATAAACAGCTTCTAAATCGTTGGTCTGCAAGTAAAGGCATAAGGCAATAAATATGAAACACACTGGCAACAACAAATTTCAAAATGTTGTAAAAGACAAAGAGAAACTTGGAACATGTTTGAATTTGAATGTCTTTGAACTAGTAATACCAAGTCCTAATTTTGATTTGAGGACCAGTATGGAAGCATACATACCTGTTGTACAGCGCTAATAAGAGCCAAATCATCTTGTGGTTTCCATCTTCCATGATCCTTGGTTGCTGGTTGTGACTGTCTCTGCTTTTTCCTCTTGGAAGATGAGGAGGATTTAGATGATGACTGTGATGAAATCAGAGTAACAAATCAATCTATCAAACACAAGTAAATGACATTCTAGTCCATTTTAGACATGATACGACGAGAAAGCCACAACATAAATAATTCCTTAATTTGAAAATTCAAAGACATGATACTTTTTTACAGTAAAAATACAAGATGATATACTTCATTTCACAATGGAAGAGGGAGTGGAAATTTCAAATGGGGTTACCTGAATGGGCAATTCCATTTAAAATACCATAAAACCTTGCCTACAAGCATATAGAGTGCTTCTGATGAAAGCTAAATTAATCCAGGTGTCAATATGGAGTTTAAGAAAATAAATTACAGATCAAAGCATATACAAACATGTATTATTGTAAGACCAATCTATTGTATCTTGGCATATTCACGCTTGTTTCATATTAATTGAGCTTTCATCAAAAACGCTATATATGCTTGTAGATGAGGTTTTATGGTACATGTATTTCAAATGGAATTCAGGTAACCCCATTTGAAATTTCTGTGTAAGATTAAAGTATATACACCCCAAGTGTATTCAAATATTAAGGTCATGTCTTCCAAAGGGGGTGTGTGGATTTCAACTGGAATAGCGCAATAATTGTACCTGTAATTTCCTTAAAATATTTATCACACATCACTTTTATGCTCAATATCATACATGAAAGCAATTTTGTAGGATACACAAGACGGGGGCCAAAGCAATCAATCACGATGACGGTACTCTCTCTCCCAGTTACACTTTGTTTAAACAAACAAACAAACACCTACCCTTCTTTTCTCAGATGGACTTGGTGTTGGTTCTGGTTTAGGTTTCTCTTTCTCTGGTGGTGGTGGCGGTATCATCGGAGGCAGGACTTTTCCTTTTGGGAAATTTGTCTTGATCAAACTACTTTCCACCAATTCATCATCAAATTTCTTCCTTTTGATTGATCTGGATGAGCTGCGTCTCTTGACATGACTAGCGATGCTGCTCATTGACGCATGTGACATTCCGCTCCTGCTGCCTGATGCAGGTCTTGAAGGTCTCTTTAACGTAGAGGATCGTGTACTCATTGTCATTGGGGGTGTTGTAGGAGGTGCACGCATTGGCAGTGATGTGCTGGATTTGGAATGATGTCTTGTCATGGTTGTACTACTGCCTGAAGTAGAAGGTGTTCCTGTACTTCCTGATGGTGACAAATAACACAAAGTAATTACACATGTATGCAATATTATGCAGTATTCTATTTCACATTTTCTACTAAGTTGGTGCGAAATTTGAATAACAAAACAAGGCAAAATATTTTCTTCCAATGTGTGTTTTTATACGATCCAACGTCTCTTACCCAGCCAGATAAGTGGAAATTCCTCATCATGTGTATTGCTACATGTATCATGCGTAAATTTTGTTTTACAATTCATAATTTACTCACGTTTTAGATGATTCATCTTCCGATCAGAAGATTTCATCAGTAATGCACCGATCTAGCAACCTGATGAAGTCTTCCGATCGAAAGATAAAACATCTAAAACTCCATTTTTAATTCATACTCCCCCTGTGGAAGATATTTCCAAAATCATCCACAAGGGGAGTGGATTAGCCAAATACACACATACCATATTTACTCTTTTAAATGCACCCCTTCTATTAAATGCCCCCATCTTTTTTCAAATAAAAAGTGACAGAAAATTTCCATGCCATAGCATAAGCATTGTAAGTAAACTTAAAAGTTGCATGTCATGATCGCAAAATTGCATGAACAAATCGTATTCTAACTTACATTTCCATCCAATCCAATTCATCACCACATTATAGTAGAATGTTCATATATAAAATCACATTCTTGTATAAAGAGGCACTTACAGATCTAATTTGGTAGTATTTTTTAATAATAAGAGGTTCCTGTATGGTCGCCGGCAGTCGCCGCCATGTTGAATTTCAACCTGGAAGTCTTATTTTATGAATTCCGGAACTTGTATTTTGCGAGTTTTTTCCTTGAAAATTCACTTCTAATAAACACCCCCTTTTGAAATTGCAACACCCCGGAGCGTTTAATAGAGTAAATACGGTATACTGCTTAAATACTGTCCACTGACTGCACTTTACCAAAATCTCTAAAGGACAGTGGTCAACTGGGCTTTTCTACCTACCACCATTCGCTGCTGAAGCTGCCCTAGTTGTTACAGTTTTGTTGCCACCGTTGTTTGTAGTAGGTGTCCTAGCACGAGTATTAGGCCTACTTGGAGCTGCTGCTGCTACTTGCTGTTGCTGATGCTGTTGCTGCTGAATACTTTCATCAGATATCATAGCAGTTGACACTATAGAAGCTGTCGTAGCGATAGTCTGATCACTACTGGTGGAAGACAAGGTACTGGTAATAATAGGGTTGGGTTGTGTCGACAGGGTTTCTTTACTTGTTGACGGACTTGACGCTTGATCTGTTGACGACGCCATTATCTGTGATCATCATATCAATCAATCTGAAGTAAAATTACCCAGAATGCTTTGATGAAATGGATGGAGTTACTGTAGAAGTGGAAATTTTTGTGCGATTGAATTTTCGACCTTGTTAGTTTGTAAATTTTAAGCTTCCTTTTAATTACCTTGTTAAGACTTTTTTACACAATAAGGAATATTGACACATTGCTATTGTGTGGTAATTGCGAGGAGCGTGAAACAAACTATCAATGTAGCGTAAAAATGTCCACTTTAACAGCATGTCAAATCCTGTATCAACAAACATTGTTCTGACTTTATCCCATATTACATTGGCTTGAGCACTTCTATTGATGATGATGCGTGCATGTTTGACTGATAAGGCATATTACATGTACGACCATGGACAATAAATTGTTCGATTAGGGTAAAGCCACAATTTCTCTGTGTTACAAAATTTAAAAACCGTGTTACAAATTGGACGATTTCCGTGATTTTCCGTTTTCCACTATAAAGCACTGAAAAGTTAAAACAAACATGTTTTAAAAATGTATTTTGTCTTACCTTTTACTGTAGTATGGCCAGAATCTTACATTGTAGGCCTAGAATTAATGCTAGAATGGATGGATTGTTTATTGGTTGATTACTGCTAAATAATCACTTTTCTTTGTTTTATTTTGCAAATCAACACAAAAGTTAGACATTTTACACAGTTTTTCACTATTTTGTGGCATTTTCAAATTTCCGTGAGCAAACCCCGGCCGAATTCCTTGAATTTTTCTGTTTTCCGTATCGCGGAGAAATCGTAGCTTTAGATTAGGGCTCCAGACTGACCGTAGCTTTGAGACATCCATGAAGAAAAAAAAGTTGGTAGAGATTCCATTAAAAGAAAATGTGCATGTCCACATGCATATGGTCGCATGTCAGAAGGTGGGCATGCAAAAAGGAACATTTTTATACCCCAGTTTTAAAAAACATTTCAGTTAAATTTACATATATATCAATCCTCGACCTCGGCTCCACCCTGTAATTTTTTCACTAAAATCAAAATAACTTTAGAACATTTGGTTTATGCTACCGGTACATAAAATGTTATGATATTTTATACAAAGGTTTCATCAAAAGCTTTAAATTGATAGGTGATTTGTCTAGGTAGGTGGTCAACACCCTTGCCTTAATTAGCACAAAAAATCTCGCATAAAAGTACTGCTTCACCCTATTGGTGTACCCAGTTTAAAGTGCATGGCCACTTGGATCTTGAACACTTAGAAGTAGAATTAGAAGTATCACTGACACTGATAGAAGTATAAAACCTGAAAATCTAATTCCAATCCCATTCTTGGTTCGCATGACAGGTCACAAAAACACCCCCGTAGCGGACGTACTCACAGAGTGAGAAAGTGTACTTTTTGGGGTACCGTGTTTCAGTCATAATTACCCTGAAGTGTAGAGATCTTTGATGGAAACTAATACAGTTTTGTTTGCATGAAAGTTTTGTTAGCAACGCACTCTAGCATCGAATGTGTGACTATCGTGCGCAAATTCGAAGCTAGAGTTCTTGAGTACATGTAAGTTGAAATTGGTATTTTGGGGAATGTACATTAATGCAACGTGCAATTTTTCATATTTGCCCTTGCCATATCTTGAAAAAAAAATCATGTTAGATGAAATTCAATAGTATCGGTATCAGTGTTCTTAGTCGGTTTAAATTAACCTCAATCTTACCGGCTAATTAACCGCATCATATTTAACCGGTGGTAAAATAGGTTAATTATGAATTTTGAATAATTCTGATGCTTTTTTAAGTTAACATTTTAATATCACTTCAATGTTCACTGGAAATATTAAAATAGTATTCTTCTTCTTGTTCTCTAGTCCTAGAGTGTCATGCAGCACATCATACATGTAGACCATGCAGACTATATCATGGTCTATGAGGCATGAGCACATGTACAAATCCATGGGGGTTGGTTATTTGAAAAATGTTGTACAGGGATGTGCCACACAGACTTTTGGATGCTGACTTTCTCTATACCTACGCTTTGCTGTTATCAGTGTACCAATATTTTACAAAAAGCACCCAAATTTGCTCTAATTGGGCGCTTTTAGGGGCATTGGTCTCCACTGAATACCCACCCACTATAAACATAGGGAAAATGTGCGATTTTTGAGAGCAAAATATGCATAGCATCATAAGAGCTGTGTGAGATCTAGTGGAAAATAGTATTCTGTGATTGGTTTTTATCAAAACCTCAAGTGTTCCCTTCATCCAAATAATCATAATTTTTTTTTATGTCAAACAATAGCTAACACTTCCCCCTAACAAAGACTTTTCCCCATTAGGTCAACAGATCGCAATTTAATATTATAGCAAGGCGAATGTGGTAAATCTACCATTTTAATGTCATACAATGACCAATTCTCTTTAAATTGCAAATCTTGTGCCAAAAGTTACTATTTTTGCCTGTTTTGTCATACGATTGCATGTAAATTCAATGAAATATGTGACCGTACATCACGAATGAGCCGTAAATGTCCTCAATTGTATTCTGAGTTACAGTAAAATGGGCATGAAGGTCATATTCATAAGTATTTCAATTTGGTGCTACGTATCTCATTAAATGAGGTACACGTAGCACCAAATTGAGGTACCTATGAATACGACCTTCATGCCCATTTTACACTGTAACTCAGAATACAATTGAGGATATTTACGGCTCATTCGTGGTGTACGGTCACATATGACATTGCTAAAGAGCGCTTACAAATTGATGACACAAAATGCTCAAATTTTCGGTGTTTTTGCGCATCGCACATTTTCCCTGTCCTTACCCATAGATATTCAAAATTCCTGTTCTTCAGTATGATGGCATATTGAATTCCGAGCTCGGATTTATATATTTTCCAACCATAATTAACCAATCTTACCGGTTAATTAACGTTAATTAACCACCGTTTATAATTAACCGGTTAATTAAAAACACTGATCGGTATTAACTACATTCTATATCCTTCGATATGAGACATCTATCATAAAGTTTTTTGGACGATTTTAAAATTTTGACAATTTTTGAAAGTGTGCGACGTAATTACGGAATTGCACACAATAGAAAAATTATTTAATTCATACATCTTGGAAGGTTACATATTCAACTACGCTTGTTCTATCTATCTATCTATGTCCCATAGCTAGGAGGCCGTTGGGGCGACATAGTGATGGCTTTAGAGATGCATAATTTCCAAAGTTCTCTGTCCTCAGCTGGTCCAGGGTACACAGTATCGAATTTTATTAGCAAAATATCACTTCTTACCGTTCCTCACGTGAAGATAAGAGTTAAATAAAACATTTGTTGCATGTGCGAAAATTTTGGATACATATTTGAAGACTGTAAAATGACCAAATTTGTGACCGTAGCGATCGTCACCATAACAAAAATGATTGTCTCATAGGCCACGGTGGCCATGGTGGCCAAGGAACTTAAATTTTTTGCTGTGAAATGCAGATTTAATGAAGAAAAGAGATGCAGGAAGTCTTCATAGTGTTACTTTTAAGGATTATATCACAAAACTAAACATGTGAGTACTTTTATGAATGCAGGATGAACCTTTGAAACTGCGACATGAGTTTGTGTGCCCCGCTTTTTGCAATACTATGGAAGTCATGGCCCTATGGCGAGATAGGGCCATGATGTGTCGGGCTAAAACATAACTGACAAAAAAACAATTTCAAAATAACACCAAGTTTTAAAAAGAAAATTGAGATTTGAATGAAAATCAAAATAAATCATTATGAAAGTTTTGGCCAGTTTTGAAAAATGAAGAGCGCTCCAAGAGGAAACTATGAATTCAATAATGCTGTTGGCGTTATTAAAAAAATAAACAGATTGGAACTTTCCAGGCCTGTGCCCTCTAAGCGTATTTGAATTCAGCCGATGCCGGTATCCGGTACAGCGTTCGACAGACCTGGCCCAGCCCCAGGCGAAGTTTCTTTTGTGTACACTCGCGTTATTTGCGCTATTTTTGAGTTTGTTCACGCGGTACCCATAGGCAACATGCCATGATTCCGTGGTATGGTTCCACGATGTACACAAATTAAATAATTTTTCTATACCCATGCCATTCACTCGGTCGGACATCTGGGAATATTGTCCCCTTCGTCCCAGTTGTAGTAACTACAAATTTCGAACGTTTGAGGACTTGTTCTCAAGTTGTAGAAGGTACCATAGGGTGTCATGAGTGTTAATTGTTTATAATATAAATGTCGCAAAATATTAATATTGACAATAATTAACAACATGTTTGACCTCTCCATATATTGCTCACCTGTGTTTTCATACCATATTTTGTGGTGAAAAATGATTACAAATGTGAAATTTTCAATCATTTTTGGAGCAACAATTTCTTCATACCGACGGCTAAGTATGGATGTGAATGCATTTAAACACATAAACACATGATACACAGCAGCTGTTGGAACTACCGGTCGGAGCCGGGAGTTTCAATTATTGAACTGCCTCTTCGTCCCCTTTGCACAAGCTGCCAGATAGCAACCAGCTCGAGAAAGGGGAACTGCACATGAGCACACTGGTTTTACAAGGCTATTTCCCCTTTGTGACGTCAGCCCGACCTAGAGAATGCATAGCCTGCCACAAGTATTCTTATGCCAGGTGAATTTAAATTTGCCATCAAACTGCATCATTTTATATATCAAATTAAAGCCAATTGAGTAAAGAAAGCCAAAACTGAAAACCTTTTTGTCATAGCACTTTCCGTGGCAAAGTTACATCTTTTCAAAGCAAAATTCCCCAAAACAGCATTACGGGGGTGTTTTTAGATCTTAGTCTCATGATGATAGCAGCTTTTTTTTTAATGGAACTGCTATCAAAATCCTCTAAAATTCCATGTGTGAGTGTCTCATCACCATAAAAAATCATATATTTGGGTCAAGTGAAGTATAGAAAACATATTTATGTAGGTTTCCTTGACCGACCTGTTCTTGAAAAAAAATTGAAATTTCTATGTAAATATGTATTGTGTTTGGTCCCCGGTCTAGGCACATTTCGCTGACTAGCAAATGTGTTAACTAAGGTTTGCCTGGCATACCTAATTCTTATCTGCCAAAAACAGTCAAAGACTGGAACAATTTGCCGTATCCAATTACGCAGCTCGCAGATAACAGATCCAACAAGTTTCAAGGAAGCTGTGGCTGTGCTTCATCAGCACCTTCGCCAAGAGTAGACTAACTTTTTCACTCCGTATGCGCACACTAAAGTTAATTTTTTATTACTTCCGTGGTCTGGGTACGCGCTGGTGAATTGCGATCGCGTAGAAATGACAAGGTCGCCTACTACTGTCTACGCGCTGCGCAGGCCTTATATTAAGTATGCCTGGACCAGGAGCTAAAATGAGCTCCTGGTCCCAAAGATGGCTCCTGGTCCTATAGTTTGTAGTGTGAAATATTGATACACCAGGAGCCAAAACTGATAACCATGGGGTAAAAAAGCCTGGGTGCCTGGTTAATATAAGCCTTGGCGCTGCGCCGACGACGACCATGGGGTCAACCGGCTTGTTGTCACTCTCAATTTACTTGCAAGTCCGTTGCGTTGTCAGCCAATCAGCGTGATTGTTTATTTCTTCTGTGTGTACGCTCGTCTACGCTTGGCACACAGCTCGGACCACGGAAGTAATAAAGAATTAACTTTACCCTATACGCCTGGCTCCATCATTGGGAGTGTTGTATACCATGAATACAGATAGCTTTAAATACGAGTCCGCCGAATTCGGCAGCTTTGCCTAGTTTATAAAAATGCTCAGAGAAGCTTAAATGGCTTACGGAAGTTACGGTGCTCGTCATATTTAGACACAATTAACTACAATTTCAAAATAAATTATTGTTAATGAAATACAGAATAAGGTACTTGCCTTTTACATAGTACATCACGAATTTAAACCATGCGAAAACAATGAAATTTTTATCACCAACAGTCTGAGCATCGAAACGGCAACTGTCCCAGAAATGCCGAAAAGTTGCTGTTGCCTAATTTGATCATAAATTCTCTTCACTAAATTTGATCGAAAAAATCCCTAGATCAGGCCGGACTTTTGCAAAAAGAAACTGATGTATTTTAAACATGGATACATGGTTAAAATGTTTCTTGTAAAATGTGTAAATTCCTTTATGGAATTGCTGATTTACTTGTATTTAACCGGTATTTAACAACGTCATTTAAGGCGGTACTCATATGCAAAACTTGCGCGCATCTGCTCAACACAGGCCTAATTGGTTCATTAAGCACGGGATTCCGTCGGCGCATTTTTCGTTTTTGACAAAACTTTTGCTGTTGATGGCTTTTAAAATAAACTTTCTTATAATCGTCGGACGGTTTCATAAAATAACACTTCTTCTTTCAAATAAGCCTAAATTCTATTGTATCCAATGACGGGAACCGGTGGGCAATTTTGATTTCGGATCTGTTTAGGATCCATTTGGTAAAGTGGAATGGTCCACTTATCTGAGCAGTGCTCATGAGCCGTGCAATTAGGTCGTCGTGTACAAAAGGTCACACACACACTGAGTGTTGCAAACAAATAGCTAATGCACAAATCAGGGCAAAAGTTTTCCATATAGGCACCCTTCGGGGGTCACCCCATTGTGGCCTGTGCACCATCCGCGATAATCAACTTTTGAAAAGCACCCTACACAAGGATTTAACCCTTGGCTAAAACGATACCCTAAACAAGTGTTTTCACACCCTAAACAGGGATTTTATTCCTTGCATCAATTTTCATACCCTAAATTTCATTTCCGCATAGGCCTATAGCAATTGCAATTTTGCTACCCTTTTTTCCAATATTTCATGTTTTTGACACCCTAAACACGATACGCGCATATCGTGCCTACCTACGGAAAACTCGGGGAAAAACTATGTGTTTTTATTATCACGGATGGTGTACAGGCCACAATAGGAGTGACCCCCCGGATGCACCCCTGAAAAATTTTGTGACTTATTTTGCATTTTTCTCAAAAAATAACTACACTGGTATCAAAAGTTATGTATAATATAGGGGCAAGGAATCCAATTACTTCACAAGTGGTTCATTAGGGGCCGTGCAATGATTATGAGGCCCCCCGGTAAATTTTCGAATGGCCCGCCAAAATCGCCTAAAAACTGCCCCTTTTCCGCCTGCCAAAAAACACCTCCCCCCCCCCCCCCCCATCTCGGCACACCAAAAAATCTTTGCCCCCCTTTACACATGCCATAATTTTGGGATCCCAATTTGTAAACCTTAAATGATAAAATAGATGTTTAAAAGGTGCCCCATGAATGTGTACCAAAATCGCTTGCCTCCCCCTCTCGTTTTGCCAAAAATGTCTTGCCTGGTAGGGGTACAATATTCCCATAAATTTCCGGGATAAATTTACTTTTTACCTTAAGGGAACGGGAATGAGCGTTTTGAGCGTTTCGACAGTTGTGGGACATGAGAGCACATCAGACCTATCGAATTGCATTCTGAATACGAAGAATGTCTTTCTGATATCAAATAATTTTCATTTTATGAAATTCACGATATAATACAAATTTAATGACAAATTATTAAAATTTGCATGATATTTTTCACATTTTGGAGATATAGGGCCTAACAGTCCTCGAAGTAAATGTTATAAATTTAATGATATGGTCGCATGTCACAAATAGGTCACCCAAAAATGGAGGGGCCGTAACATGAAAACGCTTTCTTCGCACTTCAAGCTTGGTTTATTCTAAAAGTATAATACCTATTGTAGAAAGTTTGGTGTCATTTTGTAGATAATTATGTTCTTTATCAAATACAAAAAACCCCAAGTCAATTGGACAACTACTTTGAGAGATATACTTCAATATGTAACATGTGTCAATGGAGGGGCCGGGGCGGGTGAGCCGGGGCGGGTGAGCCCCATAGGATTGTACACAAAATTGTGAAAATATGGCAAACTTCAAACCTTTGTATCTTAAAAAGTACAACTAGCATGGACCACAAATTGCACATATATAATCCTGGACTGTAGATCTACCTCATAGTAGATCAACTGTAACAAAAGATGTAACTAATTAATTGCTTAATTAAATGCTAATTAAGACAGTTTTCCTATATGTTACTGTACAAAGTGTACACGTAATGCTCCGACATTTCTAAATGGCCTATCTCTTGCCTGAGACACCCTGCTTATTCAAAAGTACACATTTTTTAAGGAAATTTGATGAGGAATTCAATTATGCTATTAGTTTTAGTGCCAGACATGGAGGAAAAAAGTTTTAATTGATAATGTCATACAAATTCTAAACTTATTTTACAATTTTTGACCACCCTGTATGTTTAACGCAAGAGATACCAAAGTTTTTCTTCCTAATTTGTTTGAAGGGCCCATGCAATGTCTTTCTGAATCCATATTTATTTTGAGCTACATAAAAAAAAAAAAAAAGAAAATATGGGGTTTACCATGACAAGAAAGATGCTAATTTTGTTGATCTTCCACCCTGTATATTTCTTACCCACCCTGTATTATGATGTTATACTTTGTTGATTTGGCATCCTTGTAATATAAGCTTTCCAGAAATATATACTTATAATGGTCTAAAATGTATTCATTAAAAGTTGTGTTGAAGTGAATCAAAATTGGTGATATTTTTATCATTTAACATTATGTTACACAAAAGATGACCAATTCATGACATGTGACCATATAGTCTTAAAGTGTATGTAGCTGGGAGGAAAGCCGATTATCAATTGAATTTTGACCTTTCATATTGAAGATATGGAATTTTTCCCTAAAAACCAAATTTTTTGGCGTTTTGGGAAAAAATCCATATCTTCAATACGAAAGGTCAAAATTTTCAATTGATCGTGGAAATCATCAGATTTATAAAGTTTACTTCGAGTACTGTTAAATATCAAAAATAGCCTATCAATTTTTAATGATTTGCCATAAAATGTGTATTACATTGCGAATTTCAAAAAATCAAAATTATTTGATATCAGAAGGACATTCTTCGTATTCAGAATGCAATTCGATATGTCTGATGTGCTCTAGCTTCTAATGTCCCACAATAAATACTGTCCAAACGTTCATACCCCTTCCCTTAAAGGCCTTATACGGTATTTGTCAGATTTTTCTAAGTTTATTTTTATTATTTTTTAGATTTTTCAATTTTTTTGGAATATTTTAGGAAAACTAAAAACTATACATAGGCCTATAGGCCTAAATAAGTTGATTTAGAGAACATGGATCACTTCCAAAACTTTTTGTTCATAGTAGCCTACTCTAGGTGGTTTAGGCCTATCCCCGGGGTAAATTTTAATCCCTCAGAACCTCACAAAAAAGGCCTCCTCCTCTCCTTGAGCACTGTTGGAAAAGACCAATGTTTAATAATTTACATTGAAAAAAACACCTCCCTCTTCAATTCATACAAAAAACGAGAAGCAAAACTATTATTTTAGGTCTCATTCATGTAGCTGTAGTATTAAATTGTTTTTAATTAATAAATTATTGATTTATGGCGCATAGAAGCCCCGGATAGAAGCCCGGCATAGAATTAGAAGCTGCTGTATAAAAAAATAAGAAATAAATTTTTCACAAAATAATTATTGAGCTATGGCCATGGGCTAAAAATACATTGTTTTTGACAAACCAGGGATGTGAGCACATCCCTGGAGTAACCCATATTCAAAAATATCAATCAGAAAATCGATCCGTGTATTAATAATCGTAATAATCTTGAGGTCGCGAACCACACGTACCTGTCAATCAATTAGTTTCTACATACCCACTGAGACGCGTATTTTCGCGGGCTCCCTTTTAGCTTGTAAATTATGATTTTCTCGTTAAGTATTAACGTTTTTACTCCTTTTTCTTCAGATACTATAAATTTATCTTGTTATTTAGCCTGCTGTTCATACCAAATTCGACTAGAATACTCGAAACTATTTAAAATAGCTTCATACCCACTCGTCCTTGCGCCTGCTTTATTTACATCCTGGGCGGGGCGTCTAGAAACTGTCCATGTAAATTGATAGGTTATTTTCGATAGGCATGCATGTTGACCTGGTCCTCCATCTTGGAACGGTAGCTGTGTTTTTTACCCGATTTGTTGTTGAATATAACGCGATATTACACTGAGTGGACCTACGACAAACACCATAGATGGACAATACGTCCATTATAACCCAGGTTAACCGGGATGAGGAACCATTAAATACCTTCCCCACGGCTGATTCAGGTGAGTTTTTCAGGTGACCTCCGAATATTTTTGCTCTGCATCGCCCCTTGAAACGACCTTGGTTCATAAATCGGTCGAAAGATGAAGCATGTTCCTTCTTGTTTACATCAAAATTTCGCACCAAAACTCCATTGTTATAGAAAAAAATTACCAAATTCTTTCACATTATACATGCAGAATCATATTTGTATTGATATTTGAAGGAATTTTGGCTTCATATTCACAAAGACGAAGTTTTTTTGCCGAGAAAAGTTTTTGTTGACCTCCCGACTTTGTGCAATTGGCGCTCGGTTGAATGAATGAAAACAAGATTGTGGTTCTGTTGTATTTCCTGTTTGTGTGGTACAAACCGCAACCCTTTTCAAATGGATTGATCACATTAATTTCCTATTGAATAATGTGTATGACACCTTGCGGATTATGACCGTGTTATATGCAAGTGAATATTCCAAACATAATAGGAATTTTATTGATTTTTTGATGAAATTAACATCATAAACATGACTTGATCTTTTTGGATTTTGACTTTCCTGCATGACCATGCCCTGCCTCTTAAAATAAATACCAGTGCATTTCGTTACAGTTTATGAACGTTGTGTCATGTTCTATGTTCTAACACCCCTAGTGGGGAAAATTAACAGGATGAATAACTGATAAATTCTGCCATCATATTATTCAGATTTTGGTTTCAAAACACGACACAACCCCAAATTTTGGCCCAAACCCAGAGTACACCCATCGAATGTGTGTCATCAGCCCGGTCATCGGCCCTCGGTGACTGTAGGAACCCATTGATTTGATCCATGTAAACTCAGACTCAGAGACTGAGGCTGAGCAGAGCTCAATACTAGAGTGGTCGGGATTTAAGCACTTCAGTTTCCCACACGCATGCACGTTGAATGGGATTTGGATTGCCTACTTTACCAATGTTTGGTGAGCATATTTGATATAAATTTCTCCAATATTTTGAGAACTCGGACTCGCCAAACTCTACTCCGGACCCCTACTTTTTAATTTTCTGCAAGTTCGGGGGTCCCTGCGGACACTGGAGTGTTTAGTTCTAGCGCTACCCCTGATATCGAATGTTCTATTCTATATTGTTTGACATTTAAGCAAAAGAAATGAAATTAGTAGTTTCTCGTCACATTTTTTTCAAGCGGAATCATGCACCTTTTGAGTGAAAATGCAATGTTTTTAGCCTAAATCAACATCGAGTCATCACAGAGAAATATTTTCTGAAGGTATTGAACTAACAGTAGTTACAGTACACTTCCACTATTTGGCACTTTACAATGTGACAGTAAAAGAAAGAAAAATGCAAATGTTTGTCTTCTGTAGCACATTTGATTTGGTCTTCGTGTGTGCAATATAAATATCATTGCACAATCCATACCCAACGCTTGACCATGTCTTTCACACAGATTTGTGTTCAGACGTTTATATAGTTGAGTTTGCGTTAGCATCGATGACTTGGAATTGTAAACAGGGTCATGTCATCCATAACAAACTTCAGAAAAGTTTGATTTGAAAAGGTCTATTGAAAAGTGGCTACAAATGTGTGCATAAAGTTGCTTGCCCACCCATACTAAACTTAACATGGATCGAATCCATGGGTTCCTACAGTCACCCATGGAAAACAGGGTACTGAAAACCAGTACATGTCCATATGGGCCATGAGTTAGTTTGTTTACATTGCAGTAATTCCTTCAGAATAGTCAATACAGATTCCAAACAGATAAAACTTACCTCAAATCAGTTTTAGTTGCCCTCCAAATTGACATGACAATGCATTCTATTTGCTCAATTTCATACCAAAACTGCTCATTGTATGTTGTAAACTTGATTGCATAACATAACCATCGAATGTGTGTCATCGGCCCAGTCATCGGCCCTCAGACTGTAGGAACCCATGGATTCGATCCATGTAGTACTACACCTCTGTGGTAAATTTAGATTATTTTTGCATTTTTCTCAAAAATAATATCACATTGGTAACAAAAGTTATGTATTATTAGCAAGAATCCAATTACTACACTGAAATTTCAGTGACTCAAGACAAGCGGTTCAGTATATATGATAGAAAATGAGGTACATCCTAGCGGTAGACCCTACCTTATTTCTTATCATAAATAACGAACCGCTTGTCTTGGGTCACTGAAATTCCAGTGTAGTAATTGGATTCCTTGCCCCTATAATATACATAACTTTTGCTACCACTGTGTTATTAGTTATGAGAAAAATGCACAAACAGACACAAACTTATCGAGGGGTGTAGTACCCCCTTAAGATTGCCAACTGATATCCTTTGTATTTGAGTTGTCAATTATGGGAGTGTACTTCTGTCATTGATGTAAACATTAAAAAAAATGTCAACAAAACATGCTACTGCAGAACTCTATGCCTGTATGTGTGTGTCTGAGGGCTGATCTGAGGGCTGATGACCAGGGACAGGCGATTTGCGCGGAAAAAAATAGCAAATTGCGCGGAACTTTTTTTTCAGTGCAAATCATGTATCCCTGCCCATAGGAAAAAAAAATAGCCAATTCTTGCGCGGGAAAAAGTTCCGCGCAAATCGCCTGTCCCTGCTGATGACACACATTCGATGGGTGTAACTAAACTTTTAATCATTGTTGGTGGTTAGAGAAATTACATAGGAAGACTTTAAGAGTAATGATTGACTACTGTTCTCAGATTTTATTTTATTTTATCAGTTTCATCGTTCAATTCAATTCTTTCATTCACAATGAATGAGGCAATACTTCAGCAAGTGAAATACAATGTAGTAGGTAACCTTCAGTAGTTGATTCATTCATGTCATTTGTAGTAACATCTTGTCCTTGGTAAGACACCTGTCTACTAGTTATGTATAGTGTCTGTCTGGCAAGTGTCTGCCCATCCAAATTTTTCTGATGAGGAGACAGACAGTGTAAATAGGCAAAGATTGGAGGTTGTCAACACAACCAAGGATTCTCGAGTACTAATATACTATAGGATAAGCCACTCGTTTGCACAAATGAAGTCAGTCATTCAGCCTATGCGCCTTCATGCATGTGATGGCATAGCTGTGTAGGAGTGTATCACCTGTGGAAGAGATGATGCATGTTTACGCCACCATTTCAAAAAAATTAAATGGCAAAAACGGCTAACATTTGGTCGAATCTTTCCATTACTAATACTATCATATCGTGAAAAACCAAATAGCTGAGGAGTTAGCTCAATATGCTAGGAAAATATTCTCTTCGATGACCCCATGACGAGACTGGCTAAATAAGCTGTATTTTAGCTGGAAAGGGTCCGAATAATTGGCAGTCGATGTGCGCCATCTTGGAAAATAGCTCGAAATAGACTTCCTCGACAGTCGTTCAAGATTAGAACTGAGATCTGGAACTAAATTAACCAATCAAATCTTGCGCACTCAAATGACCTAGCAACTGTCAATCAAATACAGGATAAGTCCTTTTGACCAATAAAGCAGTCTTGCGCATCATAGCCGTTCACAAGTACCGGTACGTAAGATTTAGGCTACCCACTCAAATGCATAGCAACCGTCACTCAAACTGCCGGCGAAGTGGCTTCATTTTTTATACAGGGATTGAATACGGGTGTCACGGCCCTGACACAACCTAGCTGGTTGCCCATAAACTAGAGCGGTTACCACACCAAAGCTGAACCATGGGGCTTTCAGTAGTATATTGTGGTATACCATTTGTCACCCGGGGGTTCATATCTTCTTGGGATATGTGAAACGGACCCAAAATAGGAATATTAATCCAAGTCTTTTAAGCATTGTCACCCCCGGTGGAGAAATTATTTTTATTATATTCTGTACTTTTTTTCTCTTTGATTTGACACCACTTAGGGGGTCATACTTTCTTGGCAGTTCAAGATGAAAAGGACCCACAATTATGAATATTGACCCATGTCTTTTGAGGAGTGTCACCACCTATTGGGAACAAGCCTTGAAATAAGCAGACTGGAACCAGGAGCAATTTTTTTTAACATTGCTCCTGGTTCACTGGTATTTTACAAGAACCAGGAGCAATTTCTGAAGAAACAGGAGCATTTCTGCATATACAATACAGCATACCAGCACTACTGCATCAAGTGCATAATTGGAACCAGGAGCAATTTGAGTTTCAGAACATTGCTCCTGGTTGATGTGAATTTTACAAGGACCAGGAGCAATTGGTGGCTTTACGAGAGCAAATTTGCTCCCCGCGCCCACTTATTTCAAGGCTTGATTGGGAAATTATTTCAATTTTATTCTTTACTTTTTTGTCTTTCATTTGACATCACTCAGGGGGTCACACCTTCTTGGCATTTTGAGATATTAAAAGAACCCAAAATAGGAATATTGACCCGGGTCTTATGAGGAATGTGAACCCCGGTGGGGAAATTATTTTTTAGCTGCGGGTAGCAGCTCTATAAGTCACCATGTCTCTCCGTTAGTCCGTTAGTCCGTTAGTCTGTTAGTCCGTCCGTCCGTTAGTAACAAACGCTAAAAGATGCTGTTACGTCAACATCGTTTGTCGCATGGCCATGGTACTTGGTGAGGGGGGGGCCTATACCGGCCCCATTCTGGAAAAGAGTTTCGTGCCGAAATATGCTAATTAGGTCATTAAAGGGGCATTACACGATTTTCAACAATTTCTAAAAAATGTTGTTACGTCAACATCGTTTGTCGCATGGCTATGGTACGTGGTGAGGGGGAAGGCAGGTACTGGCCCCATACTGGAAAAGAGGTTCGTCCCGAAATATGCTAATTAGGTCATTAAAGGGGCATTACACGATTTTCAACAATTTCTAAAAAATGCTGTTACGTCAACATCGTTTGTCGCAGGCTATGGTACTACTTGGTGAGGGAGAGGGCCTATAGGGCAATTAAGGGAAATTTGGGAAAAGTGGGGAACATGAGGGAAATTGGGGGGAATGGGGGAAATTAAGGGCAATTTTGGGGAATTAAGGGAAATTGAAGGAAATTCAGGTGAATTAATTGATTTTGTGGGCAATTAAGGGAAATTGAGGGGAATTGGGGGAAATTGAGGGGAATTAAGGGAAATTTGGGGAAATTGAGGAGAATTAAGGGAAATTGAGGGAAATTCGGGTGAATTAAGGGAAATTCGGGAAAATGAGGGGAAATTGAGGGAGAATTGGGAACATTGAGGAAGTTAAGGAAATTGAAGAGAATTAAGGAAATTGAGGGAAATTCAGGTGAATTAAGGAAATTGACAAGAATTAAGGGAAATTTGGGAAAATAGAGGGCAGTTAAGGGAAATTTGGGAAAATGAGGGAAATTGGGAACATTGAGGGAAGTTAAGGGAAATTGAAGAGAATTAAGGGAAATTCTGGTGAATTAAGGGAAATTGACAAGAATTAAGGGAAATTAGGGGATTTAACACTTGATGTCAAGGCGCTTTTTTCCCGAAAATCGTGTGGACATCAAAAGTGTCCGAAATCGGTTTCCGAACACTTTCGATGTCAAGACGCTTTTTTTCCGAAAATCGTTTGGACATCAAAAGTGCGGGTAGCAGCTCTATAAGTCACCATGTCTCTCCGTTAGTCCGTTAGTCTGTTAGTCCGTCCGTCCGTCCGTTAGTAACAAACGCTAAAAGATGCTGTTACGTCAACATCGTTTGTCGCATGGCCATGGTACTTGGTGAGGGGAGGGCCTATACCGCCCCATACTGGAAAAGAGTTTCATCCCGAAATATGCTAATTAGGTCATTAAAGGGCATTACACGATTTTCAACAATTTCTAACAAATGTTGTTACGTCAACATCGTTTGTCGCATGGCTATGGTACGTGGTGAGGGGGAAGGCAGGTACTGGCCCCATACTGGAAAAGAGTTTCATCCCGAAATATGCTAATTAGGTCATTAAAGGGGCATTACACGATTTTCAACAATTTCTAAAAAATGCTGTTACGTCAACATCTTGTCGCATGGCTATGGTACTACTTGGTGAGGGAGAGGGCCTATAGGGCAATTAAGGGAAATTTGGGAAAAGTGGGGAACATGAGGGAAATTGGGGGGAATGGGGTAAATTAAGGGCAATTTTGGGGAATTAAGGAAATTCAGGAAATTCAGGTGAATTAATTGATTTTGTGGGCAATTAAGGGAAATTGAGGGGAATTGGGGGGAAATTGAGGGGAATTAAGGGAAATTTGGGGAAATTGAGGAGAATTAAGGGAAATTGAGGGAAATTCAGGTGAATTAAGGGAAATTTTCGGGAGGGAAATGAGGGGAAATTGAGGGAGAATTGGGAACATTGAGGGAAGTTAAGGGAAATTGAAGAGAATTAAGGGAAATTCAGGGAAATTCAGGTGAATTAAGGGAAATTGACAAGAATTAAGGGAAATTTGGGAAAATAGAGGGCAGTTAAGGGAAATTTGGGAAAATGAAAATGAGGGGAAATTGGGAACATTGAGGGAAGTTAAGGAAATTGAAGAGAATTAAGGAAATTCTGGTGAATTAAGGAAATTGACAAGAATTAAGGTGGCTGTGTACTCTCAGACATGCATGTAGTAAAAGTGCAATAACTTTGTAATTATTCACAAGCAAGACATATAAAAGTATACATTTTTATAAAGGCAAGACATCAATAAATCTTAATATAAATACAGATTTGGGGTAAAAACAACAATTATGAAGAAAAACACAAAAAAGTGAGTTTTTTTCAATATATGTAAAGGTACATCATAACAAAAAAACACTCTTTCCAAAATATTTTATTTTGTTTTTAGCTCAATCTTGAGGCTCCATTCCAAAACGTTTTTTTTATTTTTTGATATTGGCCTTAGTTTTTGAGATATTGACCATATAAGGCATCAAATTGAACTTTTAAAATTCACAAACGCCTATTTGCACAAAATGATGCCTAAAATCGGAAATAGACCAAAATATAAAAAAAATGAGAAAACTGCGTTTCTTGAGTCGATCATGCTTTTTACGATGATCATATTTGCTTACCTATAGATGCTGTATTTATTGAGTTATCATGTACCTAAATCGTCATTTTACCGAGAAAATGAACATTGAAATAATGGCCGTTAAAGTTTAAAGTGGTCACATTTTGCCCTTTCATCGTATCTCAAAGGAGAATGCGGCAGTTTTCGTTTTTCTACCTTATATTATGTGAACATCGGGTAAATCCACAGCCCGTTGAGAAGTTTGAGCGAAATCTATTCATAACTTGATATTCAAATCGAGGAAAAGAACTTGAAAAAACCCCACATTTTATCAGCTAAAACGGAGCCATTTGACCACTTGAAATTAGTGTTTCCAAAGGATGCGCCACGCATGAAGATAAGCGTCGCAGTATGCGAAGCGATATCTGTGCGTTAACAAATTGCGCTGACACATTTAGCGCGACAAGCGTTGTTGTTGCGCGTGTCACCCCGCTGATACAACAAAGATTTTTTCTCTTTAAAATTGCAAACACGAATGAAATAGTGAAATAAAATCCATAAAATAGCGCAGTTGGAGTTTATAAATCTGGATTTTCTTTCCTTGTATTTATAAAAAACATAACAAAGTAACAAATATCAAAAAAGCTCAATTTTGCGAAAGAAACAACGTCTTGAGTACACAGCCGCGTTAAGGAAAATTTGGGGGATTTAACACTTGATGTCAAGGCGCTTTTTTCCCGAAAATTGTGTGGACATCAAAAGTGTCCGAAATCGGTTTCCGAACACTTTCGATGTCAAGACGCTTTTTTCCGAAAATCGTTTGGACATCAAAAGTGTCCGAATGGGTTTCGAACACTTTTGATGTCAAGACGCTTTTTCCCGAAAATCGTTTGGACATCAAAAGTGTCCGAAATGGGTTTCCGAACACTTTTGATGTCAAGACGCTTTTTCCCCGAAAATCGTTTGGACATCAAACGTGTCGAAATCGGTTTCGAACACTTTTGATGTCAAGACGCTTTCTTTCCGAAAATCGTTTGGACATCAAATGTGTCCGAATCGAGTTTCGAACACTTTTGATGTCAAGACGCTTTCTTTCCGAAAATCGTTTGGACATCAAAAGTGTCGAATGGTTTCGAACACTTTTGATGTCAAGACGCTTTTTCCCGAAAATCGTTTGGACATCAAACGTGTCGAAATCAGTTTCGAACACTTTTGATGTCAAGACGCTTTTTCCGAAAATCGTTTGGACATCAAATGTGTCCGAAATCGGTTTCCGAACACTTTTGATGTCAAGACGCTTTCTTTCCGAAAATCGTTTGGACATCAAAAGTGTCCGAAATCGGTTTCGAACACTCGATGTCAAGACGCTTTTTCCCGAAAATCGTTTGGACATCAAGAGTGTCCGAAATCGGTTTCGAACAGTTTTGATGTCAAGACGCTTTTTCCCGAAAATCGTTTGACATCAAGAGTGTCCGAAATCGGTTTCGAACACTTTGATGTCAAGACGCTTTTTCCCCGCAAATCGTTTGGACATCAAAAGTGTCCGAATCGGTTTCTGAACACTTTGATGTCAAGACGCTTTTTCCTGAAAATCGCTTTGACATCAAAAGTGTCCGAAATCGGTTTCAACACTTTTGATGTCAAGATGCTTTTTCCCGAAAATCGTTTGGACATCAAAAGTGTCCGAATCGGTTTCGAACACTTTTGATGTCAAGACGCTTTTTCCCGAAAATCGTTTGGACATCAAAAGTGTCCGAATCGGTGTCCGAACACTTTTGATGTCAAGCCACTTTTTTCCCGAAAATCGTTTGGACATCAAAAGTGTCCGGAATCGGTGTCCGAACACTTTTGATGTCAAGCCACTTTTTTCCCGAAAATCGTTTGGACATCAAAAGTGTCCGAATCGGTGTCCGAACACTTTCGATGTCAAGACGCTTTTTCCCAAAAATCGCTTGGACATCAAAAGTGTCCAAAATTGGTTTCCAACACAATTTTTTTTTTTTGGTGTGGATGGAAATACCCTTTCTGGCATTATTTTAAGATGAGCGCCTCAAAGGTTAAGCTCACAGAGGGGTTACAGGTCAAAATAGGGGTCAAACTTGAACCTGCTTCAAAGACACCAACACTGCAAAATTGAATTCCTTGTCCCGCAGCGACCGCTACGGATCCGACGGTACTTGTTATTATATTCTTTATTTTGTTCTCTTTCATTTGACACCACTCAGTGGTACATACCTTCTTGGCATTTTGAGATATAAAAAGGACCCATTTGAAAATTGACCCAGAGCTTATTATGAGTGCCACCCCCGGGTGGGAAAACATTTTTATTATACCTTAGTGGCATTTTGAGATACATGTATGCCCATTTTAGACCAAATGGTTAGTGAGTCTGTAAGTAAGGAAGTAAGTAAGATAGGCTGATACCATTTCATGGTTCAGCAAAAATATTTAAGTTGTCCTAAAAATGTGATAACTGATATATTATTTTTGTGTACAAAAATTTGTTTGATATTTTTTTCTCCAAAAAATCTTGAGGGCTAAGAATTCAGAAATGTTTAGGCAGTAACTGCTGCCAGTGGCGAGGCCAGTGCCCCCCCCGCTTGTCATAGCCGCCGGTCCATGTAAGGCTGTTGGTTCATGTAAGGTCCGGTAGACAGAAGGCGTTAGTGAAAAAAAATTGGGTTAACAATAGACTACCGAGGGTGACAGAAAACAGAGGCGTATTTTAATAAAAAGATGAATAATTGTGAATTAAATTGAATTATACGTAAAACATTTGGTGTTTTTAAGTCGGTATCGCCTATTTCACTTTTTCAAACCATGCAAAAAAATTTTGGGTCAACAAATCACAACTTCCGTCGGTACATTTACAAGTTGTGCCCTTCGGTTAAAAAATCCTGGCTACGCCACTGACTGCTGCTGAACTTACTCGGTCAAAATCTGTGTGACAACCAATTTTATACCTTGTCAGTAGGTTGATCAATATCCAGGTATGTTTAGTGGTTTACAATATGTAGGAAGTTAAAATATGAACAATTCCCAGGGCAATATAATGTGGTTTATGGTAGTGTAAAACAGCAGTGTGATCTGAAAGTTATTACAGTGGTTAACCCTATTCATGACCAGGTGCTACAAAATACTACCGTAAGGGGGTACTACACCCCTGCCAGATTTTGTGCCTATTTTTGCATTTTTCTCAAAAATTACAGCACATTGGTGACAGGTAAGATATGAATATTATAGGGGCAAAGACTACTGCACTGAAAATTCAGCAACTCAAGCCAAGTAGTTATTGATTTATTGATCAAATATTGGTGTTCCCTCATTTTTACTGTAACTCCACAACTGTTGTCTGTGCTGAAATAAACTTTCCAGTGCAGCTGTAGTTGTAGTCCTTGCCCCTATAATATACATATCTTACTTGTCACCAATGCGCTATAATTTTTGAGAAAAATGCAAAAATAGGCACAAAATTGGGCAGGGGTATAGTTAGGCCAGTTATCGATTGTCGAAAGTATCGATGGTCGGAAAATCCATAGACTTCTGACATGTTGGTACACTCAATGGTAGTATCGGTACACAAACGATATAGCACATATGGTCAGATTCTCCCTAATTACCGTATTGGTCCGAGTATAGTCCCACCCTTTTTTATATAACATTTTTTCATAATTGGGAGGGGGTGGGATTATACTCGAATTTAAAAGAAAAAAGATTTTTTTCGGTTTTGTAGTGTCCCTGGACCTAGACCTAAATGCTAGGATCATTCATGGTTGACCTAAAAAAAAAAAAATTTGCACGGTGTTTTGTGTTTTGAATATAATTGATACTTTGTTTTCATGTCATATTCATTTCAATGCATTTTGATATCATTAATAGAGTATGACAAAGTATCAATTTTCAAAAAACATAAAACACCTTGCAAAATTCAATTTGGTCAACCATGAATGATCCTAGCATTTAGGTCTAGGTCCAGGGACACTCCAAAACCGAAAAAATAAATTATTTAAAAAAAAACTTAAAAAAGGGGGGGGGGGACTATACTCGAACGTGGGACTATACTCGGACGAATCACGGTACCGCCTCCCAATTCCAAGCTGAGCCATCATATCGTCTCAAACCCCTCTAACAGATCCCCTGAAAGAGTGTGAAGTTACTTTGCATGGTCATTTTGTTATGTTGGGGGCCTATTCTGTTGTACTAAGAAACGTAAGTTCCATCTTGAAAATGTGTTATACTATATCGATATGTCGTATAATTTGCTTCCAATATATCGACTTCAAAAAACTGTATCGATAACAGGCCTAGGTGTAGTACCCCCTTAATGGTACCCTTTAGCAAATTGTAAATACCCTGGGTGGGCGCTTATTGGGGCATGGAATACGGTACTTGGTATATGCACTGATCGTGCATGCATTCCACATGATGTAATGATGCAATCTCCCTAGGTGATATATAGGCAGTTTTGCTGGCCAGGCCAGCGCAAGACCCCATGGCAAAGTGTCACCTACCTAGTGGTTGGCAGGGGTCTCAGGTTCAAATCCCACCCAGAGTAAACAACTTCTTTCTTTGTT